>NW_027176495.1:76573-409810 GCF_023349555.1 Cebidichthys violaceus | reverse complement strand
TAGATTGGATTACATCTGGGACATTATAGCAGCGCGGTGTTTAGCCCAATACTTAATGGTCCAGGCATGACTCAATTAGGCTCATCAGATGAGACTTAAAACGGCACCAGAAGGGAAAAGCAAATAGAATATGCGCGTAAAATACGCATTCCGTGCGTAAAGCTCGTAATGTATTTTTTGGAGGAGGACCAGGAACGTCGAGTCACTTAAATCCTGCTTCTGATAACAATGCCAATACAAATATATATTGGTACAAGTGCAGTGAATGTAGATTACTGATAAAATATCACTGAGTGAATTATTAGGCATACATCACTACAATTGTGCTTCCATCTCTGCAACTTGCTTGATTCTCCCCAAAACAAACAATTGCTAACTTCTAAAGTTTGCACCTTTTGTCGCACATACCTGTGTGGAAAGGAGGATGACGCAGCCTATAGGACATACATTAGGACATATAAGAAATGAGGAGGAGGAGGCCTCACCTGAGAGCCAGATTTACAGACGTACGTCCTGTTTCTGCGGATGCTCCTCTTGAAGAATCCCGAGCAGCCGTCACAGGCGTAAACACCATAGTGTTTCCCCGAGCTGCGGTCTCCGCACACTTTGCATGGGATGTCCAGAATCCGACCTGGGAAAGGCCCAAACTTAAATAAGACACCATTCACTGAATAATACCCTGGGCTGCATTTAAATTAATAAAATGTCATGTCAAAGTGTGACTATTGCTTATAGTCAATATTGAACATCTGGATAAATTGCAAGAACAATTTGTAAAGTTGATACAAAACTTGAGAACGTGGTTGTTTTACTGAGTTTTGGAGTTGAGTTCTGTAGTTCAGTAAAGTGAGACCAGCTGCTTACATTGGCCCTGTGGACGTACAGTAATCCCAGAAATGAACTCGTTTTAGACGTTTCACTGTGGAGCCATGGACAAATCGCCCTACAAATTACTTTTTTGTTGACACACACACACACACACACACACACACACACACACACACACACACACACACACACACACACACACACACACACACACACACACACACTGGACAGCGCCCCGCACTTCGGCCGAGCATGGGAATTCACGGCGCACATTTCAAGAATAAAGTCCGGTGGGAAGCGTCATATCTGAGCTCTCTAAAACAATGGCCCGAGGGCGCACAATGGAGACATTAGGGGAAAGTGTTAACTTAATGATTTTCCCCCATTGAACCTCGTCTGACTGCCTGGATCTCGACAAGCTGCCAACTCCCCTTCATAATGGGACTCGACAGCTGCTTTATTCCGCAGGTCTATAGGCCCCAGGATTAGGGAGTGACACTGCACCATGAGAATAATGCGCACCAACTCGTTTCACCAACTCAAATGAAGTGTATGTAAATCGACCCCGGTGTAGATGAAGAAATGTGATTTTTTTTTTTTTTTTTGTGTGAAGATTTTGTATTCAAATCTATGAAAAAGAAGTATATTTGTATGTAAATGAGAGAGTCTTTTTTTATTCTGGAGGGAAAAGCCGTCTATGTAATTACACTGACGTTTTGCCACCTGCTCATTGATTCACCAGTGACCCGTCAAAAAGGGTAGCATGGGAATAACTACTGAGCAGCAGAAACAATGACTTCAGGAGGAGAGTTATAGGGCTTCAATTGCCAGATTATTAAGAATCAGAAGGCCATGGTGGCTATTTAAGTGTTGGCCACAGCCGTGTAATTGCAATAAGATAGAGAGAACCTACTTTATATGTAGCATTTATGTCTTGAAAGAGTTTGTTTGGCATGTTAAAAGTCATCTTTTCATCCCGGGAGTAATTATAAAAAATCAACTGTAGGCTTGAATAACTTATATCCCCACTTGTTGTTGTCGATAGGCCAAGCAGAATCCATGATTGTTTTTTTTAAAAAGAATGATACAAATGTTGGCCGTATAGTCATTGAAGTAGATTTCACATTAACAGATATTTAATGAAACAAAGCTCAGCAAGTCAAGTTCATTTGCGCACCCCCTCCAAAATAAAAGTTGTAATCGTATTTAAATTGAAGGTGAATGAACGTGCCCAAAGATTTTTTTTATTTTATTTAAACTGTAGATTGCTGAGAGTCAATTAAATAAAATGGCGCATGATTTTGTTGTGAAGGGGGGAAATGTATTTAATTTCCCGCTGTGGGGGTCCAATTCGTCTCCATTGTGTTGAGTAATTGCTAGAAGATATATGGCATATTCTATTAACGTAATCACCATCATGGCCAAAAGAACTGGAAATACAGTTTGAAGGAAATGTTATTACTGACCACCCATAATGTGGGTGAGAACCGAGGCGACAGTGGTTGTAATGTTGTAGTTTTCTTTGTTTTATTCTCATTTGAAACATTTTGGTTATTATCAGTATCATCTGAACACATTTAAGGACAGAAGCAACAGTTTGACGTGAACAACACGTGTGACGAAGGTAAACGACACTGGAAGAGACACACAGGCAAATGTACAATTTATAGAAATGTCCTATCTTTTGAAACACACAAATAATCTATACTTTAGGCCTATAGCTAGCTGCGATTTAATTTTACATTTATTGTGAGGCCTAACAGAGACTGCAAAGGTTTAGAAAAAAAATCTAATTTAATGTCGAACCTTAAACCACTAGAAAATCTTCAATACCACAAGAAAAATACTCAACAATTGTATTGAAAAACACTATAAATGAGTTATTTTTTAAAAGTTTTTTTTTTTTTTACAGTAGTACAGAAATGTACGGTAGCAGACAGATACGCGCTGTTGATTAATTTGTCTAAAAATAGAAAACCAGCAAAGAAGTAAGAGAATAGTCTCTTATACAGGCTTTAAAATCGTATATTATCAGTGATTAAATATCTCGCTGTTTATACTCTTTTATAGAAGTTGCTCAGTTAGGTTACAGGCAACAAGTGGCATCTCGGAGCATGGCTATTATTTCTTTTACTTCTGCAAACTTGGTTTCCAACTTCAGGGATGTCAAACGGAGACCGCTTTGATTACCGCTCACGGACTCAAAGTTTACGCAGCCAACTGTGTGTTCACTCGGGAACAGAAACAGCCATTCCCCACGGATCACTACTCGCATTTCTGCAACACCGATGAGGAACGAGCCGCCTTCGTTATTGTAGTGAAGCTCGGGTGCGTGCAGTCAGCGTGCAGCATGCTTTATGTTCATGTTTTACGTGTCAGAGAGAGAGAGAGAGGTCCATTATGGACCACTTGTTCTATCACACCGGGCTACTCAATATTCCCCAGGAGCATCAGGAAAGAGAACACTTACTTGATTTGACATTCAGAATATCCAGACAGCCACTTGTTGAGCCGGCGGGTTTGCTCATCGTGGACACTCGACTTAACGACAAAGTTGAGAGTGAAAAATGTCCTCTTTCTCTTCTTGTTCTTGCTGACAAAAAAAAAAACACACTCAAACTCGTGAGACCGCAGCACTTTCCGGGACGTCTTTACCGGCGGCGATGAGATCGGCAAGTCAATGTCCCGAATTGCCCAACTTGACTAAGTAGATCGCCGATCGCCGATCGCCGATCGCCGAGCCCAAATTAAGACACAGAATTGCACATTGTATCGGACAATCTTCGCCTCCGACGTGCAGGGTCCCTGTACGGAAAGGAGAACCGGACTGTAGCGACCGGTTAACGGCGACAGCAGCCCTCCAGCTCTGGGAGCAACAGCCGGTGCATAAAGTTGGAGTTGGGAAAAACGCAGCCTGGAGGCTTCCGACGGTGCCAACCCGATGTGAAAAGAGGAAAAAAGTAATTTTTGGGGGGATATTCTGACAGGTGCAAGCTTGTTAAAACCAGGACACGGTGTGACTTTGTGGTACGAGATCCTCAAATAAGCCTCGGTAATATTTATGAGAAGTGTCAGGGGGAGGCTGGAGGGTGGAGATCTCCACTTCCTTCATCCACTTGGCTTTCTACTCCAAACTCCAGCCTGACGTCACTGGCGTGTGAGCGAGTGTGTCTGTGTATGTGCGAGCGATCGTGTGAATGTGTGAGCAAGTGATGGGCAGTGCCTTGCTCATGGATCAAGAAGCATTGCAAGCAACAACAAAAAAACAAAAAACACGTGTTGCACGCATATTTTCTGCTACATTTAGGTTTGTTTTTTTTGCTCCAGATTCGTTTATTTCGGGGTCACTTCTCCCAATAACCAACTCAAAAGACGTGAGTATTAACAATGCCGATATGAGCCTTATCTATAAACACAATTCCAAATATCACATTGTATTGCATATTCGGAATAAAACAACAAATGGAGCTGGGTTGAAGACGTGGCTGCAGACAAGTTATGACCATAACCAATATCAGGAATGCTGAGTTGTGTTGTTTGATTATAGAGCTATAGAGGGGTGGGGTGGTTATGGGGCTCAGACATAAAAACAAGTGCTCCTCATTTCCTCCAGAAGTGTGTCTGGCTACACATGCTGTCCTTAAGATTCATGGAGAAGTGCTCGGGAATGTGTTGGCCCACTATAGACGCTGATCAGTCACAACTGTCACATATATAGCTGAGGAAGAAATAGTTTTTCTTTTGGCTACATTACTGACTAATTGGATATTTGTTATTATGACATATTGCTACATATACATAAAACTGCTTAAGAATCATTTTCAATTTCAATTTTCTAAGGTTGTTGCATGTCAGCAATTCGTCTTTCCTTTTGTCAATGTGTTCATTTAAGGCTTCACTAATCACAGTGTTGTTCAACCTGTTGCACGTGTTAAACCTGCGGCTCCTGCACGTGATGTCATGATTAATAAAAAGCAGACAGACGCAATTTACTCGATATAGTTAAAAAGCAATATACATCCAAACAGACAATGCACCGTCTCTTCTGCATTTTAAGACATTAAAAGTGTACAAACACATAACATCTTCATCACTTTGATAATAAACAATATAATAATATTACTAATATTTAGTAGTAATAAAATACATAATTACATACGAATCTCGTTTGTAACGATGCCTTCACATCAAGTAATCAATGGACCAACTGTCTGGGGGGGAAATGGTTACAGTTACTGACGGTGCACACCTCCCATCACCCGTGCCCGGCGGTCCGGAGGGTCGGGCCCCGGCCGGGCTGCAGGGCCCCGCTCACTGACACCCTGACCTTGACAGCTTGCTGTGCTTTCGCCGGGTAACTCCAGAAATCCATATTCTGCTTTTAATTGTGTTCATTCCCACGGTACACTAAAGGCCATATGGACTCACAAAGTGTCGATTTAAGCGGACAGGGGCGAGGCGGAGAGGCGTAGTTAATTGCAATCAGCTATTGTTGTGTCTTTCAGCCTTCCCTTTAGCTGAACAGCCGAGGCTGGAGACTAACAAGCCCGAGGAGAGATCACTATAATATTCCTTTGATTTCCCTGCAGGGACCCACAGAAAGCCTCGTCCTCCATTGGAAGTTTATGGCCACATATCGTGTTTTTATACCTTTTATAAATAGTCCGCACAATAAAGGCTACAATACACCTTTATTATGGGGCCACAAAAAAAAAAAAAAAGCAAGCTGATGAAAGCGTATTGACCGAAACGTTGTTAAAAAACAGAAAGCAAGAGGACAGTGTGTTGTTCCTAAGTGACCATTTTTATTTAAAGGCTTATTTATCACACGTAACGACCACTTCTTTTGTTGCGCATTAATTTAAGAAATCAAAACACTACACATGCCAAAAGGCAGAATCAACGCGTCTTCAATTTAAACACTGGCAATTGTTTGTACATTCTCACAGATCAATAACATTTTCTAGTTATTTCTAAGTGTGTGCGCATGTGTGTGTGGGTGGCTGCCGGGGTGGGGTGAATGGTGAATGTGTGACATAATCTCCTTAACTCGTCCTAATCCTCCTCATTCACTGATAGCCTTTACACAAATATAACCAACATCATGGTTGCCGGGGTTGCCTTCTTTCACTTTTTTTTTTTTGTATTAGTGACTCTCTTCTCCTCCAACAGTCAATGAAATGACGTTAACAAAGGGGCCAGTGGATTGTGTATCTGTTTTGTTTTTTTTTAGGGGGGAGCTCAGCATCAGTATGCAGATACTTGACATGCTATGGGATAGACTTAAACAAGGAGAAACTAGCGAGAGTCCAACAAGTCACTCCAAAACAATACGCGGGCTCTTAATGTCTTGACATCCGCTGCGGACTTTGGACAATGAGGAACACCTGCAGAAACACAACTCCGGTGCAAACAGCTGCTCACCTTTTGCGTCTCATTTTTCCAACTCGGGCTGACATTTTAATGCTGTGAAAATTAGAATAACAACAGCACTCGTGCGTTAAGATGATAAACACCAGTTTTTTTTTGTGTTCTATTTACAGTACAATCTTGTTGTTCCTACAGTCTACGTGGCGTCCGAGTTGAACCATCTTTGTACGCGCTGCTATCAGGCCCCTAACCGACCAGGCGTACACCGATTGGCTTTAGTGAGAAGTCACTAAGCTCCATAGAGCAAATAATGGGGAGAATTGAAGGCGACCAAAGAGCCACGCAGCCGTGCGTCCTTTAAAAAGTGACCGGGGAGATCAGTCGTTCTGCAGCCCACAGACACCGCTGCTGTTCAGCTCACGAGGTGATTGTCTTAAAGAATCACTCCGTCAGCTGTTTTGATGAAACACATGTGAGTGGGCACATGTCTTGTTCAACAAAGCTACAAAACAACAACAACAACAACAGAAAACCCTCTCCAACATAATGCGAATACTTGACAGTCTTAAAATATGATTCAACTTTCCACATTAAGTGGAAAATAGGCAGCCTGGTTTCAGCACCACGGACAGTTCTACAACAGGAGTCATTGCAGGTTACCTGTCCGATGTTCAGTGAAGATGCAGTTCAAATTGTGTTATGTTTGTATGAGTTGAAATGTGAAATCATTGTGTTTTAATCAACCCATCTCTGCGTCACGCAGTCAGTGCTGCAGAGCCGATAGACAGATGAGCCTTTCTTATTCCCGCCTCAGGAGAAATGTGTCTCGGGTGTGATCTTGACTTAGTCTCCTAATCCAGTAATCGCTCTTTTGGTGACTGCTCTCCCATGCGACATAATAAGCCTTTAACTACATACGAATAATCAAAACTTTAAGATGAGCTCTCCTCACTTGGAGCCTTTTACTTGGAAGCTAAATCATGAACATATATCAGACATTTGTTCGAACAAGGAAACAAAGTAAACTACCGGCTTTCAGATGGAGCCTGACATCTGGACACCATCGACAGACTGTACTGACTTTTTGATGTTATGTGTGCAGCATGGGAAGCAGCATAAGTTGACTTTAATCGGATCCAATAATGAAAAAACAATGTATCATTCATCATTCAATGTATGTTTGTTTTTCATTTGCCTACCTTCCACTGAGTTAAGTGGATAAAGTGTAAAGTGTTGTTTTTTGTCTTGACACCCTGGCTTTAGAATAAACAAACCCATTTAAGTCAACCCAGACAATAACTCAGACTATTGTTCTCCAGTATGAACATTGGAACTGTTTCTCTTCAAGGGTTTGTGAGTCATAAGCAGCGCTCACACCTGATGATCACACGCGTGTCTGATTCCATGCTTTTACTGATGAACGGCCTTTCATTTTTTGTTTTTTGTTCTGGTGGTGTATAACTAAGTACTTGAGTACGTTTTTACTCAAATATTCCAGTTCAAACATTTCATGGTTCTTCTCAAATGTGAGCAATTGCGGCTCGTTTTGATTATTTCAATTCTGATGTAATTCTGATGTATGCACTTTTCACTATGTTCAGATTTTGTTACAAAAGCAAAAATGAATTGGCTAATAAATCAAGAAAATAATGAATCCATAATAAAAATAATCATTAGCTGCAGTCTGAGATACATAGCCCCCCCCCCCCCCCCCCTCCTGCAATTTGAATGCTAGAGGTATAATATCCTAATGATGTGATATATAACAATACAAAGTACTTTTACTTTTGACACTTTAAGTACATTCTCCTGGTTATACGTTCACACTTCACTTATGTTGTTATTTTTTGAATGCATGCCTTTTAATGTAAAAGTATTTTTGCTGTGTGATTTTATACTTTTACTTAAATAAAAGATTGGAAAACCCTCTCCCACCGCTGCTGGTGGCCCAGTGGCTGTTGAATGCCATGCAGGAGTTTACAGAGGTGTCAGATGTTCTTAGTAATCCCAGGGAGGACAGATCCCAGTCCCTCAGGAGCACCACACCAGTGACTTCACCCCACCGTCTCCTCCACTGGTGCGTAATCTGCGCCCAGACACACCTCTGCACGCACATATGCAAACTCGTGCACATGTACACACACACACCCACATGCCAAGGCCTCTCCGTGGAAGAGTCCCACCAATAAAACACAGACCCAGAACCCAAACCCAGAGACCCACAAGTCGGTGCGGTGCAGTTGGACGCTCTGACAAATCTATTTGGGGCAAATTGTCAGTGAGAAACTTCCGCTCGAACTGCCGTGGACAAAACTGGCTGTTGGGGAGAGCAAATCCCGCTGCATGAGGGTGGGGGACAATGGGGGGCGAATGTGTTGATGTGCGGCCGGTGGCTGGGGAGGGACAATGGACGGATTAGTCAGTCCTCTGGCTGACTGATTTGAGATGGCTCCTCTCAGCCTCTCACTGTGGGGAGTCCCATTGTCCCGCTTCTGATTCCCACTTCTCACAAACTCCAAACAAAAGTCAATCTCTTTCTCAAGGGGTGGGGGAATATCGACCGGTGTTTCAGCTGGGGAAAGTGACTCAAAAACTTATTTGCAAGAGACGGCTGACTCTCTAACTCCTCTTCCACCTTTTTTTTTTTTTTTAAATGTGTTTTCCCCTCTTCCTCTTCATTTGCAGTCTTTGATTCCCGGTGGCGGTGGCGGATAGTGGGGTGTTGAATGATCCCGGTTTTTCAGACTCGAGTGGGACTGGGGCACCTGTTGGAGGCTTAGAGGCGGCTTTGCGGCCGGGATCATTAATATTAAAATATACAGAGATGCCATCACGGGCTGGTCTGAAATCGGTCTGATGTCGCCCCTGGGTTCCCTCTGGATGGACCTCTGCTTTCAGTCACTCGTGAAGAGCCTTCTTTTCTTTTTTTTCTGTCTTCTCTTTTTCTTTTTTCCCTCCCTGAAAAGGCTCGTTAACAAATTATGACAGCTGAGTAGAGGGGCTTAGTCTGTTCACACTGCAAAGACAAACTTGTGAGAGCCAAGGAGCCCGCGATGTGATCAATGTATCTACAGTTCATTTAATATTCCGCCTGCAAGTGGTGTGTGAAAATGCCAGGATTGGCCAGAGTTGAAAAAACAGGTTTCATTCTCGCAGAGGTGACTCTATGTTGACTAGATTTGTAGGTGAAATGTAGCCAAAAAGCACGTTTATATTCAGGGCTCAGGTTAGTTCATGTATGGAATAAAGTGACACTTACTTTACTATTAATCCATTATTTTAGGTGAATTGGTGAGTCTGTTTTATTTGCACTGGTGCAGTTTGGTCAATTTCATGTTACATGTTTTATGTATTTTCCTGGTAATCCTCTTGAATGTTGTTTCCATCAACCCCTCCAATAATGATGACACTATTTCACAACAACAACAACAACAACTATTGTTACAACTTAAACAACAGTGTAACATTTAAGTTTACAATATTCAGTACAGTGCAAGAAGGTAAACAAATAAAGCAAATACAACACGTTGTAATGTTACCTTATTCAAACTTATTCATACTTTTCTACGTCTGCATGCGCATCATGACGTGATTTATACATGTTCAGTAGAAGATGGACGCTCATTAAGCTCTTGCTTTGAATATTAATGTCGGAGTAACTTCAAAACTCTAATCCGATCACGTCTCACATCTTAATTAAAGAACAGGCAATTTTATCACTTTTATTCCTTTATTGTAATAGATATTTTAAGAACATACATACCTCACATGTATCAACTTTGTCTGTTGTTTAAAGCACATCATTTCATGACACCGCTGATCAGTGTCAAACCTAAAACTCTGCCAAAGGTCAAACAAGTCAAAGTGGAAAGAGGCAAATAAAACATGTTTTGATTGGAGGGGTAACTTTAACAGTTTGCTGCCTGTCAGTGGCATATACATGTGTATGTGCCTTCCATGCACACGGCGTTTCTAAACGTCTTTAAAGAGCAGCAGCGGTGTGAACAGTGGTCCCGGCCGTCAGACAGATTAAGCACAGAATGGCTGTCGGCGGCGCTTCACCTGCGGTCGCTCTGACAGTCCCTTCTGCTGTTCATCACCGCTCTGTTCAGCAGTCCGTCTTGCTTTTGCCCCGCTTCCCCTGACGTTATCCCGCCGGCTCCACAGGTCAGGTTCAACGGTCACAGTCTGGGGGTCACAGTTTCCACTCGTCATTAACCCTCAGGGACCCTGCAGCACAGGAGCTGTCATCAGGAGGCTCACACTCACCTCGTAGGTCTTAATACACACCCAGACCCACTGGGGACCGGTGGCGCGTTGAAAGAATCAGGGCATGTGACCTTCCCTGCTTTCAGACTGGGGCGTAATGTGTGTGATGAGGCTCTTTGGAGAGCAGATCTAGGTCAGTGGACAAGTGTGTGTCAGGTGACATGATGAGAATATTGATGAGCATGTGGTATTTGTAGGTTGGCGACGGATACTTTGTGTCTATAGTCCCTTACGGTAGGATTTGTGGTCATTTTAGTTAAACCTGACAAGATATCGGACGATTTTGCTGTAATTGTGCTGTAAGATGTTTTCAGTGTGACGTCAAGGAAGATTAAAGTTTTCATATAATGTGAGGCTGATAGTGTATACAGACCCTAAATCATGAGGCGCACAATAAACATAACTGTTGTTTTCTTTTGGATTCTTTTTTTTTTTTTTTTTTTTACTCTCTTTCTGTCGGACAAGTAATCATTTGGGCACTCTGGTTTCTACCTACTGGCCAATCCTGTTGTCATTTGATTTTTGGGCATATTGTGTATGTATGATGTGTATGATTGTATATTTACTTTGTTGAAGTGATGCAGGCGTGTCTACATACAGATGTATGGTGTATGTGTGTGTTTATGAACATATATACAGTTGTGGTCAAAAGTTTACATACACTTGTAAAGAACATAATGTCATGGCTCTCTTGAGTTTCCAGTTATTTCTACAACTCTGATTTTTCTCTGATAGAGTGATTGGAACAGATACTTCTTTGTCACAAAAAACATTCATGAAGTTTGGTTCTTTCATGACTTTATTATGGGTTAACAGAAAAAGTGACAAAATCTGCTGGGTCAAAAATATACATACAGCAACATGAATTAGCAATTTTGGTGACTTAGAAAGTTGTGTCAATGAAATGAGCTTCATAGCATGGCCTCTTAACTTCTTGTGAGTGATTATGAGTGACTACAGCTGGTGACTTCTCTGAGGCCATTTAAATAGGGCTCATTAGATACAAACGCCCACAAACGCTACAATGGGAAAGTCAAAGGAGCTCAGCATGGATCTGAAAAAGCAAATCATTGACTTGAACAAGTCAGGAAAGTCACTTGGAGCCATTTCAAAGCAGCTGCAGGTCCCAAGAGCAACAGTGCAAACAATTGTTTGTAAGTATAAAGTGCATGGCACTGTTTTGTCACTGCCACGATCAGGAAGAAAACGCAAGCTATCAGCTGCTGCTGAGAGAAAATTGGTCAGGAGGGTGAAGAGTCAACCAAGAACCACCAAAAAGCAGATCTGCCAAGAATTAGAAGCTGCTGGAACACAGGTGTCAGTGTCCACAGTCAAGCGTGTTTTGCATCTCCATGGACTGAGAGGCTGCCGTGCAAGAAGGAAGCCCTTGCTCCAAAAGCGGCACCTTAAGGCTCGACTGAAGTTTGCTGCTGATCACGTGGACAAAGATAAGACCTTCTGGAGGAAAGTTCTGTGGTCAGACGAAACAAAAATCGAGCTGTTTGGCCACAATGCCCAGCAATATGTTTGGAGGAGAAAAGGTGAGGCCTTTAACCCCAAGAACACCATGCCTACCGTCAAGCACGGTGGTGGTAGTATTATGCTGTGGGGCTGTTTTGCTGCCAATGGAACTGGTGCTTTACAGAGAGTAAATGGGATAATGAAGAAGGAGGATTACCTTCAAATTCTTCAAGATAACCTAAAATCATCAGCCCGAAGGTTGGGTCTTGGACGCAGTTGGGTGTTCCAACAGGACAATGACCCCAAACGCACATCAAAAGTGGTAATGGAATGGCTAAATCAGGCTAGAATTAGGGTTTTAGAATGGCCTTCCCAAAGTCCTGACTTAAATCCCATTGAGAACATGTGGACAATGCTGAAGAAACAAGTCCATGTCAGAAAGCCATCAAATTTAACTGAACTGCACCAATTCTGTCAAGAGGAATGGTCAAAGATTCAACGAGAAGCTTGCCAGAAGCTTGTGGATGGCTACCAAAAGCGCCTAATTGAAGTGAAAATGGCCAAGGGACATGTAACCAAATATTAGCACTGCTGTATGTATATTTTTGACCCAGCAGATTTGATCACTTTTTCTGTTAACCCATAATAAAGTCATGAAAGAACCAAACTTCATGAATGTTTTTTGTGACAAAGAAGTATCTGTTCCAATCACTCTATCAGAGAAAAATCAGAGTTGTAGAAATAACTGGAAACTCAAGAGAGCCATGACATTATGTTCTTTACAAGTGTATGTAAACTTTTGACCACAACTGTATATAATGAGGTGACCTTTTTATTTATGCATCATTCTGTTCTTCTAGGTGGGTGCACCAGTGGGTTTGTTGTTTGTTTGTATATAGTAACAAAAAGCTGAAAAACAATGGAAATATTAGCCCAAGTACATGTTTACTGGATTCTGTGTCTGCCAATATTTCCAAAAAAAAGAAAGAAGCTATGCTTTCATGACTACATGATTCCACACTAGACCAGGGCTTGCTGCACACTGGTCCTCCTAAGGGTCAAACACACATCGACAAACAGTGAACGCTTTAATCACCAATGATCATCAATGCAACCTTTGGCCTCCTCAATATACTAGTAAACACTTCATTAATGAACGTTGTCTAAAAGGTAACGGTGGTGCAAACATATCAAACATTTTCCCCCTTTTTTGTCATTATTTCTTCATTTTTTAATTTAATTTTTAGCGTTTAATCTCTTTAATGTTATTTACCTCTCATTTATTGCCTAAAATGCTATGTTTAATCACTTATAGTCTGAGCTCGTTTGCAATGCCCGTCCCTAGATGGGCCTTCATACAAATACAAAACTGCATGACATATAGTTTATTCTTTCAGGTGTAATGAGGGAGCCAGGTTGCTGCAAAAGTTCTCACATGTGTGATTTAAGGTCGCTACCATTCACACACACACACACACACACACACACACACACACACACACACACACACACACACACACACACACACAAATAGCTACCAGGACATCGCAAACATGCTTCTTTAATGTCAATTGTGTAACATATGCTGGAAAAATTTTAATAAAAAATCAATTAGATAGAATTAGAAATAGATTGACGTTAATGTAGGTGTGCATTGCTCTTGTCAGTTAGTTTTTTTTCCAGTAAGAATATTAGGACTGTGCTTTATAACTAACAAATAAAACATTCAATTTACAAGAAAACATATTGAAAACAAAATATGACAACACGATGCACGCTGTCTCTATCTGTGTCTACTTTTAAGTAATGAAAGGCAGCTACAGAATCTGTGTTATGTGAAGACATTTCATATGTAGCTGTGTTTCAGCAGGACTGTGTGTTTTCTTTTAACTTTGAAAGATAAAGATGAAGAGTGATGAAAGCGGCTGGGAGACATGTGGTCCTTTAGAAACACCCAAACAATGATGAGGGCAAAGAGGCACTTGTTTTTTTTTGTTTTTTTTTCTCATATTCACCACATTTTCTCAATCATCCACCCCACCACCCTGGAGCTCAGTGCTTTTTTTCCCATCCTCAAATTCCCTCAAAGTTTCAGATGCTCACAATTCCACAATGCCCAGATGCTGTCCTTTGGCCCTTTACCCCCCCCTCAACCCAGAGCTATCATTCATAACCTTTCTGTGGAGCTGGGAGTGAAAGAGGTGGGATAAGGGAGAAAGAGGGGGAGCGGAGAGCAACATGGCAGCTTATTTAGAAGACTTCCTTTATTGGAACATGTGCAAGCAGTTCACTCACAAAGGACTTAAATAGGATATTTTCTGTTCCCTATAGTTGCTTTCCCCTTTTAAGTGCCGAGGCAAAAAAAGTAAGTTTACAACTCCCTCCTCAATGGGGGCTCTTCACTCTCAGGTTGCGGGGACCTGAGTGACCTAGGAAAGTTAATTAGGAGGCGAACAAAGAGCGAGCTGGAGCAGAATGCCTAGCCTCTCCTCCAGCCAAAGATGTCATCCATTAATTAGGAAAATCTTTAAGGTGGCCTTATTGAATTTACAGAAAGCCCTGTGGTTGGCGGGCAACAGTTTTTTGATCAAGCCCTGACTCAAACAATGCCTTTCTGGGGGTTAAAAAAGAAGAAGAAGGGAGGAGATTGGTGGTAGAAGAAGAGAGGGAAAAGGGGGGAGGAGGAGGAGGGGGAGGTGGAAGAAACGTATGGGTTTGGGGCACAGTACAGTTTAATGTGTGTGTGTGTGTGTGTGTGTGTGTGTGTGTGTGTGTGGGGGGTGGCTGGTGATTGTGACAGCTCAGATTCACATGGGTATGGGGGGCATAGTTTGGGGATGATGTCATGCAAAGGCAACCTGGGGGCTTGGGAAGTAGGAAGGAGGGGGCACTGAGCTCGAGCCACAGGGGCCACTCAAAGTTAACATCGCTGCGTGCATCTGGGCCAAATCCTTTTCTTCTGGCCCAGGAGAGGCTTTCCTGAACGCCAAGCCCTCCACCACTCCTCCCACTCCTTCGTTCACAAATCAGGGCTTGCTTTAAAGCTAACCCCTTGCTAACAGACAAGCTAACTGCCTATTCATCCCCGGTCCACTATGAATAATATAACTGGATAACGCGGAGCTGTACTGCGGCTCCTCTGCTTTTTACGACGGTCAGAAACAGCTTTTTATTTTAAAAACCCTTTTTGACAAAAAAACCCCAAATGATTTCCACCTCGGATTTGAATCACTCTGTTTCTACTGCAGGGTTTTGTTGTTGCTTTCCTTTTTATTTCATTCCATGTTCAATGATGCAGATAAACTTGTTCATTGCTTTACCTTAACTTTACACCTTAAGGTGCCAGCGTATCTTCAGAGGCTTCACTTTGGCAGAACACTTTCTCTTTTTATTCACACGACCACAGCTATAGATTTCTGTGCTGCCTCAGGTGCTCCACTTTTGGATGTAGTCCCCCCCCCCCCCACACACACACACACACACTTGTATTATAAATACATTTAAAGGAAATATACCTATATTTGAATTTGACTTTCAATCACTGTGAGGTTTTGTTGGATTGTGTATTTCCAGTGCTTTAAGTGGAAAAAAAAACATGTTCAAGAAATTCCTTTATTCATATGCTGGCGGTCAGCAGTCATTGTTACATTCTGATTCACAACATTTTAAGATTTATGACTTAAAACTTAGCAATTTCACATCATTTTGGACCACTAATATTACTATAGAAAACGCCAAAAACGTTTTAATGTGCTATAGTTAAATAATGATTTTATTATTTACAGATATCAAACCCTTCATCTGTAAATGTAAATCTTCTGAAAAATGTTTGCTCTGTAAAATCATGTTCTATAAATCAAAAGAGTAGATTCATAAATATTTGAAATATTTCATTATATTTGTTTGAACAGTTAATATGAATTATTTTACAACAAGGTCATGAACATTGTATCAATACATTACAGCATCCTTGTTGTTACACCCTCACAAGCCGATGCTGGAGTCTTATTTTGAAAGGACATGTTTTTATAGATTGGACATGTCTGTTAGGCCTGAAGCATGCAGAACACAAGTTTACTGACGGTCGTAAAACTCAATTTAAACTCCAAAGGGTAACTTTAATTTGATGTATTGGAGTGTAATTTTATAAGTTTTTCAAAATTGAAAAGCAAATATTGTAGCAAACATTAAAACTAAGGAAATTACTTTTTCCTGATATTGTGGGGGTTCAGCAAAAACTAAAAAAATCACAAAATAATAATGATGTAATTTAACTGGAAGATAAGATTTTTAGCTGTGGCTGCATCATATATGGTTGTAATGATAATTAAATTTTAGTCAGGATTTCTTCTTTAAGCTGTGAAACCAGCTTTAAGCTTTGTTTACAGTCGCAATAACCCACTAAATCAGTGGAACCGGTGTGGCTCTGGGTTAGATGCTGGAAGTCACATGCATGCTCATACTATATGCTGGCATGCTGTCTGCCGATGTGTCTCCTGGGACATGAACCCCTCACCCCACCCCCTCCTGGGGGACTAATTTGAGGGGCGGGACGATGTGTTTTGTTGCTTGTCAGAAACAATCACTCCCGGCCCATTACATTTACAGCACGTCGTGCTCTCAATGCTGTAACACGCTGAGCTCTGAGAGAGAAAGATGGCTCCGAGAGGACCGTGGAGAGAAATCATAAATTTACTCATAAAAAGTTGACAAACATCTGTGAACGAGGTCCAAAACTGTCAAAATGCAAACGCTGCACTGTTGGTCTTTTGGAACTGGATAGGCCTACATTAGTTTTGAACTTCAGCACCTTTGGTGTGGTTTTCCCCTCAAGATGTAAGATTAAAGTGAATAACAACTTTATTTAGTGCGCCCTGTGCCGCCCCCCACCCCTCTCTTGTCCTCTGTCCCGGCCCACCCGTCCTCTCCCTGTTCTGTTTGGGCACTGGAGGTTGTCAGTCGAGGTTTATGTCCAGTTCACTGGAGCTGAAAGAAGTCAGTTTCATGTCTTGTTATGGAACAAGACGTCTCTGCCTCTCAGGAGTGATGAGAAGTGGTCCGGGTGAGCGGGGCGAGCGGGGAGCGGGACCGTCCCCTGGAGGCGACCAGCAGTGAGGAAGTCAAAGCGGCTTTTGTGTCGCTGCTGTCGGCTGCGTGTTTGGTAATTATCCCCCTCTATATGAGCACAGACCAGGCCTTCCAGGAGTGGTCCCAACCCAACCGGGCCCACGGAAGAGTGCACAACACACTGTCAACAAAGATTAACTTCTCACAGTGCTGCAGAGATGCCTGATTGGGGGAGACACGGCGAATACTGAAACCTTCTCTTGTGTGACGTGTTAGTGATGAGCAGCTCTGCGCAGTCGGACCGGTTCAAACTGTTGCAGCGAAAAGATGGCAACACCTGAGGAGCTGATGGATTGCAGCAGCACAGCCGCAGTCGGCACATCCGTCCTTCTTCTCTTCTTCACGCTTCCTCTCATCCAGCGGTGGAGGAAACACTGAGCGCCTTAACTGAAGGTCGGGCCCCCTCTAAAGGGACGTACGACCGTCACCCTCCTCATCTTCCTCACTGATCACAATCATCAACATTATCTGCATTTTTGGTTCCTCAACCTCATCAGCGGCACCACCACTCCAATCACCATACATGTCATTGTCATCATCATCATCTTCATCAGCATCTCTGTACTTAATCTCATCATTGTCATCATCACCGTCATTCCAAGCACAACCCGAGATCATAGTAATCTTCTTCTTCTTCCATCATTCCACATGCATATCATACTTACCATTACCGTCCACCTATCATCCCTGACGTCACCATCATCAACAGCTTCATCCTCTCACTCCAACCATCATCATCGTCGTCGTCATGCAGTCTGAATGTCTGTGTCGCCTGCAGTGCTCTACATGAGATGACAATAAACTTCCTTTATTATATTAGCCTAAATGTTTGTCAACATCTTCCCACAGAAACTCTAGCCATTAATTTGTGGGAAGCAAACGGAGGGGCATCCGTTCCTTCCATTAAAACTCCCTCATTTTAACCCGGCTCAGCTCGGCCCTTTTCAAAAGGAGCAGAATAGGCCCGCCTTGATCTGCATCAATTGTCATCCCAGGGCTCAGGGGCACTTCGGCGGCCAGTATAGCGGGCGAAGTCAGGGCTAATCCCTGGAGAGGGGAGAATCACGGGAGAGGAGAAAAGCAACAATAACCAAGTCAAGCGTATAAAATGAAAGCGAAATCTCTATTATCACTCCCCGCAATTCCCAGCAAAGTGGTGAAAATCAGGGTTAGTTTGTGATTCGAGTCAGACGCGGAGGGAAGAATATGGGGGTCCCCGCGGGTTGGGAGACTCACACGACGAAAAGGGCAATATTCTGGAGAAAGGGGGAAGAAGAAAGCCCCTCTCCCATCCCGACATAACCATTAAATGCAGTCTGACTTTATGTTGTATAGAGAGGGGGGAACAAGAAAGGAGGCACAGTTCTCCGATGAAAGAATGAGGTTTTTGGCGGATTAGGGACGGCCCGAAGGATGAAGAATAACTTCTGCATAACTTTACAGCTAGCCTATTTTCTCTCCCCACGCCAAGAGCCAAGTTTAAGGCTGAACCGGTTTGAGTTAACCCCTTTTGTAATTGTCCAGTTGGAGACTTTCACATGGAGAGGATTCAAATCACAACCTCAGATCCCAAAATTGGGCAAACAATCTTTACCTTATAGACCTACATCTTATTATAGGCCTATTTAAATAATGCTTTAAGGATTACATTGAAGTTGTAACATCTTTGGCATTCCCAATCTAATGATGTCATATACAATAGTATATCACTCGCATGGGGACTGTTTTTTCTGCAGAATTCATACTTATAGCTCATAGTTCTTCATTTATACTTGTACATGTGATTTTGAATGCAATACTTTAACTTGTAATGGACTGTTTTTACATTGTTGTGTATGTACTTTTAGCTGAGTAAAAGATCAGAGTACTTCTTCTTTAAAGGCCCTAAAGGGTTGATCTTTAGACAGATGGGGGCCTCCAGCTTTGGTTTGTGGTCTTTCTCTCTCTCAATGATTGGCTATACCTTCTTTTGACCAGCGTCTTCATGGCTATGCTGTATATCGTGCACAAAATCACGAGGAGCCTCTTGGACTGAGTCCTGCCTTCGGTGCTGAAGGGCTCTCATCATCACCATCGTCTAATTTATGGGCCTAATTAGTGATTTTTGTCCTCTTTGGTTTTTTTCTATCTATCGCATGCTAATGAAGGCATTTTCTGCCATCTGACAATAACGGTCATCTCAAATAATAATGATATGCCGATTATACTTGGTGCTCTGCTGATTAGCCGGCAGAGGGAAGACATCCAAAACTTAGTGGATGATGTGATGACGAGTGCAGACTCACCTATAAGCTATACGTTTTATTCACATGTATGCATTAGGCTAATAATAATAGTAATAATTATAAGGACGATAACAACAACAAATAATAATCATATGAAAGATGTGTTTGTGACACATCTTCAAAAGTTAAAGTGTAACCAAGTGAACGTCCATGAGAGCACAAAAATATAAAAAGATAATAAAAAAGCATGATCATTAAGGTTGTAATCACTTCTTCTCTCTGAGAACCAGACGAGAAAATAGCTAATAAAGGAATAGGGAACATCTGAACAATTATGTGAACTCTGGTCAGGGGAGAAGAAGAGTTAATAGTGCCACGTGCAGTGAGAGGAGCATTAGAGGCCAGAATCCATATTTACCACTCGAGTTGTGCGCAGGCATCAGAATAGGCCGCTAATGCCGCGCGCATTCTCTCCCCCCTTATTTTCATTAGGCTCTGATGACTGCGGAATTGATGCGGCCTGCGAGTTATCAAGAGCCACTAATTTCACATTAACGACCATTGACTGCGGTTGCTTGATTCGAGGGGGTTTTTGACAATTATCACAATCAGGATTGGAGCCCAAATCGTTTACCTTGACTCCGTGACTATTTTTCTCCTAGCCGAGCGCACATTGCAAAATTGTATGGTGTCAAAAACCCTTAAATAATGAGGAGACCAGGGGGAGCGGCTATCTCTTTCCAACTCGCACGCACGTGCTCGCACGCACACCCCCTTACAGGAACTGTAGGCAGTGACCTACACTGCAGTCTAAATAGCTTCAACTCGTCCTTCTATTTTGTGATTCACTTATACATAGTTTATATCATTTTTATAGGCCTGAATAAATATTCTAATTCTAATTCTTATTCTTATTATTTTTCTTATTCGTATATTCTTATTATAATTATTATTCTTATATTGTAATATTCTTATTTTGTAGTCTACTGCTAGAAAGTGCATTTTTCTGAACAAGAGATTCTGTTATTGATCAAATACATTTTCTTTCACTCAAAGTGGCAAAAGTACTGTAAATGCTAGGCTTTGTGAGGGAACATAGACTTCAAGTGAAATCATACATATATAATATATATATTTATATATATATATTTGTGATGTGGAGTCACAGTAGAACTGATGCCGTGAAATGATGATTTGCTCTCGCGAGATTCCAGGCAGTCACATGATCACGTTGGGAGACAACCAGGAAGTCATGGGTTGTGTGCTGCTGAAAGAAGAGGAACAGCTGTTTTAATCTCCGCTTTCGACCATGTCTCTTTACAAAAGCAGTTCGTTTCTGGTTGTCTTGGTGTTATTATACGGCGGAGTAAACGTCACCGCATCGGACTCAGCGGACACGACTCTCAGCCCCGCAGCAGCAGCGGCTGTTGTTGCTGCGGCGGCTAACTCGCCTGTGTTTAAACCCGGTGAGGACTCCCTATTCTCCCTCAGCCTTCTCTCGTCCTTCCCAGAAGACCTGGAGATCAGCGGCTACTGCGGCGAGCAGCTTAAGATATTCGGACAGAGATATTCCGCCTACGTGAGCTGCCTGGTGACTGCTGCCCGACCCGTTGAAGTTTGCCAGAAGTGTTTCTCCACATACGGCAGCCTCACTTACACCTATGTGAACATCTCGTCAGACCAGGTGCGTGCTCGCTAACAAACTCCCTTATTCTGTTTTTTTTTTTTTTTTTTTTAAAGTTTTGCCCTTAAACCCGTCTGCCTGCACGAGGAGGACAAGCCTTGTTTGTGCGTCAACAGTCACGAGTCTCGTGGTGTGACTGACTGCTGGTGACAAATTAGAGGAAACAAGAATTCACATCTGCCTGAATAGAAACATCTGAGTGGATGACGTGATGATTGTGCCCGTGTGTCCTCAGATGGGTCCTGGTAACGAGAGCTGCAGGGACAGCCTCCTGCGCAGTGACCGGCTGATGCTGGTCTACCTGCTCTACAGCAACATGAAAGACATTTGGTCCAAATCGGACTGTGACAGTGAGTCCTCTGCGTTCATTTAAAGTACATACGTCTGATTGTGTTTGTATGTGGGTAATTGGGAACTTCGGCCTTTGTTTGAACTTGTGACTCACACACTGATGGGTATGCGTTTGACCAAAGAGGTCAGAGGTCGGGGTCAAGGAGCGGCAACTCACGGGAGGTTTTAATCACCCCAGATCAAACATGCGACTCATTTTTACAGACTTTTTTTTCAGCCAAACGATACCCAGCATGACCCGTAAGCAGCTCGTGACTTTTGGTAGATCTCCACACAGTTTTCCCACCAGCATGACTATGTGGGTTTGTAAGAATTATTCTGATTATTTATTGATTATTAGGTTTTTTTTTTTAAATGTCAGAACATAGTGATAAATGCCTGTCAACTTTCCCAAAAGCCCAGGTGATGTCATCAAATAGCCTGTTTCACAATGACACACACACTCCAAAATGCAACGGTGTGTCAGTTCACTATCACGTGCAACCGAGAAATAAACCCTCACAAATGAGAAGGTGGAGTCTTATTTCCTAATATACTAATATTTTAGCTTGTTTCTGCGAGGTGAAACCATCACAAAGCGTTACCGCGCGTCTGATTTCATTCGTCCACTTCTGTTTGAATACATCGACCTAATGATGCTCTTACTTCCTGTTGTGTAGAATGCATCACTAAAGGATTCCAGAGCCTGACCAACGACACGCTGTACTTCCTGAACGCGTACAACCAAACCATCGCCTGCTTTAAGAAGTACCAACAGGTACAGCGTGAACTAGCAGACGACCTCCGTCCGTCTTGTTAGATGTTTTGTGTTCAGAAGTTGACGACGGTGTCCGTTGTTTCCAGGGGAACCACACAGACCTGTGCAAAGACTGTAAGACGTCGTACAGAGGCCTGAATGAGCTGTTCAGCCGGATGGAGGCCAATCAGACGATGTGCATCGACATAGAGGATGCGGTATGTACGTCAGGGGTTCATCGAAATGAAGGTGAAATAGAAGTCAGGTTTGTGAAGAGACAGGAAGTGTGGGTTTTCTGCTGTGAGTCGATGTTTTAGCCTTGATTATGAAATTAGATATTATTTTTAGGTTTAGTTTGGTCTTACGATGACTCAATGATTGCTGATTTCATATTAGAATGATGATAAATGGTGACAAAAATGGAAAATTGAGCTTGGATCTTTATTCCAGGAATGTGATCAGAAATGCAAGAAATAAAAAAAAAACTAAATAAAATTGAATCATTATTAAAATGAAGGAAAGATATTTGTTGTGGTTGCAGGATTTCGCTCCTGAATCCTCTTCTATTATTGCCGATAAGAACTGCAGGATGCGGAATCCCTGAGTACAGTAAACATTTGAGAGTCGAATTAATGTCCTATAATTATGTGCTCAGCTGAAGCTGCTGTTGCGTTTGGCACTTTGCCTCGTTTCAGATGAATATGACTCGCAGACTGTGGAGTAAGAACTTCAATTGTTCCTTCCCCCGTGAGGAGACGGTGCCTGTCATCGCCGTGTCCAGCTTCATGCTCTTTCTGCCCATCATCTTCTACTTGAGCAGCTTCCTTCACTCCGAACAAAAGAAACGCAAGCTCATACACCGTGAGTAACCGGCTTAATTCGCTCATTGTCACACACAGAGATTTTTTGACAGGGTTTTTGAGGGGTTTGGGGTCTTTGTGGAGGAGGGGGGGGGGTATGTGGACTGACTGTGATATTGGGGTTTGGCAAAGATGGAGGAAGGAGGGAGTGTTCTAGGTTGATTTATAGCGTTGTGGGGTCGCCTCCTGCAAACCTCTGGATCATAAGGTTGAAGGAATTATTTGTGTGTGTATTGGTGGATGATGGTGGCCTTCAAGCATCAGAGAGCGTTTCCAAAGACTGAGGAGGGCGGTCACTTTTTTTACTTAGGTTTTGGGAACAGATTTGTTCTCAAGTAGCACGCACGAGTAATTTAAGTACTTTTTATTTTATCCAAACTTTCACGTTATTCAGAGCTGTCAGATTAGAATTCTAATTCCTAATCTGAGTTCAAATGTGTTTCAGGAAGGAGTGAAATAAAGAGAAATAAGAAATAAACCGTATTGATATTCTGTTGATCATATCATCATTATGTCCGACAGAGTTTTTTCCTTTCTCTCAGGGTCTTTATGCAGGCTGACCTTCAGGAGCGTTTTTTAATGTTACTAACATCAGACTAATCATAAAGCAAAATGAAGACACTACAAACGTAATATATATATATATATATATATATATATATATATATATATATATATATATATATATATTGTTGTGATCCTCTGTTGCCCCTGACAGTGTAACATCGCCTACTGTTTACACTCATGTTCTCACATCTCCATGACTTTTGCATCCCCGCGCCCTTTGACCTCACGTCCGTTCCATTCTTGTGAATGTGATCTCTCAGGAACACCTTCAGGGAATTTCTTCCAATTTGCCACAAACGTCAATGTTTTTGGCCGCATTTCGCTACTTCATATGCTAATTATGACAATTCCACACACACGTCTAATAGGATGAAATGAGGACATTTTGGACAGAGTTAGAGGAAAACTACAACAACCGTGAGGCTGTGGTCCTGATTGTGAATGTGACATTTTCCCACAAATGGAGCGGAACCGGAAGCTTTGTATGTTCATTTATGGCCGATGTCTGTGCTAATAGAGCGATCCATTCATCACAACCACCTCGGCTTGAATTTGAATATTATTAATGCACGTTTAAAAAAACAAAAAACAATTTAACAAACATCTTGTACTTTAATTACTAGAATAGCTCAAAGTAAGTCAAATGTATTTTTCTGTCATTTCTGTAAAGTAAAGTAAATTCTGTGTCTTCCCAGCCAAACGGGCAAAGTCGTACACCAGTCTGATGAACATTCAGAACAAGCTGAGCTGAAGAGGAGACAGGTGAAGAGCAAAATGGAGGACGACACTCTTTTATCAGAAGTTACGACCCGGGAGAAGATTGGACTCCTCCTCCTCCTCCTCCTCCTCCTCTTGTGGCCCGAGGTTTGAATGTAGCAGACTGAACGACGGCGTCGCCTGTTTATTTTCAAGAGACTGATCAGTGATCAGTATTCAGAGGACTTGAAGGATCTAGATATGAGAATGCAATGCTTTGGGCACCTGTTGCTTTTTTTTTTTTTTTGCTTTCATATCCTCAAAAAGTAATATATGGTGTTTTAAACACATAAAACAAAAGCTTGCAGAATTCATATTTTCATAATTTTTCAGCAAAACAAATAAATGATGCACAGACTGTGTTTGAGCCTCTTACTGCTGTAATGTGAGACGTTTTGTATCTATATTAAGCAGGCTGTTTGTTTGAATCGAACGCTATCTAACTTTATAAACTACTAATCCGATTGTTCTTCATGTCGCTGCACAGACGCCGGCCTCTCCTTCCTTTCAGCTCGTTAACAATCTTCACGTTTTTTTTCCAGAGCATCCTGTAGCCTGATACACGTCGCTGTCACTAGAAAGAGAGGCTGGTGAGCGAGTGCGTGTATGAGCTCTACTTATGGGTTTGAAAAAAAAAAATGGGTTTTCTGTCTCTAATGTATGTCCAGAAGAGAGCTGCAAAAAAAAAAAAAAAAAAAAAAGGAAGCACTTGATGTCCATTAGTGGTGACATGTATCTGCTGTAAGAAGAGGGGGGGTGCACATCAGTGGGGTGGGGGGGAGTAGATAAAGACATAATGTAAGAGCACTCCACAGGACCACACTGTGATGTTACCTGTTTTCCAGTCAGTGTTTTTTGTGGTTGCATAAAGCTTTTAATGTGCTTTGTTGTCCTTTTCCACAGATGTTTAACTTAATTTGTTCAGGGGCTTCTGACTGCTCATGACAGTGAACTCTCATTTATGTCTCCTTTTAGGAGCGTTGAATTGATGAATTTTCCCATTAGAAATGCATTTGCTGTGAAGTGATGTAAACCTTAATTTTGAATGCATAAATAAATATTTTTACTTCAGAAGAAAAAAAAAAAGAAACCTGCAGATGCATGTGCTGTAATTTAACCACTGCAACGGGTTACTGCCTATGGTTCCGTTTAATTAGAGTATATAAAGTATATTTACTCACCAAGTATTCCATTACTTTATACTACTACTTTATACTATTACTTTTTATGGAAGTATTGTACTTTACTACCATTTCATATTTGACAACTACCAGTTACATTTCAGATTAATGTGCATTAAAAATATATGACAACATATACACATATAATGCAATTTAATCGATATTCAGTTAAAGTGACCCCCAACCATCTACAACTTTAAAACACTGCTTACTTTTATCTTCAATGATTTTTCTATTTTTCTATTATATATTTTATAATACGTCTTAAAAGGGGCCGATCTGCACAATTAGTCCTTCTACTTTTTAAACTTTACAGTACATTTGCTACTACTTCTCTACTTTGAATGCATACCTTTTACTTGGAGTATTTATGCTGCTGTGTGGATACTTACAGGGTCTAAATACTCCAGAACTGTGACTGCATGTATGCGCCTGAAGAGCCCGTGTTGTGTTGCGGTTAAACCCGTTTCTTCACACAGTAATGGCCCTTGTTCTCGGGTTACATAGCGTGTGTTTTTTTGCAACGAGCTTTTTCCCTCCGTCATTAGCAGCTAATCTAGATGTGGGATAAAGATACTTGGCCAAATAATCGCAGCAACACATCCGTTAAACTCCTTTTGGCTTTTTGGTCTTGTGGAGCGCAGCCACTGCTGGCCATCAGCAGGTCTAAGAGCATTACGGATATGCCGAGTCATATGATCCGGTTGCGGGCCAGCAGAGCGGCTAAAGACACGGTGCTTTTGTCATTCGCGCTCCCGCACGGTGGAGTGCGTTGAGCGGCTCGTGTGTGGCGCGGCCCGCAGCTCGAGAATGACATGCTTTGATTCCCCGTTCAGCCTCGGTGCTTTTCTGCACCACACCGGGTCCTTAGGCGGGCCTGAAAGTCATGACAAGTCCCGGTAAAAATGGACCTGAGGCCGCCACGTGAATCAGTGAACCGATGGAAAAAAAAAAAAATCTGTGTTGTGATTCAAGTGATTTACAGTCGATGGTGAAACAACTATTCTGAATAGTAATATCCAAATCAACACACTCCCTGACAATGAAAAGTCCTGCATTCAGAGTGCACGTTTGGCAGAAAAATGTAGCTTACAAGCTTTAATAGAAGTAGTACTACTAGTAGTAGCACCTATCATATGTTATATTATTATTATTAGTTTATTAATGCCTTATTCACTTATAAACGGACGTTTAATAATGTAGATGGAGCTCATTTGAACCCCCCCCCCCTCCACTCTTTTTTTGTTTTTGCAGAATGATGTGTAGAGTTTGACACAGACGCCTGCATTCATCTGCTGAAGAGTTGTGAACAACTGGTAAGTAGCCAATCACGGATCAATATGCGACCTACAGAAGTGTGGCGTGGAAACGTGAAATAGAAAAGTGGGAGATATCTCTTCTCTTAGATTTCAAAAATAGCAATATTTGTATATTTACTGGGATTTTATGTAATATGTCTTAAAACATGTATTTATTTACCAACACATTTTCCATCTGAAAAGTAGTGATATATAGTATTATCGTTCAAGTACCACCAAACTATAGCGAAGTGCAGTACTTGAGTAAATGTACTTAGTTACTTCCCACCACTGTTTTCAGCCAAGGTTTATCTTTACCTAGAATGACTTTGGATATTTAGCTGACAGACTTGTGTTTGCAGCGGGATTTATTCCTATAAACACATTTAAATCACTGCATTTCTTGACATTGTCCCACTGCAACACTGACCAATACAGATGCTCCAGTCGGCTGTAAAGTGCAGATCTGGATTTAGATCTGATATTTAATTATTGGCCCCACATCCGACATTATTTTAGAAACTATTTTAGGCTTTTGTTATAGGTCAGCTTTGGACTCTTTATTGTCACTGTGTAAAAGAAATACAAAGATTTTTTTTTTAGTTTGCTGCAAGAAGAACATTTTTCATTTGAACTGACGTGTCAGGTGTGCTCACGTTTACACATGGATTGTTTTAAATGAGCTACGTTGTGTATGTTTTCTTGGCCACAGTAGTTTATGATACGATGCAATGATGAAGGCAGCTGATTTACCCTCTCACTGAACCGACTGCAGGGCAGCAAAAAGAACACAATCCAGCAGTAATCATGGCCTAATGCCACACATAATTATTGTACACCTAATCCACTCTCAAAGAGCTTTGATAAGAATAAAAATGACTGTGAGAATAATAAATTACTGTAAGTTACAAAGTGTTACAGTTTATGTGGAAGGAATTAATATGATTTTGTAAACTGACTAATATCTTGATCCTGACTGCTTGCTCTAGTTCTCTGCTGGATTAAAAGGGGGAACTATAGAATGGACAGTCTATAGACATTTGCAAAAGAAATGACTATGGCAGTTATTGCACATTGATTTACATACAAAATGGTAACAAATTAACCTTTAAACACTGTAGCATAGTTGCACCTTGCACAGCTTCATTTTAATGCAAAACATATAGTCCCTACATCAGCAATGCACCGGAACATAACCAACTGTAATTATTGTAATTTGGTAATACATGCACACTGTATTTGATCTAAAATACACATGCTATAAAAACGGCAGTATTATTCCAAAACTAGACTCCAACAGTTTCAACAAATAACACTTTTTTTTATTGATATATTTTTAGAAAGAAAGTAGAGTTCATCTAAAAACCTCCTCAAATAGAGCCGATGTTAGATGAAGCAAAGAAACTAAAGTAAAAGGGAAAAATATCTCTGGACTTTTATGAATCCAGAGCATAAAATTGTGCAACAATGTGTTCCTTTCTTTAGCTCTCAGCTCCTGTAATGTTTGAACGCGTTAGTTGACTTTTTTTTTTTATAGCTGAGGAGGGAATAAAGCAGAAATGTTGGAGCATGACGGCTGAAGCTGAACTGAGGATTGTTGGTGTTTCAGTGGCTTAACACAAACCTTTCCTCAGACCGTGCCTGATAAGAAATGAGAGACTGTGAGCGACAAGTGGGCTTCACTGCACAGACCTTGATATCATTTTATTTACTACAACAATTACGAGGGCAACAAATCCCCAAATGTCTCTATATGTGAAGGTTAAAACATTTAGAGGCAACGTGGTTGTGTTGGGGAAAAAACGGTACGCCTGTTTGCAATAGTTGCTCCTGCTGATGGCAAAACATACTTTTCTTTGCACACGTTACCTTGATACAAGGCCAGTACATTTCATATTTGATAGAGGAGTAGGGGGAGACTCGTCGTATTGTTCCTGAATCTGGCCTTCCCTTTTTGTTTATTAAATCTAATTCTTGTTAAATGAATGATTTGTTCTTTGACAAGGTCACGGCCTCCGTTAGACTAAATGCCTTTGAATTCTCTGCTGTCCCCTGCAGCCGTCCTCCGCTCCTCTGTGTTCTGTACAGTGCACCCCCCCCCCCCCCCCCTGTGTTACGGTGCAGCGAACGTCTCCTTCGTTATTGCAATATTAAGAAACTGTTAGTCGGGACTTAAGTTGTTATGCAACCCCCTCCCCACCACCAACGCTCTAAGCTGTCAGTTAGTTAACTGGCTGAAGGTCAGGCTTAGATTTTGCACCTCTCAACCCCTGAGCAATGAATATGATGCTTTGTTGAAGAAGGAGTAAACATATGCCCCTGGGGGTTGGAATTAGCAGACACACACTCATGCACCCTCTCTCACGGAGCATATGCAGAGTGAATGGGGCTTATTATACACCTGCGAGTGGGGGTCAAAGTCTGTCAATCCCTAGCTTATGGTATTATAATAGATTATAGAATCACTCTCTAATGGCAGTCATTCAGTTTGTAATCTCTGAAGCTTGATGCAAAAGCACTCAGCGTTCCAGCTAAGGGTCTGTTGAAAAATAAGGCCTTCTCCTCATTCATCCCTCACTTCCCCCCCTTTCACAAAGGTCTTATGACAAGTCAGCTGTTGGTGACATCACAGATGCTGGATCATATGTCAGAAACCTTTGCTGGCTGACTTACATCCCTTTTGGCTCAGTAGCAACTGAGGCCACTTGAGGCCAAAAGAGCGGCGAGGTGCCCCAAGGGGGGGGGGGGGGGGGGGGCGATGGCGAGCATGATAGCTGCCAACGGGCAGGGACAGTAGGGGGGCACTCCTCAGGGCAGGAACATCTGACCCATGTGTGGATTTGTTTTGTGTCAACATCCAGAGAGTGCCCATCTTGCCATCAGCTTGAGAAGACATGTATCATTTGTGTGGAGTGTGTGGCTGAATTAGAAAGTCTGAATTTTAAGCATGTGAGTGATTGGACTTGTTTTTGAACATTGCACATGAGAGCGCTGCTTAATCTGCGTGTGTTTGAAACATGCATCTTGTCAAAAAAGTGAAACGTTTCAAGTGTATTAGTTCATGGAACCTAAGTAGGATTTTGATCACAAGACCGTAGCGCCACCTCCAGTCAGCTTCTGAATATAACACTTATGTCACTTTTTTGATTTTGCTCAGAATGAAGAAAGCCTACATTTTTTTGTGTGAACATTAACGCCCTCACTTGTAGCAGTGTTTAATGTTTAGTGATACTTCTCCCTCACTGCAAAACTTTTAATCAATATTTGGCCATTTTTATCACATGCAAATGAATACCATTTATGAACCAGATATATACCATGTATTGTACTATTATGCACCTGTTTGTTTTTGATTGTTTTCTTTTTCTGTTTTAGATAACTTATGATTTTTGTACACACTAAGTTCCCCCTTTTAAATGTTTCACTCTTCATTACAGAAGTTTGGAAATATGATGCGGCCACTAGATGGCAGCACCACGCCACTTATGCTATATATACCAGACTCTGCGGGTTCACGAAAACGACCTACATGCTGAATGAAAACCTGCAAGGCTCAGAGCCAGAGAGCGTTGAAAGTGAAACGTAAAGAAAATACATTCTAAATATGCAGTATGTCGTTCTGGTTCTTGTATTTTGTGCACATGATTTTGAAGTTTTAAAGCTTACGAGGGACACTTGAAGGCAGCACGCGTCACTCACTCTGTCGCCATACCAACGTTTACCAAACAGACTGCGGCGACACAGACCCGTTACTTTGTTGTTATCTTCACGATCGTTACAATATTTAACAGTTTATGACAATAACTTCCATACAGCAGACTCTTAATATGGAAGAAGTTGATGTTGATCAAGAAGAGGAGTCTGAAGCTTCTGTGTTGTCCGGAAATCAAGAGGCTACGAGCATGTACGTTTAGTTTAACGTTACCGTAAATACTGTGATAATTCACTTAGATTTCGATAAAAGTATTAATCCTAATATAGTTGTCATGCAGCATGTTTTATTTGTTATGGTAATAGTTATGATACTGATAACATGTGGGTTAGTAATATTCAGAGACTGCAGTTTGAATCTATTTTTTATATCGTTTGCATACAACCTTCAGGGTCCCCGCACAGGAGTTTGAAGTGAACCCCGCTACGGAGGCCCGTGAGGAGCTCGATGAGGACCTCGATGAGGAGCCGGCCCCGGAGAGCCAGCCTCCAGAGCAGGAGGCTGAGGGAAGTGAAAAGGTTTGCTTAGTTTCCAGATACAGATCCCTTTGTTGTCTGACTCTGAAGTCAGTGTAAACCATCAAAATATCTTATTTATTCTTATTTTAAATATATATATATATATATATATATATATATATATATATATATATATATATATATATATATATATATATATATATATATATATATGTATATGTGTGTGTGTGTGTGTGGGTGCTGCTGACACAATTTGAGCAAGCTCCTATTACATTTTAGTTCACTTAATTTGACAGTACAAGGGCGGTGACATCAAGTGATATTAAGTAATGTATTTTTCAAATATAGCTGGTTATGGTGATATTCTTGTTAATATAGTGACCTACTTTATTTTACTTGAGAGCCATTTCCTGTCATTGTCCTTTTGTTTGTGTGTTAGCTGATCGCTCCTCAGAGGATGATCAGCATGCAGAGAGATCTGACGACTTTGGTAACCAACATCCAAACTGCAGCCGACGCCAAAGAGTCCATGAGAAGGACAGAGCTTGAGGAAGCTCGGAGAATGAGGTGATTTCAGTAAATTCACCATTATTTATTTTGCTACCATACCTGTGTCCTAAACCACATATACAGACATCTAAAAAAAACAAAAAACAAAGGGGTAATCTCACTCTCCCTTTTGTCTATCTTCCCTCCAGGTTGGAGCGGCTGGAGAATGACGTAAAATCCAGTCAGGAAACATTTCAGGAGATCACCAGAGGCTGGTCGGCAGCTAAGCAGAAGGAGGTCCCTCAGGATCTCCAGGAGGCCCTGAACAACCAGCAGCAGTTATGTGCTGCTATCATAGAAGACAATAAAAAACTTATAAAAGACCTGCAACAGGTACACCTATCTATCTATCTATCTATCTATCTATCTATCTATCTATCTATCTATCTATCTATCTTCATAGCTAGTGGCCTTGTCCATTCATAATTTCATTTCCTGTGTGTTGTCTGAACAGGAGATGAAAGCTGGAGATGATCGTTTTGTTAAGGACTTGAGGAAGCAGGAAGAGGAGCTCAACCTGCTGATAGAGAGGATGGAGAACCAGATCAAAACCCTGACAGAGGCCTACAGGGAGGAGCTGGCCCAGATTTCGGTGGGACCCAGATCTCAGTCAAGAAACAGCTTTAAATAATTTGTAGATTGCATTTTAATCTACAAAGGGTAATCAGATGGATGGGGCTTATTGTGTCAGTGAGCAACAGGGAATTCATTTATTGTCTTGCTTAAATTTGCACGATTGTTGTATCTCTCTGGCTAGCATGGCTCTATGAATGACGAGGATCCCCTTTAGTACCGCCATGAGGTTCACATTGTGAGAACAGAACCCTCATGTCCCTCTCATGATTATTTGTAGTAATGTTGGTGATCCTCTGACTTTCCATCTAGCATCATCAAATCAACATTTTTATATTTTTCCAGCACTTGGTTTATGACCAAATACCTGCAAAACGGACGTTTCTATCAGCCTCAGATGTGCTTTGTGTTTAGAATGTTAGCATGCTTGCTAACGTGCAGAATTAAGACGGTGAAAATGATCAACATTAAAGTGCTTAACCTCGGCTTGTTAGCATTGTGAGCATGTTATCATGCTAAAGTTAGCAGTTAGCTCAAAGCACCCCTGTGCTGCTACCATGGTTGTAGACTGTTTTTAGTCTTGTTCATGTCATTGTTGTCATTCCCACTAATGGTTGCTCTTGTATTTAGAGAGTTTATCAGCTGGAAAGTGAAGTCTTACTTACAAAAGACAAGGCTGAATGGGAACAACGCATTAAGGAACTTTGTGAGGAAGAGGTCAGGAAAACTAAAATAATCCACACACACACACACACACACACACACACAGCTACACATGCATACTCGACCTTCAGTCTGCTTTCATCATAATTCATATCTTATATCTAACATATATCAACTCTGTATCTAATGATATCTTCTCTATTTCTAGCTGGGGAGGTCGACGCAGTGGAAGAAAAAAGTGGAGGAGTATGACGCAAAATTTCAAAATCACATGTTGGAGACCATTGACAAGGATGTCTATAATCAGACAAAGCAGAATATGAAGTTTCAGGTTTGTACAAATATCACGATGGACACCAATAGCTTATTCTTTGAATGAAACTTTTGTGTTATGAGCTCCCTTTTAGAAAAAGTGAATGCTCCTGATTAACCCAGCTTTTTCCTTTGATGTTAATTGGAATCAGCCTCAGAAACCAATAATAGAGCATATAGAAGTAGTGAACGTTTCAAATGTGTTGACACACAAAAGCCCAGTATTTGAGTGCCCTAACATTCCATTCTTGCCTCTGCAGGTTCTGGAGAGACACCATCAACAGAAAAAGACCGGCAAAATAATCACGGTTCTAAAACTAGTCAAGCCAAAAGTTGAGGTACCAGTACAGAGATTGAATCTGAACCGTATGAAGAAAAGGGCCGTCAGGTAGCACAGATACACACACACACACACACACACACACACACACACACACACACACACACACTGGTGTATCTAACTCACCCTCTGTTTCTTCTGCTGGTTTTGTGTTTCAGACTGCACATAGAGATTAGAAACCTTCGCACTAAGTCTTCCAGTGAGAACAAACAGTATACAAAAAAGAGCCAGCATTTGCTTGAGGAATACAAACACAACATCCAGCAATATGAACACATTCAGAAGAACATCAAGTAAGTCATAATCGTCCTGTCAGTTTTAAGTAACACTGACATGCTGTAGGACAGAGTTTTTTTTTCTTCCTCTTCTTCTTTTTCTCTTTTCTTTACACCTCCACTCCACTTCATGCAGGCACTTTGCAGCTGCTGATGCCAGACAATTTGAAGAGATGTGGCTTATGATGGACGCGGAGGTGAAGCAACTAGTGGAGAGGGTTTTGGTCATCGACTCGCTGATCTGCAAGGAGCACCTCGGTTTAGCCTGGGAGCGACCTCCCATGGAATTCATGGAGCTCTCTGGTCCCATCCAGGCTCAGAAACGGGCCAGGATGCCTGCCCGCCAGGGGGTCTCCCAGCTGTTTCACACCGGGCAGAATTTACAGTGTAGTCAGAGGATGATGGACCTCTCAGTCGGGCCTAGGCCGGAGGCTGACACTGAGGGCATGGATAAGGACATGTACAAGGAAGGGAAAACGACGCAGAGTGAGAGTGGTGCAGAGGTGGAGGAAGGGAAGCAGTCTGTGGAGACACTGAAAAAAGTGATGGAGCTGCTGTGTGATGAGGCGGTGAGAAACAAGTCCATTGTTAATATTTAATCCTGGAATAGTTTATTAAGCAGATGTGTGTACAGAAGCGGACAAGAAGTCTTTTTTTTCAAATATATTTACATCAAAACAACGAGTAATAACATGTGTCTTTAAGCATACATTATATTAAAGGAAATCTACACTTTAGGAAATACACTTTAGTTAAATAAATTGGTTAAATAAAGCCTGGTACATAACCCCCATAACACAACATGCTGTTTTTACACTTTGAGTTGTGTATGGCTAATACAAACAAAATGTTATGTGTTCATTTGTGAGCATTACATGTTCTGATGGCTGGGTTTTGTGACCTTTGTGAACCGGTCTTTATGCTAAGCTAACCTGCTGCTGGCGGTAGCTTCATATATGCCGTACGGAAGAGAGTCAATCATCTAATCTAACTCTCAGCAAAAGAACAAATGACTATTAAAGGATAGGTTTACAAACAGGGGCCCATGTGAATTTTGAAACAGGTTTTGGTTGAAGTGTCCCTTCCTTCTCTCTCAGGGCTTCCTGATGGAGGATAAACTCCTAAATCTACTGGCTCCCCTGGAGAAGGACGAACAGACCGTTCTGAAGCTGGGCTCTCTGCTTTGCGTGAGTTCACGTAGTGTAATGCAATCAGTGTACTACGGTATGGACCAAATACTGAACAAGCTGCCATATTGCTTTCTCTTCCAGTCTTTTGGCATTGAAGAGGAGGATGTGCCCAAGTTGGCTGAATTCTTATTAAAGCACAAACATCAGCAGAGAGATGAGACTGAGGTCAGGAGGGGCAGAGATGAGGTTTGCTGTGGATTAATGCTTGTGGGAAATATGGCCTTGAGTCTTTGGCATATAAGAGGATCGTAGTCAGTACTATTTGTGCATTTTGTCTGCCAGCAGGATGTTTGTGTTGAGTCGGGTGAATCCAGTAACAAGGAAGAGGATGTGAAGACCTCTGAACTCATCAATCCCAACCACATTCTGCCTGCTCTGAAGAGTTTCCTCGAGCGGCACATGAGGTCAAGGTAAGACCACATTTGCACTAATTTAAACTACTTATTCACGAGCAATAGATTACTCTCCATCATTACTGTACCTCCACACCAACATAGGCTCTATTATGGTTGTCAATTGGACTGTCTGTGAGATTTGAACATGAAATTATGACACCGCAGTCCTCCTCTATAAATGTGTGACGCTTATGTTTTTCCTGGTGCTTTCTAAGGGAGAGCTCAGCGAGCCAAAGTCATAGTTTTCACGTAGAAGCCTGGGATACATCAGGGGATGAAGCCTACTGGGAGAGTATGGGCAATATAATCTCTGAAGACAAAGTAAAACTCTGGGATGCCGCAGAGAACACACTAAAGCAGTACCTGTCAGTAACACCCACGCACGCACACACACACACACACACACACACACACACACACACACACACACACACACACACACACGAACAAAGCAAACGCCCTCTGTGCTCACGTGTTTTGTGTTTTTTTTCTTGCTTCCAGGGCCGTCCTGACAGAGATCTCTGAGCTCGTCCCTGAGACTCAGAGTCTGGAGCAGCAGAACGCAGAGCTGCGGATGTTGCTGCAACAGTCTTTGAACTGAGTGTGTGTGTGTGTGTGTGTTCATGTTCGTGTATCTGTTATAGTTTTCTTGTGTATACGTCACATTGTTTTCCAGGTATTCACTGAGAGTGAGGATTGAGGAACTTTCCTAGCTATCGTGTAGGAAGAAGTAAAAAACAGTGAGGTACTATAAAGTGAGATGCATAATGTAATGTAGTGTTTTTTATAATTATACGCCATGTCTTCGTCTTAAAGTAAGTAAATAAGATTTGAAAATGCTTTTCTTTGCCACATTTGAATAGCAAATTGAATACTTTTGGTTTTTGGAAACCTGTTATGTACATTTTTCTGACATGTTATAGACCAAAAGATCAATGAATTAATCAAGAAAATAATTGGCAGAATAAACAATAAGGAAAATAATAGTTAGTGTCAGCCCTAGTGTATTAAAATAATCCAATCTACACCTATATATACATTATATAGGGCAGAAATGAATGTGCCTCTACTCTAAGCTTATTGACCTGACGTCTTTGATTCTCTGACAGGTCAGCACAGAGCCGGAGATGCCGTGATGTGTGAGGAATCTTTAGAGTGTGTGTAAAAGGATTCATATTCACTGTAAAATAAAACCTTTAATAGATAATGGAGAGGTTGCAGTTTTTATATTTACAGTCTTATAAGAAAAACAAATCGTTTGGAACAAGTAACTCCAATATCGGTAAGAACAGTTCATACGGGATACAAAGTGGATACAACATAGTGCAGTACGGTGGTTTCATCCAGCAGTGTTGAACAGCGTATGGCTGAGCTCTGAGGGGAACGAGTAGAAGAGCAGAGCCAGGAAGAGCAGACCCAGCACAGCAGCCAGCAGCACCGCACAGCGCAGCCTGTAGTGCCTCCAGGTCAGGATGCACACCGTCCTCACTGGGCTCAGTAGCCACGACATGCTGGTACTGGGACGACTGCGCAGAGAGATTCTGAGATTAAAACAGCGCTCATTGTGCTGGTGGAACACTTTCATTACTTTAACAAAGTCATTATTTGTGCCCTAAAAATCGGAACTTTATTTTTTTTCATTTGGTGCTCTGACATTTTTTATTCTGCCTCTGATATATTATTTTTATGACATAGTATACTGTGACATTTCTTTATTCTGATTCTGATATACCGTGACTTCTTATGATATACGGTACTATGAGATGTTTATGATATACTATGCTATGATTTGTTTAATGACATAATATACTATGACTTTAATAGCATATTATACAATTACCTTTTCATGATCTTTTTGTGATTTTTCATGATACTATGACTTTTTATGGCATACAATGCTGTGTCTTTATGACGTACTATATTATGACAAATGATACTATGACTTTTTTTTAAATACTATACTATTTTTAAAAACTTTTTTCTGACATAATACACTGACCTTTTTATGACATTTTCATGGCATGCTGTATGTTGGAGACATTTGTAGCAAGCTCTTAAATAATTTCTTACTGTTTTTATTTACCTCAGTATAAATAGTATAGCAGCACCTAGTGGTAGTTTCTGGTGCTGAACCAGTGCACAAGGGTCACCTGACATCCCATCTCTCCAAGCTAGTATTGAAGGCAGGAGCACTTAACCCCAACATTGCTCCATGTGTAGATAGATACTGAAAGTCGTCTGATGAATGACTGTTTTTCACTTTTTTTTACATGCTATACTATGACTGTTTTTCACTTTTTGTGACATGCTATACTATGACTGTTTTTCACTTTTTTTTACATGCTATACTATGACTGTTTTTCACTTTTTTCGACATGCTATACTATGACTGTTTTCGGCATGCTATACTATGACTGTTTTTAACTTTTTTTGACATGCTATACTATGACTGTTTTCGGGATGCTATACTCTGACTGTTTTTGACATGCTATACTATGACTGTTTTTGACATGCTATACTATGACTGTTTTTCACTTTTTTCGACTTGCTATACTATGACTGTTTTTCACTTTTTTCGACATGCTATACTATGACTGTTTTCGGCATGCTATACTATGAGTGTTTTTCACTTTTTTCGACATGCTATACTATGACTGTTTTCGGCATGCTATACTATGACTGTTTTCGGCATGCTATACTATGACTGTTTTTGACATGCTATACTATGACTGTTTTTCACTTTTTTCAACATAATTTACTATGACTGTTTTTCACTTTTTTTGACATGCTATACTATGACTGTTTTCGACATGCTATACTATGACTGTTTTTCACTTTTTTCAACATAATTTACTATGACTGTTTTTCACTTTTTTCGACATGCAAAACTATGACTGTTTTTTACTTTTTTCGACATGCTATACTATGACTGTTTTAGACATGCTATACTATGACTGTTTTCGGCATGCTATACTATGACTGTTTTCGAAATGCTATACTATGACTGTTTTTCACTTTTTTTGACATGCTATACTATGACTGTTTTTCACTTTTTTCGAAATGCTATACTATGGCTGTTTTCGACATGCTACACTATGACTGTTTTCCACTTTTTTCAACATGCTATACTATGACTGTTTTTCACCTTTTTTGACTTCCTATACTATGACTGTTTTTCACTTTTTTCGACATGCTATACTATGACTGTTTTTTACTTTTTTCGACATGCTATACTATGACTGTTTTTTACTTTTTTCGAAATGCTATACTATGACTGTTTTCGACATGCTACACTATGACTGTTTTTCACTTTTTTCGACATGCTATACTATGACTGTTTTTTACTTTTTTTGACATGCTATACTATGACTGTTTTCAACATGCTATACTATGACTGTTTTTCAATTTTTTTGACATGCTATACTATTACTGTTTTTCACTTTTTTGACATGCTATACTATGACTGTTTTCGACATGCTATACTATGACTGTTTTTCACTTTTTTTGACATAATATACTATGACTGTTTTCGACATACTATACTATGACTGTTTTTCACTATTTTAGACACACCTGGGATGACCGTGGCTAAGTGGAGAACAGGGCTGCCTTTCAATCATAGGGTTGGTGGTTCAATCCCCGGCTCCTGCTCTGCTAGTCTCATGTCAATGTGCAAAATACTTAACCCCAAAATTGCTCCATATGTGGAGATAGATACTGATGAATGACTGTTTTTGACATGCTTTACTATGACTGTTTTTCACTTTTTTCGACATGCTATACTATGACTGTTTTTCACTTTTTTCGACATGCTATACTATGACTGTTTTCGTCATGCTATACTATGACTGTTTTTCACTTTTTTCGACATGCTATACTATGACTGTTTTTTACTTTTTTCGACATGCTATACTATGACTGTTTTCGACATGCTATACTATGACTGTTTTTCACTTTTTTTGACATGCTATACTATGACTGTTTTTCACTTTTTTTGACATGCTATACTATGACTGTTTTCGACATGCTATACTATGACTGTTTTTCACATTTTTCGACATGCTATACTATGACTGTTTTTTACTTTTTTCGACATGCTATACTATGACTGTTTTAGACATGCTATACTATGACTGTTTTCGGCATGCTATACTATGACTGTTTTCGAAATACTATACTGTGACTGTTTTTCACTTTTTTTGACATGCTATACTATGACTGTTTTTCACTTTTTTCGACATGCTATACTATGACTGTTTTCGACATGCTAAACTATGACTGTTTTTCACTTTTTTCGACATGCTATACTATGACTGTTTTTCACTTTTTTCGACATGCTATACTGTGACTGTTTTTCACTTTTTTTGACATGCTATACTATGACTGTTTTTTACTTTTTTCGACATGCTATACTATGACTGTTTTCGACATGCTATACTATGACTGTTTTTCACTTTTTTCGACATGCTATACTATGACTGTTTCTTACTTTTTTCGACATGCTATACTATGACTGTTTTCGACATGCTATACTATGACTGTTTTTCACTTTTTTTGACATGCTATACTATGACTTTTTTTCACTTTTTTTGACATGCTATACTATGACTGTTTTCGACATGCTATACTATGACTGTTTTTGACTTTTTTCGACATGCAAAACTATGACTGTTTTTTTACTTTTTTCGACATGCTATACTATGACTGTTTTAGACATGCTATACTATGACTGTTTTCGGCATGCTATACTATGACTGTTTTTCACTTTTTTCGACATGCTATACTATGACTGTTTTTTTACTTTTTTTGACATGCTATACTATGACTGTTTTTCACTTTTTTTTACATGCTATACTATGACTGTTTTTCACTTTTTTCGACATGCTATACTATGACTGTTTTCGGCATGCTATACTATGACTGTTTTTAACTTTTTTTGACATGCTATACTATGACTGTTTTCGGGATGCTATACTCTGACTGTTTTTGACATGCTATACTATGACTGTTTTTGACATGCTATACTATGACTGTTTTTCACTTTTTTCGACTTGCTATACTATGACTGTTTTTCACTTTTTTCGACATGCTATACTATGACTGTTTTCGGCATGCTATACTATGAGTGTTTTTCACTTTTTTCGACATGCTATACTATGACTGTTTTCGGCATGCTATACTATGACTGTTTTCGGCATGCTATACTATGACTGTTTTTGACATGCTATACTATGACTGTTTTTCACTTTTTTCAACATAATTTACTATGACTGTTTTTCACTTTTTTTGACATGCTATACTATGACTGTTTTCGACATGCTATACTATGACTGTTTTTCACTTTTTTCGACATGCAAAACTATGACTGTTTTTTACTTTTTTCGACATGCTATACTATGACTGTTTTAGACATGCTATACTATGACTGTTTTCCACTTTTTTCAACATGCTATACTATGACTGTTTTTCACCTTTTTTGACTTCCTATACTATGACTGTTTTTCACTTTTTTCGACATGCTATACTATGACTGTTTTTTACTTTTTTCGACATGCTATACTATGACTGTTTTTTACTTTTTTCGAAATGCTATACTATGACTGTTTTCGACATGCTACACTATGACTGTTTTTCACTTTTTTCGACATGCTATACTATGACTGTTTTTTACTTTTTTTGACATGCTATACTATGACTGTTTTCAACATGCTATACTATGACTGTTTTTCAATTTTTTTGACATGCTATACTATTACTGTTTTTCACTTTTTTGACATGCTATACTATGACTGTTTTCGACATGCTATACTATGACTGTTTTTCACTTTTTTTGACATAATATACTATGACTGTTTTCGACATACTATACTATGACTGTTTTTCACTATTTTAGACACACCTGGGATGACCGTGGCTAAGTGGAGAACAGGGCTGCCTTTCAATCATAGGGTTGGTGGTTCAATCCCCGGCTCCTGCTCTGCTAGTCTCATGTCAATGTGCAAAATACTTAACCCCAAAATTGCTCCATATGTGGAGATAGATACTGATGAATGACTGTTTTTGACATGCTTTACTATGACTGTTTTTCACTTTTTTCGACATGCTATACTATGACTGTTTTTCACTTTTTTCGACATGCTATACTATGACTGTTTTCGTCATGCTATACTATGACTGTTTTTCACTTTTTTCGACATGCTATACTATGACTGTTTTTTACTTTTTTCGACATGCTATACTATGACTGTTTTCGACATGCTATACTATGACTGTTTTTCACTTTTTTTGACATGCTATACTATGACTGTTTTTCACTTTTTTTGACATGCTATACTGTGACTGTTTTCGACATGCTATACTATGACTGTTTTTCACATTTTTCGACATGCTATACTATGACTGTTTTTTACTTTTTTCGACATGCTATACTATGACTGTTTTAGACATGCTATACTATGACTGTTTTCGGCATGCTATACTATGACTGTTTTCGAAATACTATACTGTGACTGTTTTTCACTTTTTTTGACATGCTATACTATGACTGTTTTTCACTTTTTTCGACATGCTATACTATGACTGTTTTCGACATGCTAAACTATGACTGTTTTTCACTTTTTTCGACATGCTATACTATGACTGTTTTTCACTTTTTTCGACATGCTATACTGTGACTGTTTTTCACTTTTTTTGACATGCTATACTATGACTGTTTTTTACTTTTTTCGACATGCTATACTATGACTGTTTTCGACATGCTATACTATGACTGTTTTTCACTTTTTTCGACATGCTATACTATGACTGTTTCTTACTTTTTTCGACATGCTATACTATGACTGTTTTCGACATGCTATACTATGACTGTTTTTCACTTTTTTTGACATGCTATACTATGACTTTTTTTCACTTTTTTTGACATGCTATACTATGACTGTTTTCGACATGCTATACTATGACTGTTTTTGACTTTTTTCGACATGCAAAACTATGACTGTTTTTTTACTTTTTTCGACATGCTATACTATGACTGTTTTAGACATGCTATACTATGACTGTTTTCGGCATGCTATACTATGACTGTTTTTCACTTTTTTCGACATGCTATACTATGACTGTTTTTTTACTTTTTTTGACATGCTATACTATGACTGTTTTTTTACTTTTTTTGACATGCTATACTATGACTGTTTTTCACTTTTTTTGACATGCTATACTATGACTGTTTTCGACATGCTATACTATGACTGTTTTTCAGTTTTTTTGACATATTATACTATGACTGTTTTCGACATGCTATACTATGACTGTTTTTCACTATTTTAGACACACCTGGGATGACCGTGGCTAAGTGGAGAACAGGGCTGCCTTTTAATCATAGGGTTGGTGGTTCAATCCCCGGCTCCTGCTCTGCTAGTCTCATGTCAATGTGCAAAATACTTAACCCCAAAATTGCTCCATATGTGGAGATAGATACTGATGAATGACTGTTTTTGACATGCTTTACTATGACTGTTTTTCACTTTTTTCGACATGCTATACTATGACTGTTTTTCACTTTTTTCAACATACCTGGGATGACCGTGGCTAAGTGGAGAACAGGGCTGCCTTTTAATCATAGGGTTGGTGGTTCAATCCCCTGCTCTGCTAGTCTCATGTCAATGTGCAAAATACTTAACCCCAAAATTGCTCCATATGTGGAGATAGATACTGTTTTTGACATGCTTTACTATGACTGTTTTTCACTTTTTTCGACATGCTATACTATGACTGTTTTTCACTTTTTTCGACGTGCTATACTATGACTGTTTTTTACTTTTTTCGACATGCTATACTATGACTGTTTTTCACTTTTTTCGACATGCTGTACTATGACTGTTTTTCACTTTTTTCGACATGCTATACTATGACTGTTTTCGGCATGCTATACTATGACTGTTTTTGACATGCTATACTATGACTGTTTTCGGCATGCTATACTATGACTGTTTTCGGCATGCTATACTATGACTGTTTTCGACATGCTATACTATGACTGTTTTTCACTTTTTTTTGACATGCTATACTATGACTGTTTTTTACTTTTTTTGACATGCTATACTATGACTGTTTTCGACATGCTATACTATGACTGTTTTTCACTTTTTTTGACATGCTATACTATGACTGTTTTTCACTTTTTTCGACATGCTATACTATGACTGTTTTCGACATGCTATACTATGACTGTTTTTCACTTTTTTTCACATGCTATACTATGACTGTTTTTCACTTTTTTCGACATGCTATACTATGACTGTTTTTCACTTTTTTCGACATGCTATACTATGACTGTTTTTCACTTTTTTCGACATGCTATACTATGACTGTTTTCGGCATGCTATACTATGACTGTTTTTGACATGCTATACTATGACTGTTTTCGGCATGCTATACTATGACTGTTTTCGGCATGCTATACTATGACTGTTTTCGACATGCTATACTATGACTGTTTTTCACTTTTTTTGACATGCTATACTATGACTGTTTTTTACTTTTTTTGACATGCTATACTATGACTGTTTTCGACATGCTATACTATGACTGTTTTTCACTTTTTTTGACATGCTATACTATGACTGTTTTTCACTTTTTTCGACATGCTATACTATGACTGTTTTCGACATGCTATACTATGACTGTTTTTCACTTTTTTTCACATGCTATACTATGACTGTTTTTCACTTTTTTCGACATGCTATACTATGACTGTTTTTCACTTTTTTCGACATGCTATACTATGACTGTTTTTTACTTTTTTCGACATGCTATACTATGACTGTTTTCGACATGCTATACTATGACTGTTTTTCACTTTTTTTGACATGCTATACTATGACTTTTTTTCACTTTTTTTGACATGCTATACTATGACTGTTTTCGACATGCTATACTATGACTGTTTTTCACTTTTTTCGACATGCAAAACTATAACTGTTTTTTACTTTTTTCGACATGCTATACTATGACTGTTTTAGACATGCTATACTATGACTGTTTTCGGCATGCTATACTATGACTGTTTTAGAAATGCTATACTATGACTGTTTTTCACTTTTTTTGACATGCTACACTATGACTGTTTTTCACTTTTTTCGACATGTTATACTATGACTGTTTTTCACTTTTTTCGACATGCTATACTATGACTGTTTTTCACTTTTTTTGATATGCTATACTATGACTGTTTTTCACCTTTTTTGACTTCCTATACTATGACTGTTTTTCACTTTTTCGACATGCTATACTATGACTGTTTTTTACTTTTTTTGACATGCTATACTATGACTGTTTTCAACATGCTATACTATGACTGTTTTTCAATTTTTTTGACATGCTATACTATTACTGTTTTTCACTTTTTTTGACATGCTATACTATGACTGTTTTCGACATGCTATACTATGACTGTTTTTCACTTTTTTTGACATAATATACTATGACTGTTTTCGACATGCTATACTATGACTGTTTTTCACTATTTTAGACACACCTGGGATGACCGTGGCTAAGTGGAGAACAGGACTCCCTTTCAATCATAGGGTTGGTGGTTCAATCCCCGGCTCCTGCTCTGCTAGTCTCATGTCAATGTGCAAAATACTTAACCCCAAAATTGCTCCATATGTGGAGATAGATACTGATGAATGACTGTTTTTGACATGCTTTACTATGACTGTTTTTCACTTTTTTCGACATGCTATACTATGACTGCTTTCGACATGCTATACTATGACTGTTTTTCACTTTTTTCGACATGCTATACTATGACTGTTTTCGACATCCTATACTATGACTGTTTTCGACATGCTATACTATGACTGTTTTCGACATGCTATACTATGACTGTTTTCGGCATGCTATACTATGACTGTTTTTGACATGCTATACTATGACTGTTTTTCACTTTTTTCGACATGCTATACTATGACTGTTTTTCACTTTTTTCGACATGCTATACTATGACTGTTTTTCACTTTTTTCGACATGCTATACTATGACTGTTTTCGACATGCTATACTATGACTGTTTTTCACTTTTTTCGACATGCTATACTATGACTGTTTTCGACATGCTATCCTATGACTGTTTTTCACTTTTTTCGACATGCTATACTATGACTGTTTTTCACTTTTTTCAACATACCTGGGATGGCTGTGGCTAAGTGGAGAACAGGGCTCCCTTTCATTCAGAGGGTTGGTGGTTCAATCCCTGGCTCCTACTCTGCTAGTCTCATGTCAATGTGCAAGATACTTAACCCAAAATTGCTCCATGTGTAAATAGATACTGATGAATGACTGTTTTTGACATGCTATACTATGACTGTTTTTTACTTTTTTCAACATGCTATACTATGACTGTTTTCAACATGCTATACTATGACTGTTTTTCACTTTTTTTCACATGCTATACTATGACTGTTTTTCATTGTTTTCAACATGCTATACTATGACTGTTTTTCACTTTTTTCGACATGCTATACTATGACTGTTTTTCACTTTTTTCGACATGCTATACTATGACTGTTTTTCACTTATTTTGACATACCTGGGATGACCGTGGCTAAGTGGAGAACAGGGCCGCCTTTCAATCGGAGGGTTGGTGGTTCAATCCCCGGCTCCTGCTCTGCTAGTCTCATGTCAATATGCAAGATACTTAACCCAAAATTGCTCCACGTGTAGATAGATACTGATGAATGACTGTTTTCAACATGCTATATTATGACTGTTTTTCACTTTTTTCGACATGCTATACTATGACTGTTTTTCACTTTTTTCGACATGCTATACTATTACTGTTTTCGACATGCTATACTATGACTGTTTTTCACTTTTTTTGACATGCTATACTATGACTGTTTTTCACTTTTTTTGACATGCTATACTATGACTGTTTTCGACATGCTATACTATGACTGTTTTTCACTTTTTTCGACATGCAAAACTATGACTGTTTTTTACTTTTTTCGACATGCTATACTATGACTGTTTTCGACATGCTATACTATGACTGTTTTCGACATGCTATACTATGACTGTTTTCGGCATGCTATACTATGACTGTTTTCGAAATGCTATACTATGACTGTTTTTCACTTTTTTTGACATGCTATACTATGACTGTTTTTCACTTTTTTCGACATGCTATACTATGACTGTTTTCGACATGCTATACTATGACTGTTTTTCACTTTTTTCGACATGCTATACTATGACTGTTTTTCACTTTTTTTGACATGCTATACTATGACTGTTTTTCACTTTTTTTGACATAATATACTATGACTGTTTTCGACATGCTATACTATGACTGTTTTTCACTATTTTAGACACACCTGGGATGACCGTGGCTAAGTGGAGAACAGGGCTCCCTTTCAATCATAGGGTTGGTGGTTCAATCCCCGGCTCCTGCTCTGCTAGTCTCATGTCAATGTGCAAAATACTTAACCCCAAAATTGCTCCATATGTGGAGATAGATACTGATGAATGACTGTTTTTGACATGCTTTACTATGACTGTTTTTCACTTTTTTCGACATGCTATACTATGACTGCTTTCGACATGCTATACTATGACTGTTTTTCACTTTTTTCGACATGCTATACTATGACTGTTTTTCACTTTTTTCGACATGCTATACTATGACTGTTTTCGGCATGCTATACTATGACTGTTTTCGACATGCTATACTATGACTGTTTTCGACATGCTATACTATGACTGTTTTCGGCATGCTATACTATGACTGTTTTTGACATGCTATACTATGACTGTTTTTCACTTTTTTCGACATGCTATACTATGACTGTTTTTGACATGCTATACTATGACTGTTTTTCACTTTTTTCAACATGCTATACTATGACTGTTTTCAACATGCTATACTATGACTGTTTTTCACTTTTTTTGACATGCTATACTATGACTGTTTTTCATTGTTTTCAACATGCTATACTATGACTGTTTTTCACTTTTTTTGACATGCTATACTATGACTGTTTTTCACTTTTTTCGACATGCTATACTATGACTGTTTTTCACTTATTTTGACATACCTGGGATGACCGTGGCTAAGTGGAGAACAGGGCCCCCTTTCAATCGGAGGGCTGGTGGTTCAATCCCCGGCTCCTGCTCTGCTAGTCTCATGTCAATATGCAAGATACTTAACCCAAAATTGCTCCACGTGTAGATAGATACTGATGAATGACTGTTTTCGACATGCTATACTATGACTGTTTTTCACTTTTTTCGACATGCTATACTATGACTGTTTTCAACATGCTATACTATGACTGTTTTTCACTTTTTTTGACATAATATACTTTGCCTGTTTTCGACATGCTATACTATGACTGTTTTCGACATGCTATACTATGACTGTTTTTCACTTTTTTCGACATGCTATACTATGACTGTTTTTCACTTTTTTCGACATGCTATACTATGACTGTTTTCGACATGCTATACTATGACTGTTTTTCACTTTTTTCGACATGCTATACTATGACTGTTTTTCACTTTTTTCGACATGCTATACTATGACTGTTTTCGACATGCTATACTATGACTGTTTTTCACTTTTTTCGACATGCTATACTATGACTGTTTTTCACTTTTTTTGACATGCTATACTATGACTGTTTTTCACTTTTTTCGACATGCTATACTATGACTGTTTTTCACTTTTTTTGACATGCTATACTATGACTGTTTTTCACTTTTTTCGACATGCTATACTATGACTGTTTTCGACATGCTATACTATGACTGTTTTTAACTTTTTTCGACATGCTATACTATGACTGTTTTCGACATGCTATACTTTGACTGTTTTCAACATGCTATACTATGACTGTTTTTCACTTTTTTTGACATAATATACTTTGACTGTTTTCGACTGTTTTATACTATGACTTTTTTCGACTGTTTTATACTATGACTGTTTTTCACTTTTTTCGACATGCTATACTATGACTGTTTTTCACTGTTTTCGACATGCTATACTATGACTGTTTTTCACTTTTTTCGACATGCTATACTATGACTGTTTTCGGCATGCTATACTATGACTGTTTTTGACATGCTATACTATGACTGTTTTTGACATGCTATACTATGACTGTTTTTCACTTTTTTCGACATGCTATACTATGATTGTTTTCAACATGCTATACTATGACTGTTTTTCACTTTTTTTGACATGCTATACTATGACTGTTTTTCACTGTTTTCGACATGCTATTCTATGACTGTCTTTCACTTTTTTCGACATGCTATACTATGACTGTTTTCGGCATGCTATACTATGACTGTTTTTCACTTTTTTCGACATGCTATACTATGACTGTTTTTCACTTTTTTCGACATGCTATACTATGACTGTTTTCGACATGCTATACTATGACTGTTTTCGACATGCTATACTATGACTGTTTTTCACTTTTTTCGACATGCTATATTATGACTGTTTTTCATTGTTTTCATCATGCTATACTATGACTGTTTTCGGCATGCTATACTATGACTGTTTTTCACTTTTTTCGACATGCTATTTTATGACTGTTTTTCACTGTTTTCGACATGCTATTCTGTGACTGTTTTTCACTTTTTTCGACATGCTATACTATGACTGTTTTTCACTTTTTTCGACATGCTATACTATGACTGTTTTTCACTTTTTTTGACATGCTATATTATGACTGTTTTTGACTGTTTTATACTATGATTGTTTTTCACTTTTTTTGACATGCTATACTATGACTGTTTTTCACTGTTTTCGACATGCTATACTATGACTGTTTTCGACATGCTATACTATGACTGTTTTCAACATGCTATACTATGACTGTTTTTCACTTTTTTTGACATAATATACTTTGACTGTTTTCGACTGTTTTATACTATGACTGTTTTCGACTGTTTTATACTATGACTGTTTTTCACTTTTTTCGACATGCTATACTATGACTGTTTTTCACTGTTTTCGACATGCTATACTATGACTGTTTTTCACTTTTTTCGACATGCTATACTATGACTGTTTTCGGCATGCTATACTATGACTGTTTTTGACATGCTATACTATGACTGTTTTTGACATGCTATACTATGACTGTTTTTCACTTTTTTCGACATGCTATACTATGATTGTTTTCAACATGCTATACTATGACTGTTTTTCACTTTTTTTGACATGCTATACTATGACTGTTTTTCACTGTTTTCGACATGCTATTCTATGACTGTCTTTCACTTTTTTCGACATGCTATACTATGACTGTTTTCGGCATGCTATACTATGACTGTTTTCGACATGCTATACTATGACTGTTTTCGACATGCTATACTATGACTGTTTTTCACTTTTTTCGACATGCTATATTATGACTGTTTTTCATTGTTTTCAACATGCTATACTATGACTGTTTTCGGCATGCTATACTATGACTGTTTTTCACTTTTTTCGACATGCTATACTATGACTGTTTTTCACTGTTTTCGACATGCTATGACTGTTTTTCACTTTTTTTGACATACCTGCGATGACCGTGGCTAAGTGAGAACAGGGCCAATCCCCTGCTCCTGCTCTGCTAGTCTCATGTCAATATGCAAGATACTTAACCCAAAATTGCTCCACGTGTAGATAGATACTGATGAACGACTGTTTTCGACATGCTATACTATGACTGTTTTTCAATTTTTTTGACATGCTATACTATGACTGTTTTCGGCATGCTATACTATGACTGTTTTTGACATGCTATACTATGACTGTTTTTGACATGCTATGCTATGACTGTTTTTCACTTTTTTCGACATGCTATACTATGACTGTTTTCAACATGCTATACTATGATTATTTTTCACTTTTTTTGACACAATATACTATGACTGTTTTCGACATGCTATACTATGATTGTTCTTCACTTTTTTCGACATGCTATACTATGACTGTTTTTCACTTTTTTTGACATGCTATACTATGACTGTTTTCGACATGCTATACTATGACTGTTTTAGACTGTTTTATACTATGACTGTTTTTCACTTTTTTTGACATGCTATACTATGACTGTTTTTCACTGTTTTCGACATGCTATTCTGTGACTGTTTTTCACTTTTTTCGACATGCTATACTATGACTGTTTTTCACTTTTTTCGACATGCTATACTATGACTGTTTTCGGCATGCTATACTATGACTGTTTTTCACTTTTTTCGACATGCTGTACTATGACTGTTTTCGACTGTTTTATACTATGACTGTTTTTCACTTTTTTTGACATGCTATTATATGACTGTTTTTCACTGTTTTCGACATGCTATTCTATGACTGTTTTTCACTTTTTTCGACATGCTATACTATGACTGTTTTTCACTTTTTTTGACACAATATACTATGACTGTTTTCGACATGCTATACTAAGACTGTTTTTCACTTTTTTCGACATGCTATACTATGACTGTTTTCGGCATGCTTTACTACGACTGTTTTTGACATGCTATACTATGATTGTTCTTCACTTTTTTCGACTTGCTATACTATGACTGTTTTTCACTTTTTTCGACATGCTATACTATGACTGTTTTCGGCATGCTATACTATGACTGTTTTTGACATGCTATACTATGACTGTTTTTGACATGCTATGCTATGACTGTTTTTCACTTTTTTCGACATGCTATACTATGACTGTTTTCAACATGCTATACTATGATTATTTTTCACTTTTTTTGACACAATATACTATGACTGTTTTCGACATGCTATACTATGACTGTTTTTCACTTTTTTCGACATGCTATACTAAGACTGTTTTCGGCATGCTATACTATGACTGTTTTCGGCATGCTATACTACGACTGTTTTTGACATGCTATACTATGATTGTTCTTCACTTTTTTCGACATGCTATACTATGACTGTTTTTCACTTTTTTTGACATGCTATACTATGACTGTTTTCGACATGCTATACTATGACTGTTTTAGACTGTTTTATACTATGACTGTTTTTCACTTTTTTTGACATGCTATACTATGACTGTTTTTCACTGTTTTCGACATGCTATTCTGTGACTGTTTTTCACTTTTTTCGACATGCTATACTATGACTGTTTTTCACTTTTTTCGACATGCTATACTATGACTGTTTTCGGCATGCTATACTATGACTGTTTTTCACTTTTTTCGACATGCTATACTATGACTGTTTTCGGCATGCTATACTATGACTGTTTTTCACTTTTTTCGACATGCTGTACTATGACTGTTTTCGACTGTTTTATACTATGACTGTTTTTCACTTTTTTTGACATGCTATTATATGACTGTTTTTCACTGTTTTCGACATGCTATTCTATGACTGTTTTTCACTTTTTTCGACATGCTATACTATGACTGTTTTTCACTTTTTTTGACACAATATACTATGACTGTTTTCGACATGCTATACTAAGACTGTTTTTCACTTTTTTCGACATGCTATACTATGACTGTTTTCGGCATGCTTTACTACGACTGTTTTTGACATGCTATACTATGATTGTTCTTCACTTTTTTCGACTTGCTATACTATGACTGTTTTTCACTTTTTTCGACATGCTATACTATGACTGTTTTCGACATGCTATACTATGACTGTTTTCGACTGTTTTATACTATGACTGTTTTTCACTGTTTTCGACATGCTATTCTGTGACTGTTTTTCACTTTTTTCGACATGCTATACTATGACTGTTTTTCACTTTTTTCGACATGCTATACTATGACTGTTTTCGGCATGCTATACTATGACTGTTTTTCACTTTTTTCGACATGCTATACTATGACTGTTATTCACTATTTTAGACACACCTAGGATGACGGTGGCTAAGTGGAGAACAGGGCTGCCTTTCAATCATAGGGTTGGTGATTCAATCTCCTGCTCTGCTAATCTCATGTCAATGTGCAAGATACTTAACCCCAAAATTGCTCCATGTGTAGATAGATACTGATGAATGACTGTTTTTGACATGCTTTACTATGACTGTTTTTTACTTTTTTCGACATGCTATACTATGACTGTTTTTCACTTCTTTTGACATGCTATACTATGACTGTTTTTCATTGTTTTCAACATGCTATACTATGACTGTTTTCGGCATGCTATACTATGACTGTTTTTCACTTTTTTCGACATGCTGTACTATGACTGTTTTTCACTTTTTTCAACATACCTGGGATGACCGTGGCTAAGTGGAGAACAGGGCCGCCTTTCAATCGGAGGGTTGGTTGTTCAATCCCCGGCTCCTGCTCTGCTAGTCTCATGTCAATATGCAAGATACTTAACCCAAAATTGCTCCACGTGTAGATAGATACTGATGAACGACTGTTTTCGACATGCTATACTATGACTTTTTTTCACTTTTTTTGACATGCTATACTATGACTGTTTTTCAATTTTTTTGACATGCTATACTATGACTGTTCTTCACTTTTTTCGACATGCTATACTATGACTGTATTCGATATGCTATACTATGACTGTTTTTAACTGCTTTCGACATGCTATACTACGACTGTTTTTAACTTTTTTCGACATGATATACTATGACTGTATTCGACATGCTATACTATGACTGTTTTAACTGTTTTCGACATGCTATACTATGACTGTTTTACACTTTTTTCGACATGCTATACTATGACTGTTTTTTACTTTTTTCGACATGCTGTACTATGACTGTTTTTCACTATCTTCGACATATCTGGGGTGACCTTGGCTAAGTGGAGAACAGGGCCCCCTTTCAATCAGAGGGTTGGCGGCTCAATCCCCGGCTTTTGCTCTGCTAGTCTCATGTCAATTGTAACTATACTATATTATGGCATTCTTCAACCATAATACAACTTTCATCTCACTTTTTTCCAACATACTATACTATGACTCATTTGATATACAACTATATTATCACACTTTTTGACATACTATATTATGTTTTTTTATGACATAATATATTAGCCCCCCCCCCGCCCCCCGTCACACTGTGAGTACTATTCATTTTTTTAATGATTTTATCTACGACATACTATACTAAGCCAGTTTTAATATGACATTTTATTTTATACTATACAATGACTTTTTAATTAACTTTTCATTGACATTGTATGACATTTACATTGTCTTTATATCACATTTAGTTTCATGACATGTGTCTTTTTTGATGACATACTCTTTGGCTTTCTACAGTTGTCACTACTAACCCAACAGACACTTATCGGGGGGGTTTGATACAGCACCGAATAAGTGTAATAAATGTAAGCTACGTCATATTCAGGGCAATCGGAACCTTGTCCATGTTTATTTCAAATTGCCAAAAGAGACAAAAAATAAATATCGCACACATTTCACCAGATATATAAACACAAATTGTAAAAACAGGCAAGTTTTAGTGCAATCAATAATTCTGTAATCAGTGACAGACAGAATTACAAACAAACACTTCAACACAAATGAGGTCAGGCGCAGGCAAATTTAAAAGGGAGCAAGAGACACTGCAAACAATGCCATCCGAGATGGAGCCAGAGTTTAGAGAATCAACCCCAGACCCCCTTTTTTCACCACTTCACTCAAGTGCACTTCAATAGTATTCCCATGAAATCATCTTTACATTATCTGTAAAGTTAAAAATAGGAAGGTCTGTGATTTGGAGAGACAGTCATGCCAACACACATGACCTCTGTGGTCAATTATTACAATGATGCATGCATATAGACAATATAAGTTTACATTTTGGTAGAAAACAGTAGTGATCTTTAAGTATTTGTTGCTTTTATGTTTCAACTAGACTCAGTCAAATTCTATTTGCAAACAATCAGTTTTATTCTCTTCTTTAATAATTATTTGCAAATACTATTTGACCCAAGTCTGGCTTGTTTGCTTAGATCCAAGAGATTTAACATTGTAACGTTGAAGTTGAACTCAATCCCTTTTGGAGTCATCTTGTTCTATGTCTCATTGGATTTAATTAGGAAAATAGACATCTATATTTTTGTTTCTACATTATTATTAGTGAAGTGTGCAAAGACTGCAAGAGCTATAATAGTTTAAAAATGTTATAACACTTTGCTTTAATCCCCCTTACTCAGCATTTATAAGCAGTAGAAGTGTGTATTGATGTATTTGTCAAGAACTATAACTCCTCCTGTGGGCACCCATAAGTGTATACACAGATAATAAATGATAGTGTAGTAAAATACAGATGTAATAATATAAAATGTCTTCACAGGAGAACCTAGAATTGTTGACAGTAACACTTTAATGTCCTTATTTCTGCCGTTATACAGTTAACCCTTTATTAAATGTGAATATAGTGCTTATAAATGCTAAAAATAGGGTTTAGAGCAAAGCGTTCACTTGAAATAAACGTCCATGCAATCGGATTTAACAGAATTAATAAATTAAAAGTTGAATAAACAGATAAAGACATTCATTGTCATGTAACATTGCTTGAAAAGAAGACAAATATCCTGGGATACAACACTTGAGGAAATGATTGCTTTTTAGTCAGGCGTTCAGATACTGAGCGTTAGTTTCTTTAGGCTTGCTGCAGGTTGGAGAGAGGATTAGACAATTAGTGTTTCTCATGACTTGGAGGAAAAAGTAATTTTGGGTGGTTTCAGCCTCTCTCTCCATAGAGCGAAGATGGTGGGCGGCGAGCTGTTTGTGACGATCGGTTGGATTAGAGAGCAGAACAATAATGTAATCGTACTTCCAAAGCATTCCTCCTCCCTGCGCCTCCCTTCCTGTGGATGAGACTCCTCGTACTCTCCTTCTGGTTTGCGCCCACAAGCTCCCCTATCTATCCGGCCGCCCCCCCCCCCCCAGTCCTCCCAGCAGCCTCTCAGGCCCCAAGCAGCTTCTTGACAAGGTAGCCCGGCATGCTGTAGAGGAAGAGGCCCAGCATGATGAGCAGCAGTAGGGCAAGCACAATCTTGATGATCAGCCACTTGTAGCGGTTGCACACCAGGTAGCGGATGGCTTTCAGTGGGCTCAGGAACCACAGGAAGGTAGTGTCAGGGCGGCTGGAGGGATGGAGAGTTTAGGAAGAGGAAAGTAAAGAAATTGGTGAAGATGGCATGCAAGTGGATGGAGGAAGGAGTTAATGAGGGGGTGAGCGAGGGGAGAGAGAAATGGGATGGAACATGGGTAAAAGAGAAAGCTGGCATTAGTGGTTAGTAAGACGTGTTGTATCTATTAACGGCATGCTCACATTTCTATGAATATGTTGATAAAAATGGATGGATGACTGACCAACAGCTCCAAACACTGACGTTTCTCCAGTCTTTTTTTTTTAACCAGACAACCATCATTACCTCTGATGCTTTCATTGTCAATAATATAATTGTGTTTTAGTTTAATTCAACTCCTGATATTATTCATATTGAGGATATGATACAGAACACGTGAAACAGTTATTCGTATTCTCGTATGATTATTCTATTATTCTATTTTTAGGCACAGTTGTCCTGAACACATTGTAACAAAAAGAAAACCAAAGAAACACAGCTGCCTCTGGTCAGCTTAAGTCTGTCATCCAATGTAATTAAACCCAAGAGTTTTGTGTTATGTTGTCAATGCACAATATGTTTAATAATCAACCAGGATCCCACCTCTACCATCCATCCTGTTTGATGAATATGTACATGAGGCATTTGGTGGCTGCCTGGCTCTCCAATGCCTGAAAAAACGTCCCTGTGTGTTTCTATGCCGAACAGTTGGTCACTTAAAACGTGTAATGGCACTCGGTGGCAAAAGACACTGGCTTGAGCAAATAGTTGAGACAAGATACAGCAAAACAGAGACTATTCTATAGCTGAGACGACACAGGAGTAAATAAGAGAAAACAAAGAAACTGAGATTTGGCAGGACAGTAGAGGAGGAGCTAGGACAGGAAAATCCAGGATGCAAAGGGTCTAAATAGAGAAGCAAAGACAGCGAGGAGGGGGCGGAAGGCTACCAGCGCATCAGGCCCCCAGCATCTTCTTGACCAGGTAGCCAGGGAGTGAGTAGAGGAAGAGGCCCAGCATGAGCAGCAGCAGAATCAGCCCCAGGACCTTGAGGATCAGCCAGCGGTAGTTGTGCCAGATGAAGTAACGAATGGACTTCAGGGGGCCCAGAAACCACATAAGGCTGGTGTCCGGGCGACTTTGCGGAAGGAGGTAGAGAGAGGGAGGAAAGAAGGAAGGAAGGAATGCAGATGGAGGCAAAAAACGGGAAGAAATGGTAAGGAGAAAGGGGGAGTCGCACGCAGAAAGGAGGGGAGAGACAGAGGGAGACAGTTGAAGAGATGGTAGGAGGAGAAACTGCCTTGTGACAGTGCAAAAAGCCCAAATCGCATGTTTGTCAAATATTAAGTCCTGATTGATTGTGATTTGTAACATTTGATTCTCTGCTTTTTGCACTGTGATGTTTTTCTTAAGGAGGAGATTTAAGGGACCGCACCATACAACCATCCTCAAATTTGAATAGTGAAAAAGGTGTGTGTGTTTTAAAGACATATATTCTGAATAAACGTCAATATCTTACTTTGGTTTCTCCAGTGGATCAGGCTCGTTCCGTCCCAGCCCCACAGGACTTTTCTCCGCCTCCTCTGCTGTCACCAGATGAAGCTCAGCTTCTACCTTACCCTGCAATGACAACACGACAATGTGATTTATCAAAATGAATCAATCAGCTAGATGCCTTGAGTCTACTACTACTTTCGATCTGGTTCTCTGTTCTGTCTGTATAGATGAATGGAGAGGTTTCCAATCTTCTTGGGACCCACCACCAGTTTACCGTTTATTGCTTTGTTTACTTACATTCTTCTTTATGCTGTCGAATTGAATTCTGATTTTAGTCCGTTGGGAGTGGCTTTCTAGCTGCTGAGATGCTGATTTCACATGTGGTGCCAAACTATACAGTTGTGACTTTGGTCATGCTGACTCACCGTTAGCTCCATCTCATCGTTCTCGTCGCGGGCTACAAACGGCCACCAGCCCTTCACCCTCTTTTGTTTGAAAATGGAAATAGTGGGCAGCTCATGCTCGTTTCGGATCATGCCAAGGGAACACTGCTTGGCTGTCTTAGCGCCGCGAGGGAACCGGTTCAGGTCCAACTCAATCGCACCTGCGAGTGGTGATAGTCAAAGGGAAAAAGGATGGTGACACTTCAGCATTTTTGTTGTGGAAGATCAGACGGAAAGTTCTGTAGTTGTTCCCATCAAGGCCTCACCCAGGAAGTCATCGGCAGAGAAGTGGTCGGCGTCCCAGACCTGCAGCGTGAGACGAGGGGGGATCTTATATTCAGTCTCATCCCAGGAGAACATAGACTCTTTCTTAGAGATTACGATCTTCTCCTCAGCCATCAGGTAATCGAATGGAAAGACGAAGCGCCAGTTGAAGTTGCCTTCACCAGTCAGGGAGTGATAGTGGACATCCGTGTCCTGCTTGTCCTCCTGCTGCCCTTTCAGCCATCTGCAGGAAGTACGATAGATCAGAGTTAGGTTGAACAACAGGATCATGGTTTGGATGAGTGGATAGATGTTTGATTTTGTCAGTCATGCACTTCTAAGTCATATTAAGAAGGAAATTGCAATTGTCTGTCAGTTACTGAATATTAATTTTGTGGATTTAAACAAGAGCATAGGACAGGCATAGGACAGGTTAAATGTACCAGTCTGCCAACAAGAGAGATGATGCTAATAGGTCATAATCAAAACATATAATGTGGCTCCCCAAAAGCAAATCAGATTAATGTGTGTGAGGTAATGACAAAAAAGTTGAATGATACATAAAACCTGATTTGATGTTGGAGCTTCACACTATTTTTCAAAGCCATGCATACACACAGCTTGCAAAAATGCCATTAGTGAAATTTACCTGAAATTTTACTTAATAAAAAACTAAAACTTTCATCTTTAGTGTCTGGATTCAGACAGCAGAGGATCAAAGGCTGTGAGGTCAGTCTGTGCCGACTGGAGCTCTTCCATCAACAGTAGAGTGAGACCGGCTTTGTTAGTGAGGGGGAACCGGAGGGACGCTGTACTCTCAGTTCTCAAAACGCAACATCTCAGTGAATAGTGGAAAAATGTGAAGGCAACTGCTATGATTTGGTAATTAAGATGCACTGGCATATATTAGACTGGGGTTAGAAAGTGTTGGGTTGTTGCTTGGCTACAAAAAACACCAAGGTCACTAAAACATGCCTGCTCTCATGTGACCCAACAATTGAATCATAACCACTGAATCATAACAACTGTCTCATAACCACTGAATCATAACCACTGAATCATAACCACTGACTCACAACCACTGTATCATAACCACTGAATCATAACCACTGAATCATAACCACTGTATCATAACCACTGAATCATAACCACTGAATCATAACCACTGAATCACAACAACCCCATCCTTCTTTCTTTACTGTCAATGCAGACAGTTTGGTCAGCATCTAACTCTACAACACTGCATAAATACTCTTATTATCCTCCATGTATTTAGGGTTGTTTGAGGACGGCACCCAGTTTGTTACAGTGCAGTCCTGTAGTGACACATCCATTTTTTGGAAAATGTGTTTGGTTAAGAGATAGATGCAGGATTTAGGAGGCTCTGACATTACTAATTTTAATTTTTCTTACTGGGACAATTGAGACATTATTAATGTTATTAGTTACCCCATTGCTTTGTCTATTATTCGTCAATGGTTATACTGCAAGCCTGTGAACATTTGCTGCGTCTTCCATTCACTTTAATGGAGGTTCATATGATAAATGAATTGATTTATTTGGGGGGGGGGGGGGGGGGTTCAATGTGATGCATTCATTGGACAGAAGACTAATGTAATTGCACCTTAAAACAAGTCAAAATGTCTGCCATGAAAAAGGTCCACATTGGAGCTCTGTCATACTGCCATGCATATTCTTTACTGATATACATGCAAGAAGCTCCAAACACCTTCAAATTGAAATCACAAATATCTTTATAGCCAGGTAAAGTAATTTCAAGTAAAATCAATAATACAGGACCAAACCACAAACCTTAAACAAACTTGACTTTAGAAATAGTTTGACAAAAAAAAAAAAGATTGTTTAATAAAATAAAATAAAATAGTAGTTTGACAATAAATAATGAAAATGATGGTTTGACCAAAAATGGTAGTCTAAGTAAATAAAATAGAAGTTTTACAAAACAGGAAATTGTACTGTGGTTTAACAAAATAAAATAAAAACGCAGCATAACAAGAAAGAAAATGGTAGTTTGACAAAAAAAAAGAAAACTGTATTTAGTCATGATAATGTCAGTTGATTATGTTAAATATAAATTTCTCTTACACTTGAACCGCTTTATGTATGTATTTATTTCAATCTCAGCATATCTGTGGATTATTTTGGCATATATTCGACTATGATCATGATTGTACTCAACAAGTTGTTCATGTGGTTTGATCCTGGCTGAACTCATTTTTCATTGGGCAATAGTTGTAAGCGTGCTATTTGGAGAGTTTAAGACAAGCAAGGTTACGTGCTGGATGGAGGGTTAAGACAGGAAGTGAGAAAGGGAAGAAATCAATGACTCCAGGAGGAAGGGAGGGAGGTAGTTGTACGAGCCATGCGATGGAATCGTGTGTTTACCCCCTGACATAGATGTCAGACATCTTCTCTCCTGTCATGAAAGCATCGTCCTCTAGAATTACGTCATCAGTGTTCCAAATAACAACACGAAGCTCAAAGCTAGACAGCAGCAGAGCATTGACCAGAGGAGAGAGAGAGGACGACAGACAGGAGACACGCCACAAACACAAACAACACAAAAACGCACAGAAAAAAATGGAAACAAAACAAAAAAATAATGGTTAACTGCAAAAAAAAAAAAAAATCCACACACAGCTCACACCCACGGGAACGAGGCTTGGCCGCCGCGTCCCACTGTACCTACCCCCTGACAAATATGTCACTGGACTTTTCCCCAGTGAAGTAATCATCGTCCTCCAGTATTACTTCGTCTGTATTCCAAATAATCACCCTGAGCTCATATCTGGTAAGGGGGGGAGGAAGGAACACACAGTTGGACTTATATTTGACAATAAATGGAGAGCTAACTAGTAAAACAGACTCACCATAACTTAAGCTGGGGATAAAACTACGTATTCTGTTGGAAAAACTGAACTTTAGACACTTCAAAATGCAATTAATAAATATCTTTCCCATTAAATCTGCATTGGATTTACAGTTATCCTGTTTGTCTTGTTGTCTCCAGCCCGGGCCTACCTCTTTGGTTTCCGTGGCGCTGTGTCAATCGCAGGTCCAGGAGCAGGCATGTCCATAGGAAACATATCCACCCACATCTCAATACGGCCCTTTGAACGCACAGAGAACAAAGTACAGTCCAACCATCATTTCAACCCGTTTCATGACTCCAGACAAGCGTGGCTCTTTCCTACCTGCTCGATGCCGGGTTTGTCGGGGTTCAGAAGGGGTCTGGTCTCCACGTGTTCAGGGACGAGCTTACAGCCCACCCTCGGGATCTCCTCCCAGTGGGTCAGCACCGTCAGAGCCAAGTGCTCCTCCGTCTGCTTCTTCAGACCTGAGACATCGACGCAAACGAAAGGGAATGCAAAACGTTCAAATAGTGATGTTTATTAATCAGACGTAGGGCTTTTATATGATCTCACAGTTTTAGGAGCAACATGCAGCCATACCATTTTCATCCTCAATCTCTGTAGGTCCGTGAAATATTCGATTGGCCACCTTGACTTTGCCTCCCGGCCCGTAATGAGGTCCATCGATCTTGCCGTCCTTACAGAGCTTCGCCAGAATCTGACTGGGCTTCATTGGGTCCCGCCAAACATTGTATCCATGGCTGACATCGATAGATAACAAAAGAGGTAATTGAAGTTCTGAAGTCTTCAAGCCAATCAGAAAGTGATCATAAGTTTCATAAATATAGAAGACTACATTTCTGCTAGTTGGGCAAAAATTTAGGCTTTTGAGATGCCTTCACAGCATAATGTGAGAGTGACGACAACATTTCTGTTATTACTATAACTTATAAACTTGTATCCTTGTCAAAAGACAAAGTACACTAAATAAAGACAGGTTTTGTGTTTCATACGGTGACACTGTAACTAAACCATTAACTAAAAACACATAAAGGATAAAAGACGAGGAGGCTCACACAGAGTAGTTGGATGAAATGCCACAGGTGGCTCTGTATTTGCTGTAGAAACGATTCTCCAAGTCAATCTTCGTCTCTCCGATCAAGTCGTCAGTGCCGACCAGGTCCCAGTCGTACACCGACACCGTTAGCATGGACTCCATGGGGAACGTGGCCTCAATGTCAAATGATCTGAGCACAAACAAGTAGAGGATAAACGGGTGAGAAGAAGAATTATGCGTTAAAGCAAAATGTGAGAATGACAACAGACCCAGGCTGTTTTGATGACAGCCAGACTTCTTCCTCCTGCTCTACCAACACATGCCAATAAACTGAAACTAAATCAAGAGCAGCTAGCTATCAACTTACTTGCCAAATACAGGATTGAGCTGTTTGGAGATGTAGTTCTCTTTGTCCTTGACCTCTGACTTGCCCAGCTTGATGACAACATATGGATCAGCCTTCCCATTGATATCAGCAGGATGAAGATCTGCAGCCTGGAGGACAAAATCAAGAGAAATATTTGTCAGTTTCTGTTTATTACGATGTGAGGTTTTTTTTTAACTGCCGTATAGGTTTAAATGATAAGGAGGTCACTCACCCTGACCACATAGACGCGGACAAGGACGTTGATTGGATCGTTATGTGGGATGCTCTGGAACATGCCCATATTAGGATCGAATCCTGCCTCTCTTGTGATTTCCTCAGACAGAGGTAGCTTGTACATGCATAAGGATCCCTGGGTCACAGAATAAATTACCGGGGTAAAAGACGAGCGTATGACTTATTTTCAGTCCGTTAATGTAGGCTGGGAATTTTTTTTTTTTTCTTTTTTTTTTTCCCACCTTGAATCGGCCAACAATCCTGTCGTCATCCATAGCTTGTTCGTCGTCATCCCCAGCCTTTCCTCTGTACAAGTTGAAAGTGTGAAGCCAGTCTTCAAAGTTTCCATACTCACTCTCCAGTTCCTTGTTGTACACCTGTGTAGGTAAACAAACATATCGAGTGTTTGTCTCTGCATGTCTATTAATGTGCGCTGGTTAATTTTTTTTGTCAGAGTGCGAACGACGTTACTCACCATCAGCTCATCGACTTTTGCTTTAACCGGTCGTTTATCAGAGCCGTCCGCAGCCTGGCCCTTCTTCTTGTCCCTGGAGCTCTTCTTCTCTTTGCTCTTTTCCTTCGTCTTGGACCCTTTCAGAAGAAGGTCATCAGGTTTGATATCTGATTGGAGGGGGTGAGTGAAAGTGGAGGTGGACAAAGTAGGGTTGGAGTCATGAAGAGGGGTGGCAGGGTTGCACACTACACGTGTCACTCGACATGAAAGCTGACCGAAATCGTGTCGTAAAAGAGGTCAAACGAACCAAAAACATCACAAAATGTTAAAATACTCTTATAGAGTAACTTACCACCTGGAAATCATATTTTTGATGATCGTTGCGTATAACAGTACATAATTTATGTAATTATTTATGCAATCGTTTGATTCAGGGGGTCTGTTTGAGCCAGCTTTCATGTATGCTGCAGAGCTGGGAGGTCATGCTGATGTAGGAAATGGTTATGAATATGATAATGTTTGACTCATGTTCAAAGCACGGATGAAGGATGATTCCATGGGAGCAAAGAGATGAAGAGCAGGAAGCACAAAACAATTCTTCTGTGCGTTTTATGCTCAAACTGCATCTCAAGAATAAAATTAATTGTTAGTATTTTTGTATACTAATTGCTATACGGTATACTACGACGATTATCATGTAGTATGCACTTGGGTCACAGCTGCAGTGTACAGGTAACGGGCACCACTTTTTTCCATTGTTGGAACTTTTCAGGGCACAATAAACGGGACACTCAAATAAAATGGAGGATAATAAATATAGTGCACAATAATTTACAGTAAATAGGGAGTGATTTAGGGATCAACCACAGTACATTTCTTTGACTGAGACAAGTAAAGTGCAAAACTAGTTTATCTACGCTACCTCAGGCAGTGCAGTTGACAGAACTGTATTTCCTTCATCCTAAGGGCTATCAACTCAAAATGAATAAACAACTGAGAATTATTCTTTCAAACGTCAATGTAGAATGCTGAACTTAGAAGCCAATATTAGTGACACATCCCTCTAAAAGAAGTCAAAGCAGCAGACATTTGAGCACAATGGCCGGCCACCCAGCTGAGGAGGGTTCAATACCTCCTGCCTCCGCAGCGATCTCCAGGTCCTCCCTCTCCTCCGCCTCTGCCTGAGCGGTCTCCTGGGCTCTGAGGGTCTGGGGAACCGGGCAAGAAAACGTCATGAGTCTAATTTAGGAGTTCACTTGTCAGGGCAATAACAGAAGCATGTGTAGATGTACATAGAACATACAAGAATAGAATAGACAAACCTCCTTCAGTGTCTCTATTGAAGCAAAATATTTGGACCACCAGTCCAGCATTCTCTCGTCCATCTCATCTTCTTCCTCTACTCCTCCCTTCTTTTTCTTCTTCTTCTTCTTCTTGTCTTTGTCGCTCTCCTCCTCGGTCTGTTGACGCAGATTATCAGTAGCTCCGTTTTAATGCACAATGAGGCATTAGTTCAACTTCAGCACGTATTTTCATCGCCTAAATTTCGAGAACGATTACTTACCATGTCAACTTTTACAACAGCGTCAGATGTCTATGATAGGGAGCGTTACATAAAACAACACAGGGGTTAATACACACGATGGATGATGCACATGTACAGACTAGGCAGGTAAAAAGGACTGGACATAAAGCAGCGCTACTATTTACATTCATAAACACACACATTGTACAATACAAATTAGAAGGCAACGCTCTACAGTCAATGGACTCAAAGAAATTCTTACAGCGTCTAATTTGACCACCGTGTCCATCTTTCGGACCAGAGGGTCGGCGTCCATGTTGACGATGATGTCACCTGCGGGGCGAGAGAGGGTGCGGGAGGAAAGGCTGGGTGAGGAGCGAGGATGGGAGCCGCCATTGGCAAGGACCATGTAGCCATTCATTAGCTTAGCTGGAGTGAGGCCGAAGGGCAAAGACAGCAGGTGGCACGAGGACAGGACAGTCAAGGACATGCGAGAGAGGAAAAAAAAAAGATAACAGATGGAAGGGAGGAAAAGTGGTCAGGGCAGAAAGCAAGCGAAGACATCAGCAAAGTTAATAAAGAATGAACATTCATTCTTTAGTGACCAGAATCAGAAATATTGAAATGTAATTCTTAAACTTTGTTTTAACCTTCCTTGATGTACAGTATCCTGGTATTGTCTAAGTGTTACAGGAGTCCTGTCCAAACTGGCATTTCAAAAAGGTTAAAACAAAGAAAAGAAAAAAGAAAGAAAAGAAACACAGAAATGACAACAACAGAAACACAGTCCTTCACTTGAGTGCGAGCACCTGCAGTGGCCCAGTTGTTGGAGGTCTTGTCCGGAGTGCTGTAGATGAAACGTCTCAGGCTGCTTACAGCATGGGTCCCCACCAGGGTATAACGGCCAAATGCCCGGCAGTCCACCACCCGGATGTTGAGAGGAGGGTGGAGAAGCTCATTCTCTGGAAGGTCCTGGGGACAAAATGAAGACATTAAGTTGACGAGGGAAAGGAAAGAAGAGAAGTTTGCGTTATTCCTGCAATAAGTTACAATATGTATTTCAGTTAATTGAAGGCAGCGAGACCAATTTCAAGTCAAGTTTCATGTTTATTGAAAGGAAGTGGCTATAATCTAAGATCCAACTTTGTAGGGGTCTAAATGTCAAATTAACAGCTGTTCTTACCACTTCAAACCATTTAACCAGGGTGCTGAAGTTGGGGTTTTTCTTGTAGTTCTGGATGAGGACAGACTGCACACCTCTACCTGCACACTCTATGTCCACACGAGGCCGATCCACCTGAGCCAGGTTAATCCTCTTCAGGTCCCTTAAGCCCCAGAACAAAACCTGAACCAGAAAATACAGCATTAGGCAGAAGGGGAGCTCAAATAAGAGATCTGGTGGTTAAAATCTCACCTCTATGCGGTAGCGACTCAAGATGGGTCGGATGCCCAACGGCACAGGCAGAATGGGCCCACGCTCCGAGTCTGTCGGTCCTTCAAGTGGAGGAAGATCGGCCCTCCCTCCTTGACCAACCTAATGAAGGAGGAGAGAGCAGAAATTAACCTTACGGTAAAAGTATGCAGTGCTTCTGTGATTTCTGTCTTGTGATACGGCATGAGAACCATACCAGTTTTCTTTAGTACAGTTCTAATATTTGTATTAATTCTGTCTTTTCTTAGTGTGAACACTTTGAGTAAATGCAGAGAAGGCAGAGGTTAATGTAATGTTGGTAGAGATAAAGGTTATTGCAGTACAAACACTGACAACAGAGTAAGACAAAGTGGGAGGAAAAGGAGAGAATGCAAGAAAAGAGCACCTTTATTTGAGGAACAGCAAAGTTATGGACGGCGATCAGAGCTCGCCTAATCGCCTCCACATCGAAAGGTATCTGTAAGCAGCAGGAGGAGGAACAGGAAGGAAGGAAGAAAGGCAAATAGACATTTCAAAGGAGAAACAATGAATATATTAGTGGAAAGGAAGAGGGGTGGCATGGTGGCAGAGGAAACAATGGAGATGCAAATATTTAAAGACGGAAAGGGAAGAAGTAATACAGTAAAAGGAGTATGTGATGGAAACTTTCCATGGGAATCAACGTGAAATAACTTCAATAAGTTACTTGCTCAGACTGTATTTAGAATAGATAATAGATCCCAACAATTTAGTTGAGTTGAAATATATTTAATATCAAACTCTAAACTCTTTTCCAAGCTCAATTCCTATTTAATGGGACGCTGACGAATGATCTGTACATGTGATGGAAGAGTGCGCTACATACTGCAATGCATGGTTACAACTACATATGTATACTTTTAGCCCAAAAAAAACAGAGAATTGCATTTTTCCTCCCAAATAAGTTCACTGTTAAAGAAACAGCGGGGGGCTCTATTGGCAGTAATGGTTGTTCATTCTGTACACGTGACATCTGTTGTACTTCTGTCCATCCTGGGAGAGGGATCCCTCCTCCGATGCTCTCCCACAGGTGTCTCTCTCTTCATTCATTTGTGTGTGTGTGTGTGTGTGTTTTTGTTACCTGCAGAAGCTCGAAGGCAGCCAGCAGTTCCCCAGCGGTGCAGTTCCCTCTGTAGATCTGGTAGTACTCCAGCTGTGGTGGGAACCTCGGGGGGCCGTAGTACTCGTCACACATCTTGATGGTGGGCTTCGCAAAGGTGCGACCTATGAACTCTGCCTTGCCCTGAAGACCACATTGTGACAGCAGGCAGTCGAGACAGTCAGGGGACAAGGGAAGGGAGTTAAACGCGGGTGAGGGAAGTGCAGTTTCTATGGCAGCCACTTGGTGTCAGTATTAGTCAAAGTGGTGGAAGGTTTCAAAAAATGTGAAATTTTGAGAGGGAAAGCTTGCAGCAAAAACTCAGTCTTATATAACACAAACAAACTCCCTGACTAAAGATTAGAGTGTAATAGAACAAAAAAGAGGCGTACTCATTAAAATGATACCTACACCAGCATTTTTTTTATAAAAATTTTGTGGTTGAGTATTGCGAGGCCGATTTTCTACACCGCACCACTACCACTAGTGTACAAGCATTAATGCTCCTGCAGCTACTGCTGTTACGAAGTGAGAGAGGAGAAATGGAGGAGGTGCATGCAAGTTTGTTCCAGAGCTCATCAGCAGCTAGATGAACCTGACAAGTCATGCTGTATCAGCTAACAGACTCTAGTCAGCTATTAGCACATCTAATTCAACGCAGTCTTTACAGTAGTAATGCTTTCACACTCTATTTAGCCAGCACAGCATGAGCACGGCCAGAGATAAGGTGAAGGGTGGGGTGGAATGAAATAAGGGTGTACAGACAGTCAGCACACGAGGGAAGGAAAAGCAAAGCACTTTTAGACTTCTTTGCGCAAAGTGAATGGTTTAAAACTGCTTAACAAGCATCGACAAATCTATTAATCGGTGTCTCAACGACGCATCCATTCATTCACACAGAGTGAGATCCTACCACGGTGTCCTGGTCATAGATTTCGACTACAATGATTGGAGGGTCATCTCTCAGCTCACTGGCCTCCCCGAACAGCTCCACATCGTCAAACACCAGCAGCTGGTCCCATGTAGGGCAGAGAGTCTCGCTCAGGATCTGCAGCACACACATCAAATCAAATAAACCTTTATTGACACACGCGTATGTACACATCACACGCAGTGAAACCTGCGTTTAACCCATCAGTGGGCAGCTGCTACTATACAGCTCCGGAGGAGGAGTTTGGGTGTCCCATGCCTTGCTCAAGGGCAGCTCGGCAGTGCCCGGGAGTTGAACCGGCTCCTCTCCAGCTACCCAATTCCACGCTCAGTACTCGGTCCAAGCGCCAAGTCCCCACGGACTGAGCTACTGCCGCCCATATCAACTCAGTTAACGCATAATCAATACAAACACTCGGTCAGTTCTCACACACACACACACACACACACACACACACACTCACGATGTCTGTATGTTTACATATACACTCATTCATGGTCCTACCTCAGTAACCTGGCTGTGTGTGGAGAAGAAGACCCGGGCGAAGGGATCTGACAGGCCGCTGTTGTCAGCAGCGAACAGACTGCGAGCCTGGTACATGTGTGCTCTCAGCTGAAACACCTGCTTCACTGATGGACGTGCAAACATCACATCGCATTAATTGACAATCAGAACCCTTTGTTAGCAATCTGCTATAGAAGTCAGAAAAGTGAAGAACAAAAGCGATCAATGGGAGTCAAGTGTTGACTTCTGAGTGAGTTTGTTTTTCTGCGTTTTGCCTCCAATTGATTTTTGATTTTCTTGAGTTAAAACTGAACAACCAATAAAGAAAAGTAAAACTACTGAAAAACAAATAATGAATTCAAACGTATAAACTCAAGAGCTTACTGTTGTAGACAAGGCTGACGGGGGGGACGGAGTGAAGACCGTGGCCCATTTTAGCAGATTTGATCTCTTCAAAACCATTAGGCAGACCATTGAGAAAGTCCTTCCTCTGCTTGTTGAGGCCGAGCCACAGATACATCTCCAGCTTAGCCTGGACTGTCCAGCCTGCGGGACCAAACCCCTTCTTACCAGGCAGCTGTGGGCACAGATTACAACAACAACAGCAGAGGACTGAATGAAGACAGGAAAGCACATATTACAGTACAAACCTTTCTTTGGTGTCATTGCCAATCATTAAGCATTATGCTGACAATGTTGCAACATGGCCCAGCCCATACATATTAGGAAGCCACCACATTGATTTTCAAGCTTCTCTCTCGGCAGCTGTCATAGATTCACAAGCCTATTCACAATAATACTTGTCAATACTGTATCTTGTATATTGACTGTTCAGCACTACTAATCATCTCACAGTGCAGCCAGCAGCAAACTTTATCTTACATGTTTTCCGCTTTAACTGGCCATGAGAATAATGAGCGGTGATTCATTTTACGAAGGTTGAAAATGAGCAAAGTGTGTTTTAATGACTAACGGTGTTTGACCAAGAGAGGAGCAGGAGGAGATGATTGCACCTTGAGGAAGACAGCTTTGACTTTGCCACAGTCTTTTCCCGTTTCCTCATCCACTATGGAGTAGAGGATGTCTTTGGAAGGAATCCGGGCGTAGGCGATGCGCTTGTTGTTGCTCATCATCCAGATGAAAACATCTGGGATGCTGTGCTGAGGCTGGACAAGATGAATGGATAGGATCGATTGATATGGGATCAATGCTTATATACTGTATATTGAGTCTGCGTTAATAGTTCTATGCACTCATTCTGTGTCCGTTCTGTACCTGGAGTACAGGGTTAGGGGTTAGGTACAGTACCTCGTCTGCGAGGAAACGGAGCTTCTGCAGGAAGTTCTGCACCAGCTTGAGTTTGTCTCTGACTGTGTTTTTTTTCACCTGAGTTCGGATCTGCTTGGCCTGCTGGCCCATGCTGTCCTGCAGATTACACATATACATAATGTACACACATCATAGCTGGGGTCCATCTGTATTCAATTTAAACATCTGCATGAGTGGATCTTAAAAATGGAGTCCCTACACATCCATGACTTTTCCCACCAGATTTGTTTTGGTGTTCTCCTGCAATACTTGTGCTTTCCATGGCAGTTGTCACATTCCCTCACAAACAGTGTTGTAGTGCAGCTACAGTATGCAATTTAGTCATTTATTTTCTTTCTCAGTATGCGTTAAGTAGACATACTTCTCAGGTCAAACAGTGGATCTTATTCATAGCTTAACCTCCACTATAACGCATGCATACAATTCTTCTTTCTTTAGAGAACACTTTGTAATTCCGTTGCATTTCCTCTTGAAGCAAATCAAAAGTCTACTTGCAATCAAATACAAACTTGAATCAGAATATGAAACAGTTATAAGAATATGACAGTATTGCAAATGCATGAAAATGTAGGCAAAGAAGTATTCAAGGGAGTGAATGTGTTACAAAAATTAATTTCCCTGCGTGGCCTTTACAGGGACTCTAAACTGTTTACTCACTAAGGCGCTGGGATTTGAGACTGAAACGCAGCCAAATTGATTAATCACTGCTTCATTTTCTCCTCCATCACTCACGCTGCTTCCTTCTTTCTCTATTTGAGAAACATAAATCATACCATCTCTCTCATGCAGGACTTGAGCCGCTCTCGATCCAGTTTGGTTCGGCCTGCCTGGTTCACGTCCTTGTTAGCCAGAATCACAAACCGGCTGGAAATAACCACAAGACACAGAGGATGGAACATGAACGTGACTTGACTCTATATGTCTCATTCTTCTGCGATTGTCACCGTGACCTAATGACTGTGCTTTAGAGACGTCTCAGCATCAGTTGTGTCTGGGTCATTAATGAAGCTGCTTGTAGTCACATCATTGTGCACGTTTGAAAGGTTTTTAACAGCAATTCAATTCAAAAGTGGCTAATGAGCACTATAACTCTGTATCTGTGCTGACCGCTAAGTCACAATGACAACACAATTATTAATTTTAAGTATCTTGCCTGCAGCCGACACTGAGCTCCTCCAGCACTCCCCTGAGTCTGCGCTCTGGAAAAGCCTTCTCCGTCTTAATGATCTCCTGAACATCATTCAAGCCCTCTTCCTGTCCGGACACAAACATATCGGAGCTTAGGACAAAAGTTGTTAATACTCATATGGTTTTTATTTATCCAAGATATATTTGACAAATGCAAATTGTCCCATATCAACATACACATGCGCCTGAATACTTCCTCAAAAAGCTGCTACTGTAGCAGGACTATAGACTCTTAGTTGTGTTGTTACTGCTATAATCTGGCCATCTGAGCCAACCTTTGCATATTGGTAATAAAGGTGTGTACCGACCAGCTTGTCAGCGATCTTGTCCATCATGTTGGAGTTGTAAAGTCGTCTTCTCTGGTCCTGCCACCAACTTTTGATGTAGACACACGGCTTCTTTTCAAAGTAGGGAAGATGGAAATAATTCCTAAAAAAAGTACAAACAAATGACTCGGTTCACAGTCCAACACCCTAAATTGTCACAATTGCTTCCTAAACATCCTCAAACCTTGACCCCTGACCTGTCGGTGATGACAGGCTTCATTGGAGGAGTGGAGGAGACAGAAACCAGGTCCCCGTCCTCGTCCGCCTCGTCCTCACTGGAGTTCTGTATGAGCTCGCTCTCCTCTTCTTCATTCTCACCATCTTTCTTCTTCTTCTTTGTCGATGAAGGCTTGCTTACACCATCTATCTGGTTGCCATAGTTCCCTGTTAGCGGGCAGAACATTCCACGTTGTTCTGGAGTTTGCTTGGTTACGGTATATATAGATATATAGATTTTTCTATGTCACGTCGCTCTGATAAACTGTAAACGTGTGGAGGTCAATGCTAACAAGATGAAGGAAAGGTTTATTTACCGATTGTTATTTCAAAACTTATCGCTTTGTCACCAATCTTCCTGTCTATCATGGTGGCCTCCAGGCAGGAACCAAAGAGGAAGAACTCATCTATTTTCCCAGTGGCGCTCTGATGGAGTGAGGAGAAGCGCAATAAAAGAAATATTTTATTAGATTGAAATGCATTCATTGTATTGAGTCTGTGGAAGAATTACTGAATCTGCTCTTTTCTGCAATTCTCTAAACACATAAATTCTATCTGCCTCCTCTCTGAATTACATTTGTAAATGCACTAATTTCCACCATATTTTCCGCCTTATGATCCTTTTTACATATTCATATGGTTGTTATCAGAATATTAATCAATACTCATTATTCTTTTAACAAGGATTTGCAGCAGTTCGTCACGACTTAGCTGCAGCAGAGTTGTTTTACTGTCTGACATAATCAATAAAGGGCCCCAAATCATAACAAATTTACAGTGTGTTCGTATGATAAGTGTCCTCCAAACAAAAACCATAGCATTGAGCCACTTCTTAAAACAGTTCCATTTCCCTCAGTCTCATAAGGGAAGTTTCAGAACAACTCAAATTACATTAAATTAATATAAAACTACCTCTAAAATGTTTTAACTTCAGAGCAAGCCCAGAGAAGATGTAGCTGAAATCAATGGGACAGTCCAATCTTGATTGGTTTCTCCAACAATCTCACTGAATTGGACTATCGTAAATGGACCAGAGCCAGCTCACAATTATCTGGACCAGATAGACATCCTCATCCAACGGTTCATATGTTATCTTACAAAAAGTTATTGTTAATTTTTTCGTGCATTTTCCTACAATTACTTACACCAAAAAGACTATCCAAAAACCGCTTCGCTGTGTCAGCGGTCTCGGTCTTCTCACCTCTGAGATGTTGGAGACGCTCTCCACCTGCACCTCAGTGGAGCTCATGAGCTCAGGTGAAGTGGTGTCAAGGATCTCCACAGCGATGGAGAGCAGGAGACGGGCTCTGAAGGACACGCCTTCTCCAAGACCCTCATTCAGGTCCTGGTGCTCGTCCATCAGAGTGTACTGACGCGTGGAACCGTACATGTTGGCCCAAGCGGGACCCAAGGTGGGCAGGAACCCTGGAGAAGGGGAAATAAATGTCTGTAGGAAATGACGTGGTAATCTACTACTGGTAAGACTTTTGGCTCAATTTGGCTATTGCTTTAAGCTCATTGCTGTGCGGCGTTTTTTTTTAGCATTGTAAGTTTCTAATGTTTTGAGATTCTGTAAGGTTGTACGCTTGATTGTCGGATCAGTAATGGTGGAAATCACTAAACATGCTCAACAGTTTTTCCTCTATGAATAAAAAGAAACTCCAGCCACTGCTAGAAATGGGACTGTGTTACTGGTTTGTGAAGGAATCTTCCCCAGACAATTACGAACATTTTTCATAATGGATATTGCACTTTGATTTAATATATGCTAATGTATGTATTGATTGCAAGTTAATTTGAATGTCATCCCCTGAATTCACAGAGCCATTAGAAAAGGGTCAGGTGGGTCATGCGGTTCGATTCACACAGCACAGCTGATTACCACATACAGTAAAGAAATTAACTAGTTAAAACTGACTAATAAATGTACCTGACAGCTAATCAATGCTAATGACACCAACCGTGTTGGCCTACCTTTATCACCGTCATTTGATATTTTGCGTAGGTCAACAAAGTGGGTTCCTATGGCGACGTCGTTGACCTTATCCGAGTCTCGTATCTGGACCTTCATGCGTTTGCAGAGCGGAGGGAACAGCTCAGTGAAGACGACCTGCTCGTTCCAGATCGGTTCATAACTGCTCTTCTGGACTGAAGTCTTCCCCTGGCGACACATGAAGGAGCAACACTCAAGTTCAAGGTATAAAAAACAATCAGTACCTCATATTAGCTTCAGCCTGTATTTAAGAAGTATCTTTTGCAGGGAAAGAAGGATTTTGTCCCGCATCATTTACATCGAAATCCCTTTGGGACGAGATCTCTTTGCAGCAAATATGGACAGGAGCAACCAATAACCCTTTCAAAGTACACATGGACATTGCAATTATGACAATAAGATACACTAAACAAAAATGTGGCCCAATCCTTCAAGATGCTTTCTCCACATTACTTACTAGAAGCCTGCTCCTCAGACTCTTCAGATGCAAAAAGGCTGAATCACCATCTCATGAATGCTGGCTGGACGATGTAACGGTACATCTCAAGCTCAAACACTTAAAGGCACAGTACTTAAGGCTCAACCAAGAAGTTTAATAAGAACTAGCAACCTTTTATCTTTCTCTTTTCAGTCGTCTCTAGGGATTTTATGTATGTTTTTGTGTTAATGTTTATATATGAGATAAGTGGATCTGTGGGAAAGGCTGAATTGAACATACATGCTGCTCCCTTATGATAATATATATATATATATATATATATATATATATATATATATATATATACATATGTATGTGTATGTATGGATGCATTAGCAATACCACATATTCCAGGGGAGCAAGCATGCTCATTCAGGGAGTAATAACGCCACTAAAAGCTAGCAAAGAATAAGAAACTGCAGGATGTGGAGGGAGTTACTTTCTGCCCAGCAAATTGCACTTGAACGTAGGGGTCCACCAAGTCTCTGCTCTCTCCTATGAAAGCCTTCTTCACGTTAGCCATAATGTTGGTGTTCATTTTAGGAAGTCCCTCAGCGCGGTGGATCTTCACATAAAACCTCGCCCACTGCCTCTCTGCTGGGATGCCCTCTGGGAGCAGGAGGTTCCTGGAAACGAACAGCAGCACAAAAAAAACCTCATTTCAGAGACAGGGTTGTGGAGTCAATGTCTACATTTACAAGAAAGGTAAAGATTGTGGAATAAGCTTCATAAAGATTTGGTTTTAGTATGAAATACTTATTTACTACCCAATCTCAAAGTACTCAAATATTTGACTTATTATACTATAAGAGACACTCTGAAAAACATCTTTGAAATAAAGAAAAAGAGGCAGACAAAACTGTTAAAATGTCCTTTCCACTACTAAAAAGGACATTTTAATTGAACTCAGTATGCTTCAAAATCAATTCAATCTGGAACACACCAGTAACAGCGTATTACCCCTCTAAGTCGTCTTCGTCGGTCTCGTTGGCCTTGTGTGGGGTCTTGATGTTGTCGCCCTTGCTGACCACGGCGATGTCACACTTTACATACCCTTTACAGCCCGCTGTTATGTCATCGGGATCAGACAAGATGGCCCACTTGTGGTAAAACTGATGTTCTAGGATAGATGTAGATCAATTAGTTAATAACTCACGGCTATTATTTAATCCAGGCTCACTTCACAATCAACAAAAGAATGAATGGATTTAAACTTTAGACTATGCATGTATGTTATTAGATTCATATTGGAGCTACAGCTTGTAGTTTACCAGGCTGAGAGTAAACAGTCCCTACATCCATCTTGAAGGTTCCCACCAATGTCCCACTCCGAAGAAGATTTTTAGAATGAATAACCTACGCAGACAGAATTGAGAATGAAATGTTAAAACAAAGAGCTCTACAGTGTTGGAAAAGTTCATAAATAATTTACAAGTGTGAGCGTTAAAGGGAAACAGCTTGCTACGGACTTTATGTTTAACAAGGGGCTGCATGGCGTCTTCACCATTTTTCCATTAAAAACATAACCAGCTTCTCTCTCAGATCATTAATTATCCAAACTAAGGCAGATTCTGATGAAGTCGTTATTGTCCTCTTTACAGAAAATTTGATTTCACAAAAAGATAACATTCAAAACGAGGTATAAAAAAAAAGAACAACAACAACACAAGGTTATTACAGCGTTCCCAGGCTGTTTATTGAGAGTGGTGTCAGCGTCAGTGAGGGGTAGCAGATTGGGAGCGGGGAGACCGATTTATTCTAAAAGATGTGTTGGTAATTTTCAGGAGCTTTTTTTTTTGTTTTTTACTGGCGAGGGTGAGTATGGTGATGCAATAACCGGCAATATCTTTTTATGTCTTCACACTCATTTATACATACTAAAGAGCAGTAATAGCTTCTCTTCTCTGTACCATTAAGTATTCAATATACTTCACGCCCAAAATGACCATTCGTGTATCAATTATTCACCACATGTTACCTTGAACTCTTGAAGAGTTGGGAGTAGTGAGCATGCAACTGGATAAACAAGACTTGGATTATCCTGCACCAGACACTGCATAGAGAATTTGTAAATGCTTGTCTGATATAGTTTTGCCGTTATTAAACCTGGCTTCCATTTACTATAATTCATCGAGACGTCTCTCAGTTTTTCGGATTCTCCCTAAGCATGCGAGACGAAACAAAGCTGTCTTCAAGAATTCAAGGTAACAGTGAGCAATTGATATGCAAATGAAAATTTTAAGGGTGAAGTTTTACTTTCAGGAATTTGATTATCTTCACCATTCAATTCTTCCTGATTAGTTTTATGTGCAAATAAAATCAAACAACCCATGTACCAAAAGAATGTATCAAAGTGGGGGACATGGGTTTGTTTAGCAGCGTTGCAGTGTGTATACTTTCGGGGTTGGCATTACTTACCGAGAGCTTGATGATCTTATCAAACATGACGTCAGGAGGGACGTGGAAGTCAAAGACGAAATACTGCAAAGAGAAGAGAACAAAGGTTTGCTCATTAAAAATTATTATTATTATTATTCGCTTATACTGCTGGATAACAAAGTCTTCTTTCACGTTTGCTCTGGGAGTAAAATGTGCAAGGTAACTTTGAAGTTCAGAGGATGTCAGCGCAGAGTTCAAGTAAGGAACGGAGGGAATGAACTGAAGCATCGTCACCTCAGCTCATACTGTAGCCACATCAAAGCTGGAGCCCCTCACGCTTTCACTTCTTTACAGGAAAAGATGGAGGGCTTGAAAAGAAGTTCTACATCAAAGATTTGTCATTCCTTTTCTGTGCGCGTCTTCAGACGTCAGTGTATTGATACAACTATACTGTCGCCTATCTATGCAACTCTCCTACAGGCAGCGTCTATGCAGGGTACACAGACATCACAAGGACTCAGATTCGTCTCTTGAGATCCCTTTGCGGTTCCTCTTTGTTTCTTATTTTCATCTGCTGTCAGTGTTTGTTCTCAGCGGATACAAAGAACAACACAGCATAGCCAGACTCTACAGAACTGTACATCGTTGCTTCATCTCAGCCATTGGAACCTGTTATCACGTCACTCACGACTGCATTTGGTATTTTGCAGGTAAGTCAAAACTCCCAAGTTTGTGCAGTTAATTCAGGATGAAATATGTATTTACTGTGTGTATTACATTTGTCATGATGATGTAGTTTTTGCAATATTATCAGTGAGCCTCGAAAGACCAGAGGTGCTTTCAGATCATGAGTCCTGAAATGTGTGCGCGTATCTGAAGCGGCACAGACTGGAGGGTCTGGATACGAGGCGAGAAAGCGTGAAGGACTATTATCTTGAGCACTCTGGTTTCAAGTTCGTCTGTCCACAGGAGACTTTCAGACAAACGGTAGGAATCGATAGCAGACACACCGTCACTTCCTGTCCCTGCAGGATACAACCCAGAGGCTGAGCTCTGAGTGACCCTCGCCACCACCGACACGTCCCACCAACAGAGATCATCTGCTGTTCAGGAACACTAGTTAAGAGCTTCATGTGGAGCGTTTTACAGTCAATAAATCACTGAAACATCAGACGATCAAAGAGAGCACTGCCAGCCTCTCGACAGCATTGTATTATCTAGCTTATTGGAAATAGACAATTCTTGTCTTATTGGCATTAGTTAAGCCTTGTTGTGTGTTTGTGGTGCAGCTCAGAGAATTGAATTGTCTTTAGATAACATACAGAAGAAACTTCATATGTTACAGAGACTCATCATCCATGAGTTGAGCTCTCAAATATTGACGTCATCTTTAATACGGACACTGTATTTACAGTAAAATCCATTTTATATACTGTGGCAGTGTTATATCTTTCTACAGTTAAGTGTGTTTTTAAAGCCTCACCTCATTGTAGTACGGGCAGTTGGTCGACTCCTTCATAGACGTGTATTTTTTGTCATCTCCAATCTCCACACACACTACGGGGTCCATGTTAAGGCCTATTAGCTGCCGGGCCTCGATCACTGTGATGCTGATCTGATTGTAGACACAAGCAAATCAGATATGACTCTGAAAGCTAAGACAGGTTGAAATGTCCTCCAACAGTGAGTTAACCCAGCAGCGACCCCATCACCATGAATCATGCAACTATGCAGTAATCACCCTGAGGACAAAATCAAAGGCAAAAAAAAAACTAAACAAACCAATTGATCTTTCACACAATAAGGATTCTGAGTCAGGCAGATTACATGTTTTTCTCCCTTGGTTAAAGTAATGTAGCAGTGGATGGATGAACTAGATCTGAGCTCAAAATCTCTACACCCCAAATAATATCCCACTGGTTTAATTAGTCGATGGATAACGACGAGAAAAAGAGATGAAACGAGGAAGCGTCTGCAGGACAAATGTATTCATGTTCTTAAGTGAAATAGGACGTCTAGCATTGGTTGACAGGTTCACTGTGTCGACAATTATTCTTTTACTTCTGTTCATTGATGTTGTGGTAAATAAATAAAAGTAAACAAAGATGCCTACTACATCTCTACTGAACACTAAATAACTGCATGAGAATGGATTCAATCTTCTCATCTGTGTCTATGCAAGAAAGCAAAGAAGTGTATTTCCCAAAATGAAGAACTATTTTTCTGAAGGGTTCCTCAATCCGGCACAATTTGAGATAATTTGCATAATTTGCATTAACATGGAAGCTGTACTTCTTCCACCTCCCAACTACCCTGCCAGATATACATCCAAATCACACACATGTCATGTATCACATTAGAAACATACAGACACCAATACACAAATAAACCTCTCAAGAGAAATAGACACAAGTGGAGAGGGAGATTTAGCTCGCATCGATGAACCTGCACACAGTTTTAAGTGCAGATATGTGTTCATGCACAAACAGCCAGACACACATACACACCTGATAATCCACTGGGCGTCCAGAGCTCGGCTCCATCTTAATATCTGGCTTTGATCTTAAGATACACAACACAATCAAGGATTACGTTCTCCTGTGCTCCAACATCGAAAATTGAGGTGGCACATCATTAAAACCGAGGCAGATCTCTCTACCGTGTGTGTGTGTGTGTGTGTGTGTGTGTGTGTGTGTGTGTGTGTGTGTGTGTGCGTGTGCGTGCGTGTCTCAAAGCAAAAATGAGACCTCTTATTGGAGACGTTGGTGGTGACGGCGGTGACGGAGGCCAGAGAGATGGTGTCTGGGTCCAGGGCTCCAGCAAGACGCATCGCCTTCCTATCCAGGTCCTCCATGTCCAAAACCGCCGGCTCATCTGAACGACAACATCACAATCGGTGACATCGGCAGAATCAACCACAAATGCTTTGATGGTAGGACCACAGCTGAAACTAGGTCAAGTCTTCGCTATTTTCTGTGAAAGTTGGGGGGGAAGTTAACGTTATGCAATTAAAAATACTTGGTGGATAGTTAATAGCCTAATTCCAGTATATTTTTTTATCTTAAGTGGGAAATGGGCTTCAACATGTACTTTGCCTCCAGCTAACTTGCTTGATTGCAGTATAACAGAAAGTGAAAGGATTCATTTCGGGTTGCTTTACCTCCCTTCTTGTGATCGTCCCTCGAGCTCTTGATCTTGCCGAGTTTCATGGCTGAGAAAACGCCCTTCCCTGCTCTGGTGGAGGAGACAGAGACAGCAGATGGGAGGAGAAGGAAAAGGGAATTTATACAGTATATGTAAAGTAAACTTTCTCATTCTTGTTTCATGAAGTTCGATCTCCATCAGAAGACGTCAGAGAAATTGATTCCTACTGAACTTGACTTAAGCAGAAAACTCCAAGGCTCGCTTGCGGCTATAATCAAAATGCAACCCAACACCAGACCTTATATCATGGACATCTATGTAACTCAGCTACACACTTAATTCCAATGGATTTAATCCCCCCCCCCCCTCGCTCCACACCACCAAACCCTCAATCACAAAACAAGAGTATCCAGTGTCTCCGCATTGATATTATCTGGATTAAATGTCACCACAACAACAAAGAGCTTGTGATGTCATCAGCGGGACGACAAATGAGGGGCCTTAATAATTAAAAATGAGTGTGACCGTCCAATTTGCTGCGGATATGGATACATGTCAACAAATGAATGAATAGGAAGGTTTTCCTTTTGTTTCCTCAAGCATTCAGAGTCGAGTGCATCGGAGTTCAATTTCTGCTTTGATCTTTCCCCGGTTATTCTAAAAGGCAGCCTTCAACCTCATTTGATGGAATATGGACAGCTGGCTGAGCGCCAACAGTTGTTTAAAAGTAAAAGCCTGGAGGCATGTGAATGGCAATAAAAAGAAGGACAGAGGAATCGCTCATCAATAAAAGGGGAAACGCTTTACCAGTCAAATCAAATCACGGCCAATCACACGTGAAAATGTGGTCTTTGTGTTCTCAGCCTGTGTCATGTCTACTATTGCATTATCAGCTTGGAAATACCTTTAGATGTAACATCTGTTAATTGTAACTGAAACGCTTCAGTTACAGAAACAATTCAATAATTAATTTTGTCAATCCACAGAATTTTAAAGCAATTAAAAAAGGGCGTCGGACTCTGAGATTTCATAGACTAGACAATTAAACTAACTGATTGAAAAACAATTTAGAGATAATCTAATTATAGTGAGTTGCAGCCATGGTTCGTCGCAAAATCGGATGTTTCAGTAATACAGCCCACCTCCTTGTCTTATTAAATCTATGATTCAGCAATAAGCTACCAAAACAAAAAGACACACCTGCGACAAAGTGTGAAATAATGTGTTTCATACGTACCACATGTAAGAGCCCACTGATCCTACTCAACTCCACAAAGAAGTCAGATCACCATAAATCGGCCCCAACAAAAATTCCTCCCAGAGCTTCTTTCTATTCTGAACTATATGTCCATAGTCTTCACCTGTCAGGTGCAGATCATCCAGACCAGCCAAGCAGGCAGGAAAGCAGTTCGCCAGATATATGAGAGAGAGAGAGAGAGAGAGAGAGAGAGAGAGAGAGAGAGAGAGCTGGAGATAAGAGGAGGAAGAGGGGAAGGGTGGAGTGGGTTGGGCTCTATAAACCACCAAAGAAGATAGAGTTCATGACAAACTCACTTGAACGTCATGTTATATTGATGTCAACTGATTAAAAAAACTATGAATCTTAATGGCACCAACTCGGCGTTTGGAAATATGCAAATGCAGTGAGTAACACTGCTACCAGAGTAGAACAAAGTTACCTTTAAATTAGATCAAATGGGGGAAAAAAGAAAACATTTCATTTTGTACAACAAGCAGTGCTGACGGAGTCGACAGTGTTAACAACGTTATGTATGAGCGCACTGCTGAGCGGCGGACATTAGCTAACCAGTGGGTCGCAACAGAAAGACAGCACGGCTAGCTATGTAAATAAAGCACAGCGAAGCTCGAACTACAACACACAGTGAGGCCCCAGTCCCTGCTCAGGTAGCCGTTACTTTGAAGTCTTGTTAAGTTTGTGTCACTAAAGCTATTTGGTTAAAGAAACGATCCCGGTTTAAAGGAAACCGACGTTGTATGGAGTCTTCTGTGTCAAAGTCAGTCACAGTACAAGTTTCTGGCACTATAATAATGTCGTGTTACCTCTGCCTCTTTGCTTCTGAGAGAGATTAACTACACAAGGTCACAGTAAGATGTCAGGAAAGCGTGAACAGTGATTGATGACCGGTTGTCGGCAGAAGGCCATGACGTTATGGCAGGTAAAGACAGCAGTAACAAGTACCTCTTTGGCAAAAGAACCGTGACTTTCAACCAAAAGGAGAGAGGAGATTCATAAGACAATTCAAAGTAAAAAAAAAAAACAATTGAGCCATCCGATGTTTTACTTACTTTTCTTTCTTTCACTTTCTTTTCCTTCACTTTGCTGAGCCGAATTAAGAGTGAATGCAAGGACAAACATCAGACGAGTTTAAAATGTCAGCGAGAAGGCAAAGAGAGTTTCCAATTAGAGTAATGGGAATATGCAAATTCACACAAGTTTGCGAGGTAAAAGTCACAAAATGTCAACCTTTGAAAGAAAATTTAGAGAAAAGTGAACTTGATGAGAAGCTGAAGTAGAGACTTAAAGAGGTTCTTATACCCATTGTTTTCTCTTTCCTTCTTTTCCTCTGATCTGGAATAAAAACCATAAACGCATCAGTGACTATCATATGAACAGCAACATCTCAGCGCTGCGCTTTAACCAAACACACAAACACTCAAACACCTTGAATGAGACGTGAAGATCAGAGATAATAAGCTCACTATCGTTTGCAAAGCAAGCTATTGCATATTTAAAAGAAATCTCAGGCAGCATATGTACATTTGTTCTTAAAGCTGAGAATGAGCTGTACTGTATCTGGGGGGGGGGGGGGGTTGTGTGAGAATCAATGATTTATGAGACCACGAACACATTGCCTGATTACACGTGTAAATCGCACACAGATGAATTATCAAACCGAAGCAGATTTACTCCCAAGGATATTCAGCCGGTACCTGGCAACTTAGTTTCCATCTCGTCCATAAAACTGTGCATGAAACACATTCCCCACAGTTATGAATTAATTTCTAATGTGCATGTCGAGCAGCGGGGTGCGGTGTGTAGAGGACGGGCGTGTAAATTGCAGTTAACTCCACAGACCTGGCTTTGAACTTCCTGCAGGAACATGGTCAAACGTGGACGTGTCTGTATGTGTGAAGAACTGATGTGAACTTTTACAAGAGGTCACTGTTCTGCCATCGTCAGTTGGTTTCAGCTCAATGTTGTGTTGCTGCTGTTTAGCTGACACGGTCACATCCACCATTTACCACTGCTGTAACCAAACAAGTATTGATTTTGTGACTGTTGCTCAAGATATTAAATTACAGCAAGTTTTTATTTTTATTTTTTTGCTGTCCGAGACCAATGCGCTGCTAATGCTGCATTCAGACAACATCAGAACAACAGAGCAGGGAGACAGGAACACCTTCTGTTATTCTGAATATTCACTGATTATTCCCACTGTTAGCCTGGTAGCCCCAACATTAAAAATAGCCTTAATTATCTACTTATTTTGTCACATATTTGGAGTGGTACATTAACAAGTAAACAAAAAAGTGCATAGCTCTTAAGATTGTAAATCAACAGAATCTATTCCATTACTATTGGATTAATGTTGGAATATATTTAGATGCCAGGAATGGTTTGTTGACACTCCTGTAGTTTCTTTCCGGAACGTCTCAGATCCGCAGACTCTGTTGATTGTTATGACGTGTACTCAGCACTATATAATATTATAGCATTATTACTGTTACGTATTGAATTCTTATTTGAACTTGTAATCATGTAGACTGTGTATCTTTGCCAGAAAAACGAATGTGTTCTACTTTAAATTTCATTGGTGTTTTCACTTTCACAACTGCTTGCAGTAAAAACTTTAATGTAAAACTCCGGTCTTCAACTTTGTCCTCTTAGCTGGCTTGTGTTTTGTCCTTTTGCATGCCTTTTCATAAGTATGGAAGATAAAATATAACCCACCGGCGATCAATAATTCATTGACATATACCGCCTGTGCGTTCTGCTCTAGGGGCTCTGCTTAATGGAGCTCAGTGAGATATCCTACACATGGTCATTCTGTTCCTTCTCTCCCGCTCATAGACATAGATTAGATGCATATATTTATTTACATACAGACAAGGATCGGTTTTACCTGATGACACAGTTGGGGCATGAAAACATTCACTAAAGCAGAACCCTCTGTGCTGAAACCTCATCGAATGCTCTGCAGTCACTCTCAACGCTTTCTTTCGTTGGCAGATTTCTTCCTCTGCTGCTCAAGGCATCAAGTGATGTTTTTCTAACTTTCCACTTCGACAACTTCTACGTGACCACAACAGATAAAACGGAACATCAACATTCTATATCCCTGTTATATTGGCATTTCTTCTCGAGTGCTTTTGTGTAGCTCAGGGGTATTCAATTAAAATTTCAAAAGGTCCAGATTGAGACATTCTGATGTAGCATTTCAAAATAAAAGATTATATTTTAGAGGAAATGGTGCATAGTTACAAAATCATTTCACCTCAGGTTGATAGCAGACCACCTCAAGGTGTCGCTCAGAGAGAACCAGGACATTCTGATGTAGCATTTCAAAATAAAAGATTATATTTTAGAGGAAATGGTGCATAGTTACAAAATAATTTCACCTCAGGTTGATAGGAGACCACCTCAAGGTGTCGCTCAGAGAGAACCAGGACATTCTGATGTAGCATTTCAAAATTAAAGCCCTTCAAAATCGCATGAATGAGACAATTTGTGATTTGAAGTTAGCTCATGCATGCGATTTTGAAGGGCTTTTATTTTGAAATGCTACATCAGAATGTCCTGTTTCTCTCTGAGCGACACCTTGAGGTGGTCTGCTATCAGTGACCCCTGGTGTAGATGCTTAATTTGCCTACAAAATAAGTTTACTGATACAGTAATTGATATTCTTGCCTGTGTGTGTGTGTGTGCTCATCACTCTACCCTCAGTACTGTCACATAGTTAGGAGCTAATGCAAGTTTAATGCTCTCACACCTACAAATACGAGTGCTTTGAGCTTCCATGGCCTACATAGTGCCAATAAAACATTTGAAGAAATCTTTGGGCTGATTTTGATTTTGTGTATGCGCGCATAAATAAACCTCCACATCGTTTTATGGTGCATTTGTGTGGAAAAATTCACTTTCATTCACACTACTTTAAAAGGCTTTCAGAGACAAAGTGTTCTTCTCCACATTCTTGATTGTGTCTAAAGGATTCCAAAGACATTTCCTTTTATGTAATCTCATAAATAATCATCTCTCATAAGAAGTTCAGCTCCTAACTCGCATCTGCAAAAAAAAAAAAAAACCCACAGGTGATGCAGAAACAGGGATTTATCCCAAGAGGCATGTCCTCATGTCGTCATCGACTGCTCCCACATCAGGGCTTGGAACAGAAAAATAACAAGAGAGGAGAGCTTACACACTCGTCTGCTGCGCTCAAATTTACACGCCGTACTATCATGCAGGCTGAGAATGACAACCACTGCAAACCGCAGCGAACACACAAAGAGAGAGGAGCTGACAGACACAGAGCAGTCTCTCAAGAGAATACAGCTATACGAGAAGAGACAAGGAATGTCAAAAACTCAGAAGAGATCTGCTTCAACCCAGCCTCTGCAGAAGGAAACAAAGCAGAGGAACAAATGACCAACACATCCTTTAGATAATTCACAACCTAGCACGAAGGAATGATGATGAAATTACATTTCTATTTGTGTCAGCAATGTGTCGACTCACTGATCTTAAGATCTTGAATTTGCTGACAAGGGACGTGCTGTAGCGTACATTTGAAAGCTGACAGCTATCCAAACAATAACAAATGGCACAAAATCTATATTTAAAATGCATATTTTCATACTGTACAAGAATGGCATGCTTCTGTACTAGCCGACACATCTGTTGTTATGAACGTTTCCACGGGGAGTCAGTGCTGCAGTGAGCAGACTCACTGAGACAAAGGCGAGTGAGATAAAAGGCCCGGCAGCAACACCTGCGCCACGGCGCCGAGTGAAGGCGCAGCGTCCACATGTGACGCCACAGCTGTCTTTGAAGACACAGCTATTTACGCTGACGGACAAGTGAATCGCACACTTGGCACGAAAAATCATAATAAATAAATGAACGCGTGTTTCAGTAAACGATCCTTTCAACAGAAGCGGAGTTGTCTCCTTTGAGGGCCTATTTGATGTTATGCAAATGAATCATGCATATTGAAAAGGTTTGAATAAACACAATGACTATTTACAGCAATATGTCTCAGTGAGGCAAAGCAGAAATAATTCATGAATGGTTTTCACAACGTTAGCCTGTTGCACCAGTGTTAAAGTAGGATCGCAGTCCAATGCGCGACCGCATTTCATCTCATTGTTTGTCTGTTTTTCCCAGTATTTGATGTCCACATGACAATCCTTTCTCTTCACGTCTGGCTCATTTGCTCTCCTGCATGCACACTATTCAGAAGATCCGCTTCACTGGCAGTAAAACTAGGTAGGGAGTGATTTATTTATTAGGAATAATAAAACCCCTGCAAAGCCGGCTCATTGTGGTATCGTAGATAACACAGAATGCTTCACAGGCACCGCCGTAAATCATCCTGCAGGACCAGAGACGACGTAGAAGCTGCAGAGAGGAGAGGCGGTGGCAGTGGGACGGTCAACTTCGGATGCAATTTCACTCAATTAAGGGGAGGAGGAACCAAACACCCCCTAACAAGCCACCCACACTCTCCTGCAGTCATACAGTTCAAATTAAGTGAAATTCCCACTGAAAAGAAAAGAGCACAAACTCATGTAAGCAGCATGCATGACCTTTAGGCTGCAGGTGATATAACAGAGTTAGACAGCAGTAGGTGGAGGTCCTAGAATTCATGCGTTAACTCATAACAGTGCGTGGGAATAATTAATAATAGAGGAGAGTGTGTTTGCATGTCTCTGAAGAGTTTCAGAAATATAAGTCCTGTTCTCTCAAAGTTTAAAAGACTCAGAAAGACTTCAGACAGCTACTTTCAGAAGTTTTATGATCCTAATAACACCTGAGAGAGACGAGTCATTCTCCACGACGTCGTCAGATGTTTTTTGGCTTAAAGAATAAAACAGATTGCGAAGGTGACATTGCTGAGAATTATTGCATTTGCATGAAAAAGAAGACAAAAATGTGGGAAAAAATCCGAAGGACAGGAAGGATGTAGGAAATATACCTTGAAGCTAAACTCTCCTCCTCCCCCTCCTCTTCCCTAGAGGGATGGGAGAGTCACCTCTGGTTACCATCTCCTGCCCATTTAACCCCTAATTACCAGAAAGAGACCAGTAGACACATAGTGTCAAAATTCACTACAAAGTTTAATTCTGAAAACCTCTCAAGCAGATATAAACTGAGCAGGCTGGACATTTCAGGATATAAAGGGAGTTTGGATGAGAAATGGCAAAGCTATTAAAACTTTTTTTTTATAAGCCCATCAGCCTGTCCAACACCAGTGTGAAGCAGATTAGAAGTGGATTTGTTGGCTAGGCCGGAAGCTCTAGTTGGTGTTTTTCTCAGCAGCTCTGAACCTTCTTGTTTTTTTTTCCGACTGAAAGCCCTACGGCAGCCACTACAAAGTCTGACTGACAGCTCTGTGCAACCACCGCAACTAGATGACAGAGGGCGTCCTCACCTGAAGACAGGAGAGGAAATGTAGCGAAATTTGAAAAAAAGTTTTAGCTTCATGAGTTTAGTGACTAATTCCATCCCACTTATACAGTATTTCTCCATAGCTGTACTTTTTGTTTTTCTTTGTTGACAAAAATCCAAATAGTGTATCTGTTACATAAAACCCGTGGGATGCTCCAAAAGTTAGATTAGTCAAAATGACCTCGGGCTTGTTCCGAGTCTCACAGCGGCAGACTCTGAACAACTTCGTGCTGCAAGACAGCGTAACTTTGCCATTCAGTGTCAACAAACAAGAACATGCAGCCGACAACATGGAGCCTCACACATACACAAGTTCCCACTCCATTCAACGTGCAGCACGAGGGAGGATTTAGAGGTGCAGATACTCTCAGTGGAAATCAATACCATTTCATATTCTATTCAGCGAAAACACGACAAGCAAACCACAGAAGACACGCTAACAGTGCAGTGCTGTGGGTCAGAGGGTCTTACAGTTGTTCATACTAAATCTATACATCCCAGTAAAGCTTGTCTATTATTATGAGCTAACGTATCAGTTTGTGTGTGTTTTGGTGTGACTTTGGAGAATCCGAACTAACAGAGTCACACCGTTGTCTCACGGCAAAGTAAACAGATGAATATATTCTAAATGTAGCGCACACTTCAACTGATATTGACTTCTTTCTTTTTTTGTGGCTAAAAAAAGCCTTTCGCTGACGTCCCCCGGTCACAGTAACTCCTGACTGCTTCTCCAGGCGGAGGCTTGGCGAACCATCCTTTTTGTAGGTCATAATACACTATATATATATATATATATATATATATACACACTGCTGAGCAGGCACGTGCACAGACATTTTGGGGGGCAGGTGCTCAAACCCAAAAAAAGGGCACCCATCGCCAAAATTATTCATGAAATTAAAAATAATAATAATGCATAATAATCAAGAGTGACTTACATAATCTCTATAAAGCTGACAACACAGTACACACACATTTTTTACTGTTTTCCGACTAGACAGCTAGCTAGATTAGACAGCTAGCTTACATTTTCCTTATGAATAAAGATGATTGGCTACATACTGATCAACATACTTTCGAAATTGTCTAAACGGCATTTGTACAACAACACAAAGAAGATGCCTGCCTGTATATCTCTCCCTCTCTCTCTTCAGTAAACAGCTGGACAAGGCTTTGAAATCACGGATTTCGTGAGTTTTTTGTTTGTTTATTTTTTTTAGGAAACGTCGGACCAGTTGTGACGTAATGTTTTCAGCGGCGCTAATGTTGTGGTTAATTTATCACCAAACAACGTCGGGGGATTAAACAAACACCGTCATTACCTGTTTGTCTGACGCTGCGGGTCAGAGAAGAAGTAGGCTGCACCCGTTTGGCCTGGAGCTCAGCACTGCATGAGCACTAAGTGGAGGGGGACGGAGGAGGGGGGGGGGGGGGGGCTTGTGAGTGCCGCGGAGCATGTCGGGGCGAAATTCTCACAAGAACTCAAATAAATGCCCCGTCAGATATCAAAACACATTTGGGGGGAATTGATGACAGAGAGAGTAATTTTTATTCTTAAATACTGATGAATGAAGAAGAAATTGGGCTCCAGTAGAAGGGGCACTTTTCTCATTCAGGGCAAAAGGGCAGGTGCTTGAGCACCACTAGGGGTCTATCTGTGCACGTGCCTGCTGCTGAGTAGGGATAAGTACCTCGCACGACCCCACTTCAAAAAGGACCAGAACCATCCCTTTAAGCACAGGACCCCTGCAGGTTCTCCTCCATAACGGTGACAGATGTTACATCAGCTGGACAGCGTGAAGCCCCTTTAAATGTGCGAACGCTGGATCCATCCGACGACTTCAACGCATTCCAGTTATTGTCTCGCCCATGTGTGCCGCAGTAGCACAGTTACCGTTAATGAGCTCTTAACAAACTAACGTGCATTAATTAAAACGACGCATCTTTTTTTGCTGTTGTGGAGAATCATTAAATATTCAGAGGCAAATCATCAGCATTTCACAGCTTGATTCGGTGTTTCATCAGGAAGTCGAGGAGATAGTTTTGACTCACTTCCTGAAGGTCGGTATGGATCCCTGTAAGGATCGTCCAGGAGACGTCCCCGACCCGTGGCTCTGTCCTGACAGCAGGCTGTCCGTTTCGAAGGCAAACATCCCGTCACGGTCGTCAGGAACATCGAGGAACTCCCCGTCGCTCCACACTCCCACTGTGCCATCCATCGACTGGTATCTGATCTCTATGGTAACGCTGGTCTGAAAACAGATGAGAATTGAGTATCAGCAGATTAATACGCCTTCACTTCCACAAAGGTCACAGTGTACACTAATAAAATGTGCCAACGCATTTAAAGCCACCTGTTCGGCAGATGCCGTTAGCGGCTTCCGATGAATTATCTCTGCACCAAAATCTAACACGACTATCTGACACGTCAAATCTAGAAACTCTGATTAATGTCCCTGAAACTGATCTAGCTTGTTTGTCATCACTGTCATAACTTATATTCCTTATAAAAATAATTTAAAAATAACTACGTTTTTCAGTCTTGTTATGTTTTATGTGTTATCGTCTTATCTTATAATAAGTGTGACTCTTGGGGGGGAAATATCCGTCTGTTGGTCGATTCACCACAATGAAATATCTAAACAACTGTTGGATGGATTACCATGAAATCCCCGACTCACTTTTATGTTCCCCTCAGGATAAATTGTAAAATCTTTAGTGAACCCTTGACTTTTCATGTGACACCGTTATTATCTCAAAATCTAAATCACTGTGTCCAGTACTTTGGTTTAGGACAAAATATTTGCAAAACTAATGACATTCTCATCAGTCTCAGCTGTACTTTGTGTTTAGTGCTAATTAGTAACATTCTTAAGTTTTCTGCTATTTTCATAGAGCAGCTTTGATGCTTTCTGTACGTTTTTGGGGCTGTAAATCGTGTTATCAGCGCTTCTCATCAGCTGGTCGTATAATAGTTATGTATTTGAGTTTTTAATTTAATATGACTTGATTAACATATTTCGGCATGTCTTTTACTTTTCTTTTTTTTTATCTCGCTCCGCTCCACTTTAAAAACAGCAGCAGCACAAAGTATGTATTGATGGCAACACATCACCTGTCGACTTCTTAAGTCTTTAAAAAATGTACGGTTCAGGCGGATACATTGGTCTCTAGCGGTTGGTTGGCAAAAATCGAATCACCAAACCCCCAAACCCCCCCCACTAACCTTAAAGCTCAGCCTTTGCTTATCAATAACGATTCATCTCTTCGTCATAGTATTTTGCTGTGGGATTTCAGACTGACAGTGAGTGTTAGTTTCCTCCAGGCCAGAAATATCGGTGACACTGGAGTTTGTCTTTGATGTCTTCTGGGAAGTCGTGTTTGAACAAATATTATCCTCCTGACAACGACTGCATCTTTATTATGGAGCGACCAATTTATTCTACTGACAAAGACAGACGAGGGGCTCTCCTTCCCCTTTCTCTCTCCGTGTCTCTCTCTCTCTTTCTTACGTCCTCTCAAGACTGTCCCTGTAGTCCACGAGGAGTAGATTGCAAAATGCTCCGAGTAGTACGAGCATATTGTCACTATAGCAACCACACCAGTGCGGCTGTAGGTAAAAGTGTTGTCTCTCAGGTTATGCTGGATTTAATTTCTTCCTACAGGGACGTAAGTACTAAAATTCACTTGTGTGTGTGTGTGTGTGTGTGTGTGTGTGTGTGTGTGTGTGTGTGTGTGTAAGCCCTAAAGCACGTCCATGCTGTGCGTTAGAAACATCACATCAGCACTGCCAGCTCCATTAACACAATTCTGCACCCCGGGGTGCTTTAAAACCTCAAATCATCCTCACGCTCATCGTCACCACTGAGCTGCTCCCAGTTCAGCTGTTCTAAACACAATATGTTCTAATCGATAGAGAATATCTGGATTAGAGTTAATGGCAAGAGTCCTATTGTGCTCATGTTGCTCAGATCCTTGATGATGATGAAGAGCAGATCTTAGACGCCGACGTCTTTATAGGCAAGATTTATTCCTCCATTTAATCTTCCCCTAATTGCTTGGAAATACATTTTGTTGACGAATAACATTTCATTTATATTTTACTATGCGATCATAGTGTCATTTTACTAATATAAACTGTTTGATTTCAGCATTTTTGGACTATAATTTTCCCCTTTAATTATATCTTTAATGATATTAAATATATTTTGTATCAGCTCTATATTGAAGCTATACAACTACAACATTTAAAGCCCAAATTCCATATTTTTTTTATGGATGGCCCATATTTGAGTATTCTAGATTTCCACAAATCTCATCCCAACATGTAAATGGTGTTTTCTCCTCATTTTGGATGTCCTGGCAACACACCAGCTCTAAACCTGCATTAACTGATTATTTTTTTGGCCACTGATGCGACAACCTTCACCTTTATTGAAGTGTTGTTGTCGTCGATGAGGGTGTCGGTCAGCTCTAGGTGTCCCTCCTCAGCCACCTTCTGAAGAACCATACAGAAAGTCCCCACCAGTCTGCAGGGAAACACCAGAAGAGAGCAGAAATAAATCTGTGGGATCAATACAAGGCATCACATCAATTCAAGGTCCTTTGCTTTAACCTCTGCTGCCCATCTGTTTCCCTCTGTGTGGGTCTACATTCGTTACTGTTACTTGTTCAGTTACACTCATAAAATACTGACAAATAGTACTTTTTTTGTATTCACCAAAAGCATCTGCTCAGTGTCATAGTGTGCAGCTAAGTGTGTGTCGGTACACACAGTCATGAACAGACTGCAGTGTGGTGGGCGGTGATGGATATGGGTTTTGACTGTCATTGAGAAAACGCCATACTGCATCAGCCTACTACAGTATGTCAGTCCTCAAAGCATTTTAAAGAAAGTAGGCAGCAGCTCGAATAGACACACACACACACACACACACACACACACACACACACACACACACACACACACACACACACAGTCAATCAGTCTTCCTGAATGCAAACATAACTTGTGTGTTTGATTAGGAGAAAACTCATCTGAAACATACGATCACATATTGACACATATTGATAGAAACTCGCTGCAGTGTGGACGTCTTTGATACCGTGAAGGTTGCCAATACTACTTCTGCCGCTGAGAATCTAATCTACTCCGTAGCTTTAGCTGTTTTCGTTTGACTGGTTTGGCGTGTTGCTCCGTATGGCTGCCTCCACACTGTGCTCAATGACCTGCCTGTATAAAACCACGGGAAGCCGCACCCAGCTCAGACTAACTGATTGTAAACTACCTCCCACACAAAGTGGCATTCCGTGCCATTTCCTTATAACATACAATAAGCACCGTTAAGAACACATTTGGTGTGACAATTAGCAAAACTGTTATTGTGTCCAATTATCTTGATCTGGTATCACGTTTGAGTAAATGCTAAAACATATACTGTATTCAAGAAGCTTCTATTTTGCGACTCAATTCTTCAAGCAGTTCAGACTCCAAAGCTTTCAACACATTTCAACACCAGGCAGCAATTCATCAGCCAATTAATCTCGCATTGATGCCCCCAAGGACAAGTAAACAAATGGATAAAGACTTGCACACCATTCATTCACCCAGCACACTGAATGAAAATGTTATCCCATGCTTTTATTTTATAAAGTTGCCATTTAATGAGAAGAAGAAGTTCTCTCTCTTCGTTTGCTTTATTTTTAAAGCCGAAGGCTACAGAGAGCTCAGATTTAAGTGCGGCACATTGTGCAATTAACTGTAACCTCATGACTGAATTTCATCTTGGAGGAGCTGTAATGATCAGTTTGGGGATTATCAAATAATGTTCTTATCACCATCAAATCGTAATCATGATAACTTTTGCTGAATGCTACATATAAGATCATTAGACATAGGGTTCATTTCAACGCTGCCCGAGGATCCGTCACAGAACATAACAGTGGGAAGAAACCTGGTACAGTCCCCATTCAGCTCGCCAATTAGAGCTGGTGAATAATTTAATGAGTTTCCCCCCAAAACAGCGTGTTGTCCGGAGAGCAATCAGCCACACACACAAAAAAAACATGCAGCCCGTACTCAGCCACAGCCCTGTGTTATTTCTACTGTGCCTTAATGGTCACCCACATACACACACATGCACTGAAAATCCAGCTGTGTTTTTAATTTCAATCTATAAATGACAGGACAGGATAATACATATCAAATACTTGAATAAAATGGAGCAACAGGGCAGTCATTGGAAATAGCAGACGCCACAATTACCAGGCTGGATGAGTCCACAGAGAGTAATATCATAAAACGAGAGCATACAATCAATAGCTTACCACTTGGCATGCTCTCACACACACACACACACACACACACACACACACACACACACACACACACACACACACACACACACACACACACACACACACAGAAGAAATCTGCAGGGATGGCTGCTAATGATGTGAGATTCCCAACAGTCAGACGAGAGTGAATGAGTAGAGGAAACACAAACATAGAATGTACACAAACACACCTCAATACATAAAACCATATTCCATAAACCATATTATTGAATTTAGAACCAAAGAAAAATAACAAAGGGCAGAAGTTCATTATCAGTGAGCAAATACCAAGCACACCGTTTATCACCTGCTATTATTCTACCCCCCCCTTCCCTACATAAACTGTACGGAAAGGATTTGCTCAATTACTCTATACGCCTGCAACATTTTGGGGATTAATTTCTCCTCAAGACATATGTGTGTTTTTTCCTGGGATGCCCGTCTGCTCAGTGGCTAGCTCTGTTTGCCTAATCAGGATCCTGTGTGAGGTTAGAAGGTCATGAGTTGCATCCATTCTAAAGGCAGCGGTCTTCACAGCACTGCTCTGATAATTGAAATTTGTTGATTGGATGAAATTCCCACGAGAGCTTTCATCTCCGTCTGAGGCGTCGGCTCCCTCGGTACAGCAGGCGCCTCGCTGAACGAACACTGTAAGTTTGAGTCGCTGTATTCTTGAAGCTGTCAGCAATAACACACAGATTTAGTGTCCGGAGATGTTGCCAGATCTGACATCCATTTTCTTCAGTAAACGCATTTTACACGTCTTTACCTCCATCTCTGCACTCGCCTATACTTTGTCATTCCTCTGGAGTTGGTGGCGATGAATTTAACTCACAGCTGAAAGTGAGGCTACATCTGTCAACAGCGCCTCAGAACTTAATAACGAGGTAAATTTAGAATTCCACAATTTGACTTCACTTTTGAATCTCGGTTATGAAAAAAAAGAAAGAGCGTATGCGCTTCCCTTAAGGCGCTGGCAGAGGCTTTCTCTGTGAAGGTGCGTGACTGCCAGGCTTACCACTGAATCACTCCGCGCTCAACTTTTCAGGCTTGACGTGACTCAAGAGAGTCTGTTAGGATATTAATGGTTTTCTGCAGTCAACTTTTTCTGTGAAGAGGAGCAGAAACTACTGCACCTCTGAGCAACATCACTAACAATACCAGAATACTTATTCCTACCCCAGACAGTGGTGATCAATACGTCCAGCGATTGGTCGGTCATTTCCTTTCCGCAATTGTAGCGTGTGTGTGTGTGTGTGTGTGTGTGTGTGTGTGTGTGTGCTGAATAATTGAACTGAGCAGGGCCTATCATGTTCTGGCTCACTTTTTAGCACTTCAAAGGGTGGCATTCATTATTGATCGAGGTTTTGCAAACAATTTACTTTCATCCGCTTTATAATTCAGAGCTCCCTTCCCTTTCAATTTGTACAAATTTTTTTTCTTTGTGCGCCTCAAGGTTCTCCTGAAAATTGAGGCGTGACTGTGAGAAAATCTCGGGTTCAGGTGAACTTGAGCGGAGGTGAGCACAGCTTTGAAATGTAAAATATTTTTTTGCAAATCAAATGGAGTTGTCGCACTAATCCACCACTATTGATTCACCTGGACGCCAACTACAGTCCAATCTTTCACACAGACACCATTTTAATAGACAAACTAAATAAAAAGCTATTAAGACTTGTTTTTTTTGCTAGTCAGCGTCCATCTTGCCAATCTGGGTGTGATAAAAAGCAGCAACATTGCCCTTGTTTGTTGTCGTTGCTACAAGCAGAGTGTTGCTCCAGCCACAACAGCCGTGTTACCGGACAAATTAAACATAAGAAATAAACGGGTAAACACATCATGACCCACATGTGGTTTATTTAAATGTCATTCTGTAGAAAGTGAGACTAAAAGAAGGAGGAAATAATGCGGCTGTTTGGGTTTTTTTTTAAGACATACAGCAAATGTCCATAAATATACTAAAGTATTTATATGAACCAGTGCCTGATGATGTATTAATACTATTAGGGCTAAGTGATGATGGTATATGTACTTTTAAAGATGATGTAGTCAAGTTTATGGAAAATGAATTGAGAAATAACTGGACAGGAATATCTGTTTTGGCAAATGCAAATACAAAATTTAAAAAAAAGGTATAAATCCACAGCGTTCATTCCAATGCTTAAGGCATGAGAAAAACATGTTTATGTTTTTCAGCTTGCATTTTAAGACCAAGCGATAAATTGTTGAGCCTCAGCATGGACAATACTTTTGAAGCCAGGAAACACCGGTTGCCAGGCTACGACTCTATTTCCTGTGGCTATTGCTAAATAAAAACCATAGTGATAAACAGAAACAATATAATAAATTACATGATTTATTGCTGAGATCAGGGGAAGAAAAAGACAGGGGAAGAGTAATTTGATCAAAGATCATCTATTTGAATTGTGCAAGATAATACAGAGAAAATGTCAATAAGTCTAACATATTGACTCTCAAAACTAAAAAAGAAAGTAGTTCAAAAGTGTTGCCATTTCCCATATTTTTCAAAGGAGAATACAGACCTTGTACAACATTTCAAAAACTGTTCATTACACAATTTAAAATAAAAATAAATTGTTGATGAGTTGCATCGATGCATCAGATTGAAGCCCTTGAATATACAATCATATAAGTGCTCAGAGTGCTCCACGGCATGCAGAATATAAAAGCATATCTTTCTGCCACAGGGGAAAACCAATCATAAAACAAGGTCCGTATGCCTCGACAGCACAGAGACCATCCCGCATCATCGCTTTCTCTATTTGTTGTGGTAATGTGATCGCGAGCACGACCGCAGAGTGTGACACACTGGCCTTACAGTGTGTTGGTGCAGACAGTGATGAAGCAGATCAGTTACCCTGGTAATGATGCTGCGTGTGGACATATGGAGCAGGTGTGAGAACAACACAAGCTATGACTCATCTTGAATTATTTAGCCACTTCAATGAGTGCCGGGTTGTGTGTGTGTGTGTGTGTGTGTGTGTGTGTGGGTAAGGCTCTTTGAATGCAACTTTACTTGTTTATGTGCACACGTTTGCTTTAGCATATATTTTGCTTGTGTACCTGCATGTGCATTGAGATTGTGCCGTTATCAAGCAGCCGTTAACTTTACAGTTAAAAAGCAAGTTTTGCAGGTGTTTGATCATAAATAAAAGTATTGGACAAATTGAGATTTTTGACCTGAAGAAAGATGAGAGTTAAAAGGACATGAATGCATGTAGCAACTTCCATGACAATCCATCCAATAGTCGTCGAGATATTTCACTAAAGACCCCAAATGCTGGCCAGATTTGGCAGGGTTTATCCTCTGGGGACCATGCATATCGTTGCAAAAATATTTGGCCAATCCATATATTACAGACATTTCACAGGATAAGTGAAATCCTGTGATATTCAGTCTGATAATCAGACTGAAATGGCAATTCAGTCTGATTATCAGACTACTTGAGTTGGACATTCTGAGCTATCCTCCACTTTCTGACCCTCTTTGAATTGTTATGTGTGGCTGTCCCGTTTCTGTTTTCCTCTTCCACACAATGGTAACCAGACAGAATTTATGGTGACAGTTAAAGAGTTGCCGTGACGTAGAACTGATACAACATCTGTCTGCACACCTGTCACAGCTTTTAGCTCCGAGAAACACGTGAAACACATTGATAAACGCGTCTCCACCTACACACATTAACACACAACTACGTTCACACATGGCTGACAAGATAAGGTCACACGGATAGAATCTAAAGGTCGTGGTGCACACGCACTGAGTACATGTCCACCCACAAACACACGGAGACAACCGTGCAAAGTTTTAACGACTGTGCGGGCGACATAATTTGTCCTCAGTCTGGACACATCAACCAGTGAGCCAGTTAGTTAGACGCAGCAGCTGTAGTGATCTGATTGGATTTGTTACGGACACAAGATATGGACAGACTTCCTGGCACAACCAGCCTACGTCTTATCAGATCTGGAAACACCAGAGAGAAACGCGCTTCAAGGGAAACTAAGACGTAGAAAGAAAAAAAAAAAAAAGAGGAATGAGGAGGAGCAAAATGAGTTAATTATCCAGTTTCAACCATCGACTCGGCACAAATGATTTCTTTGGAGTAATTGGAGTGCTTGGCAGATCCTTCGGGTTTGAGTATCATTGCGTCGCTCAAACACCCTTTGGTCGTTAAAGTAACAACAGTAAATAACGGAAGAACTGGAATACCTTCTCCTCAGCTTTGGATTTGGGATTTTTTTTTGGAACAATGACAGCAAAATGTGTCTAAATTGCAAATATCTAATTAACCAGTATGAGCAGTTATTCATGTTTGATACCAGTGTATCAAAAACATAAAACGACCATGTGACAATTTGCACTAAAACACCCCGTGTGTGTTTTAGTGAGTGTAAAGTGACAAATAGGCCCATTAGTGAAAATCTAATGCAGTTTCATTCCCTCCTGACGTGAAACTCATTCATGGCCAGCTCTGTGGTTTGCAGTCTGTTACACAAACAAGTGGGTCAATTTAGAGCAAGCTCTCTGGGAATACGAGCTCATTCTCCGTCATCCTGGAAACTCGCACCGCGTGTCGGTCTGAGTTGACCACAGGCTGTGACAGGAGGACGGAACGGGCACCGGGGCCACAAACCGTTTACTCTGAACTGCTGTTTGGTCTGAGACGTGTGTTTAAGGAGTAGCTGTGGGCAGCAGTGCAACCTTACCTGTTGGAAAAGACTTTGCTGTAATTGGACACTTGGATCTCCAGCATCTCGTTTCCATCCAGCCTGCTGGCAATGGGCCACCGGAATACCTGGGAAAGAAACGATAGACTTTGAATCTGTCAATTATTGTTTTAATTCAAAGTCTTGTTTTGTCCAACCAACAGTGAAGTTAAGTAACTGTGTCTCAGCCGGTGCCTGTAGTCAGGCTGCGTCCAAAATCAAACCTAATTCACTATAAAGCACACAATATTTACCAACTGCCATTTGCAAATTGTCCAAGTGTCCAAATTCTTCCAAATGAATTCATTGTACCCTCAATGGAACCGAGTCCATGACAATTAAGCCACTTTCTGCTTACAATTCTGCAATGCAATGCTGCATATCTAAAAGAGGAGAATAACCGTTGTTCTACTCATGTGTACAGGTTGTAAAGCCCTCTGAGGCAAATGTGTAAGTTGTGATTTTGGGCGATACAAAAATAAATTCAATTGAATTGAACGTAACACCATTCAGCAGTGATGATGCAAAATGATGCTGATTAGTAAGTATCCGAAATCTCCAACTACCGCTCACTATGGAGTATACTACTTCGGCGGTGTTGCAGCTGAGATGAGTCTGTCCCTTAACTTTGATCAATCCATCTCAAAAAGCCATTTTAAAAGTTAAAGCTCCTTAAGTGTAAGTTTAAAGGTAATACAGGATCACATTCAAATTTGGAGTTTAAGATTCTGGTGCAACAGAATTAAATTCAATTTAAAAACTGGCCTTTATAGTGAGGCTTGCATTTAACCTTTCATCATTTAAGATAGTTCTAAAGTTTGGTGCAACATGAGGTTTGAAAGTTAGAACCTTGTTGGTACAAGGTCCACAAACAGGGTCCACAAACAGGTCCCATGTGCTTCATGTCAGCATACACATGTTCCTCTGAAGTGTCCTTGAGTTTAAAAGAATCCCTTCCAGCTACAGAAGGGCTCTTCTTGTGGGAATAAAATGTTTTATTTATCACCGTAAACATCTCCCGGCTCTATAGCACCGACTGAGAATATTGATTAGCTTTTTTGCTTTAAAGGTAATACAGGAAAGAAACAAAAAGCAGCCACCACGCACAACGGTGTGCTATTGAATGTCTCGACTATGTCTTGGATATCCTTGAGAAAAAGTTGTGAGACATGTCGAAACAGCTTTGAAGGATAAACCCTTCTTTCATATAAATTAGAGTCAGACGTTAGCGTTTAAATAGCTTTCAGGTGGCTCATTTCAAGTATCTTTACAAGACTTTGTTTCAAATTCTTTTCAGCACAAATCTCTAATGTATTTGCTAATGGGCTTTGTCGGGCAGATCGGACACTCAGGAATGTACTTTCCTTGTTTTTCCACACCAGAAAGCACACAGTACATCATGTATAAGTCATTTATAATTTAAAAAAAAAAGTACCTTCTCCATAAAGGGTGACCACACTACTCAAAGCTAATAGAACAAGTACAAACACAACTTTAAAGACACAGGATTTGACAGCCTGAACTCATCACACAGGTTGTTGTTTTTTGTCTAGATGAGTGACCAATAGGATTCATCTTGAAGATTTTAGGCTTTAAAATGGATCCTGTGGGATTAAATGACTGTGATGTAACTCACCCAAGCTTTGTGAGTGAATTGTAAATCTAATTTAAGCCCAACTTTTCCCGTAAGTATTACTGAAACTGTATTATCTAATAATGTCATCAACTTTGTCTGCATCATCAGCAGATAAAAACTGTATATTAATGGTATGGTGGATATTAAAACGACACAAATCACGTATGCTTGTATTGACATTGTCTTCTACTGTGCTGTATTGTTGGAGGTAATTGTCTGTATGCTATTTTACTTTCATCCCAAACTGTTTGAGAATAATTTATATACTAAATTACAATTTCAATATTTCTGGAAATGGTCCACAGTTAAAGAAAACTAAAAACACACATATACAACCCTCTTAAATGTCTAATTAAAGCTCAAATTATCATGGAAATATATCCAGAACTCCCTGGAAGACAGAATTATTCATGCGCCATGAATCAGTTTAATTAAGATAGATATTTTAAAATGACTTCCCTTGGACTATAATTTGGGTATATAAAATTCTGAAATATCAAGTAGTTAAAATCAATGAGAAAAGTATGTGATAGATGTCCTAGAAGCACCGAAGTCCCACTACAGCCATTAACATCTCTCATGGGTTGATTAACTATGACAAGGTAGCTCAATGAAGTACAGAACAACAACATGTATTAATAAGGGGAGACTCTAGATGCATCATCTTCAGTAGAATCACCCCCGAGCCTTCTTATCTGTACTTTAATATCTTGGGTAAGAGGCTGTATGAGGGCAGGAGAGTTGCACAGGTGATTTAAAACTCATTCCCCCCCCCCTGCTGATGTTGGCTTCTCATTCGGGAGAACACCGCGTGCTATCAGGCAAGCGATCCATCAGGATTGTCCCATTACCAAATCCTGGGGTTCCCACCTGCTACTGGTGGACCTGCCTTCAAGGATCTATGGGCTCGTGTGTTTGCACGTGCGCACCGCATTGAACCAGAACTCTGAGCTCTCTGCCCCGAGGCCCGGCAGTCTCTGCTCTCTCTTCTCAAGCTTAAGCCGGGCATGACCAGCGCTCCTTGCCTCTTTCTTAGCTGCGTGTCACTGGCAACATTCAGCCTGCAAACACCATCGGAGTGACGGCCGATTGCTGCGATTATGGCAAACACAGCCGCGCCACATCTCATTTAGAGCTAAATCTCCTCCAATGTGTTTGAATAGTCGAGAGAGGGAAGAGTAAGAGGCCCCAGCGTGGTTTTAATGCACGGATGACAGCCCACACTGCTAGTGGAGCAAATGATGCCTAATATGCATACCAGAGGATAACACAGCAGCTAAAATGATACATACAAACACGACTGCAAACGCTGCTATGTTTCCTTTATCCAACACCGGTGACTCAGGTGAAGCCACATTCATTTCCCCAGAGGAAGAAAAGCACTCCCTTTAATCATCTCTGTGGTACATTTATGTGTCGGTGCAGGTACACACTTCCACTTTTACGACACACACACACACACACACACACAAACACAGGCGGACAAACGTCAAGCTTTGCTCGTCTTCATGCTCTGCTGGCAAGACTACTTATCTCTGAAATATGCAGGAATCCACAACGTGAAGAAGTGAGTCGTTTCTGTTGCCTAATGTCTTCACAGCCACCATGACGGACCAGAGTGCTTGAACTGGTTTGAATACCGTCACAGTGCGGAAAAATGAAGCGAGAGCGGAGGATCCATTAAGGTGAGAAAGGTTTGGCGGGCTTCAGCTGTGCACACGTTTTAAACAATCAAATGGAGTTTGGCTGCAGTGCTACAAACATCAAAACACAATACTCAATATTGACTCCTGCATTTTTAAAACGATGCAATTTTTCCTCAGAAGAAAGCAATTTCAGATGCAACATTAAGCTGCAGGATATACACATTTGTCAAGCTAAGAAGTTCTCCAATACGCTTATGTTGTCTTGCTTTCTGAAATAGAGTTATGTAAAAGCCAAGTTTAAAGATTTAAAAACCTCAAACTGTTTTGTTACTCAGAAGAGAGAAATCAGTATTGTTCCCTGGTAGAGACGCACACCCACCCAAAATGTTCTTTTCTCAGCTCTATTTCATTATTTGACAGGTACAATAGGCATGAATATGTGATGGCACTAGTTTAGCCAAACGTCTAATTTTAACCTGCTGAGCAACATTGCAATGCTATTCCAGCCTGCTAAATGGACGCAGGCACTTGGTATGAAACACGGCGAATTAAATTTATGGACCGTCATTTGATTCATTGTCGCCATGATTACCCCAATAAAAACCTTTATGGGATAGCTACAGTCAGCTGACAATACATGAGACTAAAACGCTGACAAATGAACTTTTTTACAAGGTGGACTGATAAAGATCTCAGAGATGGTTTTATTGAATACAACTATTTTGTGTCTAATATATTATTTAATGAGTTTAGTAATGCATTTAGCTATACAATGCAGCTTTCTCTTAATATTTTATGGCAAAATTAAACAATTTTCTCCTTTTGTGAGGGAGTTACATAACCTCGAGTTGTACATTCTGTGGCGGAGGACAGCAAAAAAGTATAATTTAATATTTTACTGTTACCATTGTCTGAATTCCCGGTTGGACTCACCTAATTTTACCGCCCTGTTGTCGTCCAGTAAAATGATATCTGGTTCGCCGTCTATTGTCTGCCTGATTCCATGTGAATGGAAGCATTGGGCTACAGATAACAGTGTTTATAGCTGATGAAGCATGTCATATCAGAGTGGTGCAAATGTAACAAAGTCAGTAGTCGCTGCAGTCCAGCAATAAAGCAAAAACTATTTAGAGACTTTATTCCATTTCTTGCGTTTTATATAAATTAAATATTTATGAGATAAAAAAACAGCGTGTTCTTATTCATAATGAAAAGCATGTCGACACAGATATTCATATTCATGTACTCGCCAGAAGGAAATCTGTTATTTCATCCACCTGAGGCTAGCCATACCGCCCCACTCTCTCTCTCTCGCTAAGCACCCAACCTCAATCTAAGCAGAGGTCGAATCATCAACAATAAGTGAAAACACCAGTGAGAGAGTGCAGGGCTCTCTATAAAGAACTAAAATATGGGTTTCACTGTGTTCTGGTTCTGTTTTGCACAGTTTGTAGCTCTGCACGGATCAGACTCGAAGCTGTCAAGTAGTCACTGTGCCTCGAACACCGACTGACGTAAAACTGATGCAATGCGCCTATACTCTACAATCCACTCAGACTTTGTCGAAACGTATCACAGATTATGTGGATATAGAAATGTGCAATAGTAATACAAGATTCTCCTCTCTAGTGCTAGAGCCTGTCTGAAGAACACACACATTACTATTCCAAGCTCCCCCCCCCCCCCCCCCCCCGCCCTCCAACCCTCTGTACTGTACGATGCAAAGCCTAATTAGCCGAATATTAAAAGCGACAGGTATGATCTCATGAACCAGAAGCCTGGAGGCCTAAAGAGGGGCTAAACGCTCAACTGAAGAGCAGCTATTACTGCTGTGATCCCACACTGGAGCGTTGACCGGGCCATCCTCAGTTCCCCCCCCCCAGCTCATCAAATCTCATGGCTGTTGCCATGGAAACCGAGGAGTTGAAACACCTCTATGCTTAATTATGAACAATATGATCCATCGTTCATATTCACTCACAGCAGGGGAGACGTACGCCGTATTCACAGGAGCATTCTTTGTGCAGTAGTCGTTGTGTTGAGTTTACAGGCTCGCTGTGATCTTATACGGCGACGCAGTCCTCTGCACTTTGATAGCGCAGGCTTTGGATGTGTACTTAAAAGGATCAAAAAGATAAGGGCAGACTGAGGAAAGAGGCCATGTAAGCCCAGTTTTCATTACATCTGGCTTTAGCAGCACACTCAGAAATGCCATGTAATATTTAGGATGGTGAGAAAAGCGTTTCTGGGTTTTCTCTGAATTTGTTGAAGATGATAAAAGAGAAAGTCCATCTCTGCACCAGTAAATTATTAAATGCTGGACCTTCACTCGCCTACATACAGTAACCTTTCTTTATTTTGCTTCTTTAAATCACATTTTCTCTCGTTTTTTTGACCAATGGGGGTTTGTTTTTAACTACTTAAGCCACTCATTTTGTTGTTAATCTTCTAAAAAAGGGTTGGGGTTAATTCATGCTTTTGTTCCTTTACAGTTTCTGTGTGGACTTCAAAATAAGCATTAATAAGAAAAGGAAAGTTCTCAGTTTTTCTGTCCGTTTCCCTCCTCAAAGCCGCAAACCGTGGCTTCAGACGTTCGCTCCGTATGGCCGATAACGCTGCAGGACACGCCGCTCGCTAATCGCTCCAGTAACAGCTGCTTCCTCCGCATGTCGGCGGTAGCAGAATTATAAAATGCTGAATTTAACCGCACAACAGCTGCAGAGTATAGACAACAAGGTCAGCAACGGGTGTAATCAGTTATCGATGTTGAATTAAGCGCTGGTAGTCGATCAGTAATCACGGTTTGTGTTGCAATTACAAATTTTATTTTTTACTGCATAGATTAAAATTCTACAATCAAAACATATGATCAATTCATAAAGCAGCATTACAGAAGCATTCATCTCATTGTGATGGTTTCTTTGTCTCTTTGTACAGAACGCATTCTCCAGAGTCTTTTATTCTCCGAGCCACTGGTGTTAAAAGTATTTTATGAACGTCAGCAGTTTATAAGATCCAGGTTCTGCTCCAGGGAGGGGATTTCCCATCTCTGAGCATATACTGAATAAATGATGGTCTGAGCAGAATATTTACTTTTCCTGTTTAGAGTTGAAGGGTGGCTGAAAACTGAAATTTGTGCAACAAAAATTAGCACATTAGAATTTCCAGTAATTCATGTATTGATGCATTAGTGTTGTGGATTAAGAATGGTATTTTTTTGGATTGTAGTATTGTTAGTTTTACTTGAGTAAAGCATCTATTCCACCATTGCAACACATACACTAGATGTGTACGTGTGTCTGACAGTCTGGATGAAACAGCATCTCTAATAAGCTGGGTCTGCTGAGAAACTCTATCTTATCCAGTTCACTGACATCGCTGCCCCCCCCCCCCCCCCCCCCCCTCCCAACCCAGCCTCTCAATTTATTTTTTCCAATTGGACTGTCCATCCCTGTTCTCATTTCCACCCCCGCTCCGTTTCCTCGGATGTCAGTTTATCGAGGCTACATGCGGCGATGTTTCTCAATTCGTCTCAGTCTCGTTTACAATATGTGTCAAAATTAAATGCCATGGGTGCGGACATATTGACATTAATCCAGTCAGAAGCTGTCATTCACCCACAACGCAATTTATCAATGACTGCAGCAGCTCCAAGCTCCCGTCTTCGTGTTATTAATCCTAACTGCAGTGGTGCTGTACGCAAGATCAACCAGTGACAACAGCTTGTCACGAACAATTAGAGATGAAATCATCATGTCAAGATTAAAGTGACTAACATTATTTGCATTTGAGTAATTGCGCCCAGCAGTCGATATATAGTTAGAGGACTCTTGATAAGGAGTCAACCCACGTTGCAGAACATCTGGAAACCACTGCTGCAGCTAGTTTAATCCATAAAAGAGTGGGTTTTACTCTTTTTTATAAAAGCAGGGTAGCGGTTAAACCAAATGGTCTCAATATGGAACTTAACTCCTCTTCCTCTCTTGAAATTGAGAGACAGTGCAGACAGGTATACCAGTTTTTATCCAGGTAATTAAATGAAATCCCATTTTGTTGCAAGCTGGACTCTAAAATACAACAGCAATTAGCTCACCAGTTTCAACCAGACGGTGCAGAGATAAAGAACAACACATTCGTCCAGGAAGCTGCTTCACAACTCCCTGAATAGACAGACAGTGCAGTGCTGGGTGATAGCACTCTTTTCTGCTAAATGTAAATGGACTGTACTTTTATAGCGTTTTTTTTCTAGTCGTCCGACTCAAAGCGCTTTAATACTACAAGTCCTATTTCACCCATTCATACGCATGGGTGCCACCTGCCCAGCAGGACTGACATTCATACTACATCCACACACGGCGGGCATGAACCCTTTGACTGAAGGACGACCCTGCTCCACTACTAAGCCCCGGCTGAGATGGATTTTTCCCCTCCAACTACATAACCTCTTCCTTCCGTTTATCCTGTGCTTATTTTTCCAACTATGCAAAGTTACAAATGGCTAAACAATAGCCAAAGCTGGGGGGAGAATTTCCTGTATTTATTAATTAAAAAAAACAAGTATTTGTGGAGGACAAGAAAATCTGTGAACAAGATGATAAGAGTTATTGTTAGAGCTGAGCTGAGCTATTCACAGTAATATAGCACTGGCCTCTTATAGATATACAGCGCAGTGCAGCTTACAGCTATTCACCGTATTCTTTGCCTGAACGGGCGCCTCCACATGACTTCATTTCGTAATATTACTTCTGTTTTAGAGTGTGATTACTTTGATTAGCATCGCCACCTTTATCATCCTTTACTTGCCCAAAAAAAAAAAGAAAAAACAGTTTTTCAGGCAAGAAAGGAACCACATACCAATATGTGGTCAATTTATCCAAATAACAGCTATTTGGGAATGTTTGAACTTTCACAGTAAGTGGATTACCTTGTGTACTTGTGTGTGTTTGGCACTGTCACTCTTCAGAGAGACTCATTAAAGGCAGAGGAGTTACAAGCTGATGCACACGGGCACACACAGAAGCAGCAAAAGTGAGTTTTATATATATATGCATCTTCTCCTAAGGGCTCAAAGTCAAAATACAACATTCCCTACAGAAATGATGTTTTTGTTGACACTGTGTGCATATCTGCACACTTGTTTAATTCTTCTGTTTTGTCATTCTAAATCCACGACACTGAAGTGTAAATCAGCCTAAAAACAACAAAAAGTCTTTACAATAGTTTACATACAGTAAGTACAGTAGTAGGTTCGACTGTGCTCATTTTGGTTTTCAGTTTTCAGCTTCCCTCAAACTCTAAGCGGGCAAAGAAAATATTCTTCTCAGATCATCATTTATTCAGTATACTCGAGCAGCCCTGAATCTTAAAAACCGGTGAAGTTCATAAACTATTTTTAGCACCAGCAATATTCCAGCTAGTGTCCAGAGGCGACTGCTACTCCTCCTCCTCTTCTTCTTAATTGTGGTCAAGTGGTCGTAGTATCAGTAAAGTGGTAAATAAAGTATCAGATGAAATATGACCTCCAGAGGTGGATCGCACTAATGCATGAAGTTATGTTCTTTTGTTCTCCGGGGGCTCGCTGGATGTGAATCCTGTACTGCTGGGTGTGATCTATATTAGTTTAAAAAGCTAGCCCTGATGGTGGTATGTTCTCACATAACAGACACGCCTTATGTGAGCCCACTAACTTCCCAAACCTGATTACAGAGGCAGTCGGGGAAGTTTAGGGGAAGTGACCTCGCTGTGGTCTCCTCCTACTCTCTTTGGTCTGCTGCAGCACGTTCAGAGTCCTGATCAAACTAATGAGGCTTTCTGTAGTGAAGTACTGCAAAAGCATTAACAGTGACACAGCGACTACTAAAACAGCAACCCTGTCCCCTATAAATGTGTTTTATATACACCACTCACCTAAAGGGTTAGGATGGGTGGCACACATACCACAGCTTTCTGGTGCTCTAGGCCGGGGTTCAAATCCCGAGTCCCTTGAACATATATATATATATTTATACATATACATATTTAAAAAGTCTAGTAGTAGTAGTAACGTCTCTGTGTAGTCAACAACTGTAAAATCAAATAAAGAAAGTACACATCAATTATATTTTAACAATTATTATTCTCAGTTTTCAAATTGAACTGGATGGATTATAAATAATACATAGAAATACTTAAATAAATGTTCTTCTCATTTCAAGTAAAATAAGGGCTGGATTAAAGAATAACTGACATAACTGAAAACTTTCAAAGAATTTGCATCTTAAGAGGAAATGGTGCATAGTCATAAAATCATTTCACCTCAGGTTGATAGCAGACCACCTCAAGGTGTCACTCAGAGAGAACCAGGGCATTCTGATATAGCATTTCAAAATAAAAGCCCTTCAAAATCGCATGCATGAGACAATTTGTCTAATTTCAGATGAGATTTTAGAGGAAATGGTGCATAGCTACGATATAATTTCACCTCAGGTTGATAGCAGACCACCTCAAGGTGTCTATTATTATGTATATGTTCATAAAATAACACAAAAAGAAAATGCGAACGTGTCTTTCAGGACCTGAGCCGTGCTCAGAAAACCATAAAAACACTACTTTAGGAGCAAAAGGACAATACCTAAAATAAACAATACACCAAGGTACATTAAAATAACAACATCATGCAAGACAATGTATCTTATCTTATCTTAATTTGTCAAATGTCAACCATACCACTGTTAATTAACCACTGAGTCCTTAAAAGATGAACGTTTAAATAGTGTTCATACGATGTTTCTTTCCACAGCACCAATCTCCACATCCACCGTCCGGAAACCACGACAGTCTCACAAGAGCTTTACTGCATATTTAAGAGAAAATGTCTGTGTTTGTTTATAAATACACCTCACATGCTGTAACAGGACATATTACAATACAGCATGAGCTCACCCTGTGTGTTCCATGAGCTCAGCACTTAACAAAATCACTCAACCCAATGCTCAGAGAGCTGTGTTCACTGGTTCCCTTGTAGTGAGTAAACCGCTGAGATGTTCCCCTTTCATTACTGTATTTTTCTACAACATTTATTAGGCTAGAGGATGTTCTCCCAAAAGCTTACCACCTTGCCCCGTCCTGAGATCCATTCATGGAATAATGGGCCTTCTACGGCTTTCCACTAACTTATTATTACCGCTTTACAAATCATGATGCCTGTCTGAATCCAATTTGCTCGGGGTTTAACAATATGATCAGTGGTTTTTAAGGTTCATGGTTAATGGTTTAATAACTCTTAACTTTATTAATATCATTATCTACCTCGATTTCTGTATACTTTTTTTTACAATTTCTTTGACAATGTTATGGAAGTAATGCTAAATTGGTGCAGTACTCCTTCAATGATTCCTCATTACAGCGATAAATAATGTAATCCGAGCGGCTCCCAAGTTGCAAACATAATTTGCAGGAGACAGGAGCTGAAAACAGTAAGCACAGAATTCTAAATTCAGCATTACGTAATCCCAAGTTTCTCATTAAAAAGTCAGACTGTGCACTTAGTGCACTGTAAGAATGCAGCAGCTTCAGGCCAGAGGAGAGGGAATATTCCTGCACTCATTATGTTTGCATGGTTCAAATCTCTTGACATCTTGTCTGAAAACCAAACAACCACATTCCTGACCAAATTCATCCCGACACATTGCCATAGACACATGCACATGTACAGTATCTATAGCTACAGGCCCGTAGAATGAACCCTGTGGTCACATACAGCACTTGCAAGGCTTTCTGTTCTTTGCTCCAGTTCTGTCTAACTAGTGAGGGGGAAGTCCTGGTGTGCTGCAGCTAAAAGCCAAGTCCCACCATGGTATAAATAATGAATCGAGAATACCCATCCAGTCTATCTGCAAACTAGTTCAAAGGCTTCCTGCTAGTCCATGCATGAAGCGACGAGACACACAGCTCTGTGCTAATGGTCCTCAACTTTAGGGGCTGGACTGAGCTTACTGAGCCATGCAAATGTTCCAGTGCTGAGGATGAAGATGTCAGATGAGGAGGGTGAGATGAGGAACTGCTCAAGAGTTGGTAGGGTGGGGGGGGTTGGTGGTGGCTAGGAAAACAGTACATGAATGAATGCTCAGGCACCGGCAGCATGTAACCCCCACACGCATGCTCTCTCACACACACACACACACACACACACACACAAATCCGACACGGGAACTACCGGAAGCACAAGTCGTCCCAAGGGAAGCCTGGCAGTTTTATTGATGCTGAGTGATGCTAACGACCTCGCCAGCACAACAGGACCGAGACGAGAACATCGGGTGATGCGAGTCACAAGAGATCACACATCAGTGCCAGCCACTCGGTTCTACAACTGTTACTCTAATCAGGCCACAAGAATAATATAATGCACCAGTATAGATATTTATGACACCTTTCTCACTTTTACTTTTCTCTCTTCAATTTTAACCATGCTACAAAAATACAATTATTTCTGCAGTGACCGTGAAATAAAATATGCATGCACGCATGTGTTTATGCAAGTTGCTAAAAGTGTGTGCTCATTTGGCCGTTTTCCTGATTAGACTGAAAACAACAAAACAAAAGCCTTTGTTATCAGCAAAGGAAGCAGCCTTCTGCCTGTGAGCCCATCAAAGGAAAAAATGTTTTTCTCTGTAAAAGCAGGCAGCTTAAAGAGGAAGAAAAAAAACCTCCGCTGGGAATGTACTATATGTGTTTGAGGCCCTCTTTCTTTTGCTTTTCTTATTTAATTCCCTGACTTCTGTCTCTTTTGCTTTCAGTCTGAAAGGATTTCCTCCAGCACTTCTGCCTTGATCCTCCAACCCTCATCTCTTATAGGACTCTTTGCATTTATACCCTTCAATACCGCTGGTCTCTGTGTGTGACAGGACCCTGCAGGAATCCTATGGGGGAATATTTCCCAGAATGCCACAGCAGCCACAAAAGAGATGTCCCGACCCACGAACCGGTTGGGCTGCGGTGAAATTCTTCAGGTTCTGAGAGGCTTCATCGGGTCAGTGTTCATATCCATTTAACTTACTGTTAAAGTTAAACGAACTTGAAGTTCTGGATGAAGAGCTACTTAGGGGACCGGCTCTATCTCTCTACAGTATTGGAGTGTCTAGTTTAATTAAAACAGAGCCGGTGTCTAATGTCGTGCATGAATGGAGACCACTACCTCTGCCTTGCCTCTCAGACCCTTACAGGCCATCACTGAACAGGAGAGGGTCATTAGGAGACACTTGGTAGGACATCGGCCATTTAGAGGAATAAGTTCGATTTTGAGTCGGAACATTAAGGTGATTATACGCGATCCTTAGCCGGCTCATTGTTTAACACTGTCCCCTCACAGCGTGAACGCCTGTGTGGAGTTCTTATTGTATTTTTTCTCCCTGTGTCTATGTGCAGTCAAGCATCCTGGTCAGTACATCCACATTGGAGAATTCGGCACCTTGCTTTTTACGCGCAATGCCAAATTTGAAGTGCCAACGAGGGGAAGAAGGGTGCCCTGTATGTAGCACACCAGAAGTTAAGAGAGTGGAAGTTGGGGAAGCTTTAGTTTCCTCCCACAAAACATAAAGTTGGTTAACAGATTCTGACAGTTGAAGACTCCATGTTTTAAAAACAGTGTAACATGCATATCCTCTATAAATAGACAATCTTTCGCCGCAACATTTGGTAAATACAACACAGGGGGGAGATTCGGTACCGGGTCCATCGGGCTCAAGGAGATAAAAGTAAAACCGGACTCCATTACCTATATTATGTCTCCTACTTATTGACTTAAAAAGGTCCATTAAGAAAACCTGCAGCCAGTGAAATCAGCATATCGTTATCTGTAGTGGAAATTGGAAGGTTGGGGACAATTTCAATTAAGTTGAGGGCTAATTGCTTATCAGTCATTATCAAGGTGTATGACGGGAGAACTGAAGAGACACTGACCTCATTAAAGTGGGCCACCTCCTCACAGTTCTCTGCCACACGGCTGTAGAAGGACAGACCTGGAAAGTGAGGGGGATATAAAAGTTAAAAACAGATCCATGGTTCATTGACAGCATTGCATTTGTTGTCATTTCAGTTCGAGACAGCACACACATCACGGGCAATGTATGCAGCACAAGCAAAAACTATCTATCTTGGTATTTTTTTATTTTTGTATCTGCTTCCATAATGAGACTGTGTCAGGTAGGTTGTCATTCAGAGTGTAATAAATACATGAATACAAAGTTTTGGCCGAAAATAGTTTGAACAATTTGAAGAAAATTGTGCTTTATGTGAGTATTTCCATTTTGTGCTACTTTACTTCTACTACATGTAGTACTTCTGATTTATTTCTTTACATCTCTGTATGTATGATAATCACTTGTCTTCTTTGTTTAATAGGGTCATGTCTACAATAGAAATAAAATGCAAAAATGAAATCAAACGATAAAAGTAAGAGGTTAAATGCAGGATTCTTACTTGTCATAGAGTGTTTTTACACTGTAGATTGTGGTACTCCTACTAAAGATAAGGATCAATTTGGTGAGAGATATTTATCAACGTCCCTGTCAAAAAGCTGTTTACATAAAAGACAAGTGAAAAGACAAATGAATGCCTTAAGTGTCTGATAAACACTCAAATGAGACAGGCTGTGCGGAGCCACGGGAGACAGAAAAGAAAAGCAGACAATTGAACGTCTACATTATGACTCATTATGCGACAGAATAAAAAACAAACGGAGAGAAAAAGACTCCAGCAGAACAGAAACAACACAGAAGTGAGATTATTGCCAATAACACATACTTTCCACAAGATTAAACGGTGGTGAAAAGAATAACGTCTTGGTGCAGTATGTATTCCAGGTTATACACAAGGCAGAGAGCCATTCACTGGACAGTGCACTGATGCACTGATGCACTGATGCACTGATGCGTGCTGCAGCCTGTATTCACCTGGTTGCTTTGTGACGCTCATGAATGGTGCCGGACTGCTCGCATTGGTCTTTGTTGCGGTAGTTTGCTTTGTGTATCAGAGGCTTTGTGTGGGTGTTTGTTTGGGTGCATGTGGACAGCTGATTTGAACAGATCACACATTCATACATATCTACATATAGTGACACACGCACAGGAACCTACAAAGCTGATTACAGCCTGTTTGGCTGGAATTATAATTTTGAATAGAAATTAAAAATAGATTCTTTTTGGCTCCGATGATGCGTTGTTTGTCGTTTGTGCTGATTGATTCTTTTCACGCGTTCACAGAGCAAACAACCTCTGAGTTTAGATAGAGAAAGAAAAGACGGACATGCAAAAGCGAAACTTAAAGTATATTATGCTTAAGAGTCCATTTTGACTCTAATTCATAACCACAATCTCTCTTTTCCATCACACCCAACTCTCTACAACCTTTCTTATGAAATATTTGAGAAAATAAACACCACTTATATGTGAGAGAGGGAAAGAGACAATATTCCTCCTACGTTATTCAAAACAGAAGCATCACTGTCAGAACTGTGTTTTAATCTGACCGAGACGTGGGTTTAGAAAAGCAGATCATGTGAGGCTTATGTAAGGTGCTCCACACCAAACTGAAAACTAAAATTCTGCTAATCAGGGTGCCTTTTGGCCTTGGCGGAAACGGTGAGAAATAGAAACGGAGCGGCACTGAAAGAACCAACCTGTTGTGGAAGAAAGAAAGGAAATGGAGTGTGCATTTTGATTATGGAGCAGACAGACGGGGATGAAAAGATTAAAAGAGAAGGATGCAGAACACTGTGAAAGATGGATCTATAGGGTAAACAGAAGAACTGGGATGCAATCAGTCTCCCTGTTCATCTTTGTTGTTCCACACTGTGATTTAATTTTGTCTTATTTCCTGTACAATTTACGAGCCAAAAAAAAGAGACGGTAACCATACTAAATAAGTATCACAATTCAAACTTAAGACAATGTAAATATCTGCTCCAGCAAAGGACATAAAGAAACGAGTTTCAGTGTGCTATGGAGAAGAAAGGCAATTTAATGATGTGTGTAAGATACCGCAGATACCACTAAGCTTTGTTTCAGCCCAGAAAATATGAAAGATTTGGAGTTAAAAGGATGACAAACAAGAGGAAAGTGTCGGGATGAAAGTAGCAAGCTGTAGTGGAATATCGTAAGGGTGGGAATAAAGCTTTAATTTCTAAGATAACGCTGAAGTACAGAGTGTGTGTGTGTGTGTCTGTGTGTGTGTGTGTGTGTGTGTGTGTGTGTGTGTGTGTGTGTGTGTGTGTGTGTGTGTGTGTGTGTGTGTGTGTGTGTGTGAGAGAGATCCTGCAGGCTACTGTGCAGAGACCCAGCCAATGAGCAACAAGAGCCGGAGTGTCATTCTTTGATAAATCCAAGAGCTCCAGATAACGGCAAGGATCCATCAAAGCCTTGCCACAAAATCAATTAAGTTTTCATGCCTCCCCTTTGAAGCAGACTTCATAGCCCATAGTAAGAGATAATAATGAACCATTTTGAGACTGACCGGACGGGGAACTCTACAGTCTTTTTTTTATTGCTATGTTTGTATTACACATTGAATGCAATTGATTTACTGATTTGTGGCTTTTATTTTTCTCAAAACATTGAAGACGTTTGATTCGGGTGTTTCGGTCTCTTTCTGCGTCAAATTGTTACATGCGGAGTCAGCCTTACGCAACATCGCTCCACAAGCCTTTCAAGGGGTCATATATGGTTTGATATGTTCGGGGGGGGGGGGGGGGGGGGGCTGGGACTTCCTGCCAGACCTCTTCCTCTCCAGACAGGAAGTGGTTTGAGGTGAAAGCACTTAGGAAGCGAGACTGACAGGTTAACAGTCTGAAAACACTCAAAAACCCCACCGCAATTTAAGAGACTGGGGAAGCGAGACTGATGCAAATACTGTGAGTAGAAGAAGAACGGACACATAATGTGAATCTGCATTGGGATCGGGGCCTAATATGAATATAGATTATGATGTCTTCAGTGAATGGAAGTCTTTGAGGGAAGAGGAAAGAGATACAGAGATGGAGGATGAAGAAAAGGACAAGTAGTTTATTTACAGGACGTTTAAAATGATAAACCTTTAATACTTTAACTGGAAGATACATTTTCCTAGTGTGCAGCGAAATACTGAGCATTTACTCAATAAAAAGAAATGAACCAGTATTTGTTTTAATGACACAAATGATATGGTGGGCACCGTGGTGATTCAGTGTATAATGGGCTCGATCCCAGCTCTCATCTGTTGTTGCACTGCTCTCACTCATCCATCTTCCCTGTGACTCTCTGCTCTCTCTTATCTAGTCACCCACAATAGTCTAAATGAATAACACACACTTATCATCCGACCGCTCAGACGAAGTGATTTATTCCTTTCGTTTTCTAATTAAATCTCAAAACCCTCCACCAACAAGTTTTTACCTGCAATTTGCTAAATAAAGCAGCGCTTTCATAACGCCTTAAAATATGACGTAACAGATATCACAGTCGGGCCGACGTGGAGCATAGAGCCCCTACTGTCCAGATGTGGAGAGAAGATATTATTTGACCGGACAAAGGACAATGCCTGAAGATAACAATGTGACAAAGCAATTCAATGATATACTGTATATGTATGAGGCCCTCCAGGAGCCACAGCTACAGCACGGAGACGTAAACGTGTGAGTATGAGATGAAGTAATGGGATTATACTTGTCTTATCTATGTTTCGTCTAACATTTGTGGCCCTGTCTGGTTTAACTAAACAGGTATGCAGCCCATAATGCGTCTACTTGGTATTTACGAACCTTTAATGGTAACCACTGTTTGCGAAGGAGATTACTGCTTCTTCTTTGGGAATATAGTACGCGTTTGACATAAGTGGAAATCAGTGAGAGCCATTGTGTCTTTAACTAGGCCGAATTTTAGCATTGACTGAATAAGATACAATAGGGAAAAAAATGGGAAAAAAAAAAAAAAAGCCACACACACACACACACACACACACACACACACACACACACATTGTTGCTTTGGCTAACAATTCAGAAAACAGATGAGATGCAGCTGCTGTGCTGACAGTTTGCCCAAGAGGGGGGAAGAGCTGACGACCTAATCCTTGACTTGGATGACATGGTTCATGTGATATCAAGACCCTGGTGAATTTTCTGTAGCACAACACTGAAAGCCATCTTCTATGCAGCTCTCTCTCTCACACTCACACACACACACACACACACACACACACACACACACACACACACACACACATATAGCAGGGGAGAGAGGAAGAAGGGGTGGTGGTCTTGTAACACCCCACACAAAACTGATGCTCTCAGCAGGAGTCTGATCAGAGATCAGGTGGGATTGAGTGCCTCTCATCTGTCAGATAGTGGACTGATCCATCCAAGGTGCTGAAACACACGCCTCTCTCTCTCTCTCTCTCTCTCTCTCTCTCTCTCTCTCTCTTCCTGACTCTGTTTCTCTCTCACAGGGAAATAAACCTTTGATGAATGATGAATGAATCCACTGAACTCCCTCCAAATTCCCCTCCAATCCTACAGCGATCCCTCGCTCCTCTGAACAGTAGCAGAGGCTGAGCAGATCAGGTTTTAGGCTGATGACCTCACAGGAGCTATAAAACGCCAAAGGACCAGTGGATTGGAAATTGTCCGAAGGTATGAAGGAGACCTCCAGCATCTTCTTCAGTAATCAATGCCGCCAGCAGAGTCAGTTGTTACCTACAGTACTGGCTTCTTTGGGAGTAAAATGACCTATACACATGAATCCCTGTAATTACACCATATTCACAGGGATGTACAAACAGTTACACATTGCTTTTGCTTTTTGTGGCTATAATGAATAATTTACATTTTAATAATTCATGACATCCTATGTCAAATGCAGTTTGTGTCTATAATACTTTTGAGCATTTAAGCATACATGATCTAAATATGAGAGGGGAGTATACCGAATTATTATATAACAAGTGCACAATAATTAAATAACCTCCCATGAGGGGTTGGAATTTGTGTATATCCTTTCAAATCGCATAATGAGTTAGTTTTTCGGATTGCTGTACTCTCTTTCTTTCCACATTTTAAGATCAGTCCAGTTCCCATCTTTGGATAAGAAGCGCATGAACGGTAGATGAATCAGAGCGCAGCGCGTCTCCGATGACCACCTATCCAGAAGGGGGTCCCCCCACAACTTTTTCACACAACCGGGACCGCTGATTGATCACGTCGTCAAAAACTAGAATTAAAAAAAAATCTGGCCTCACCACACAGTGCTGTATCAATGTGACAACATACGGGCTACAACTCAGAAACGTTGTCCATACCTCGGAATGTAACTTTGGCGATCCTGTCACCTTTCCCCCGAAGGTGAGCGGCCGTCTTCAGGTGAACCATTAGAGCCATCATTAGTCCACACTGGTCAGAGGAGTAATGTTACCCCACACACGGAGAACAAAAAACAAAACAACAACTTGATCCGGTTTGGTGCAATCTGTGTTTAACGATCTTTAGGTGATCCTCTCTTTGCGCCTGGACACATTAACCGTTTTCCACACGCGCAGCATGTAGAATAACGTGTGTTTTTTTTCTTAAACAAACAAAAATAGCGAATTATTAATGTGCTCCTGTTAACATTTCCTCTCGCTCCGTGCTCAGTGGCCGCTGGGTCTGTCGCGCATCTCCGGGCTACCACTTGGTTTTACTCTGCTCGTCGCGCAGGAAGGGTGGGGGTGTGCTTCAAGCTTCAGCGTGGGGATGGATGGTGGATGCTCTAATTGTAAAAGCTCCAGCTCTGGGATTTGAGGAAAATAAACTGCTTCCTTTTTTTCTTTCTTTTTTCCAGGTAGTAAAAGTCTTCTCTAGTCATTAGCCTACTGTATACCAGATTTAATATTCGTTATCTTTCTCTGCAGACTGCCTGGTCAGCTAGAAAACACTTTAGATATTTATAAAGGATAGACTGTTCCAGCAAGACACCGAGTGTAATTTTTATCGTCTTACAGAAAAGGCATTCACATGTTTTATGTGGTACTAAATACAGAGTTTGAATAGTAATGACATTGTTCTCATAAATAATGTCATGTCTCATTTAATATTGCTGAAAAGACTTCATTTAAAATGATCATTAGGTTCCATAAACTTCATATAGTAGGATATAATCGTCTTCTTTAGGAGCGTTGTAAAATACAGTTGCCAGGCAACTTCTCTCCCCCCCCCCCCCCCCCCCCCCCCCCTTTTTATGGATAAATTAAGGCCAGGGTCACATGAGCTTTGGCCATGTTTGGTCCCTGTGATGCTGGGCCATGTTGCCATGTTTTACCTGCTGACTGTAATTCATGTATCTGTTACAAGGAAAGACCAGCAGGCAGGCAGCTGTGCCAAGAGTCCTCAAAACAGAGTCCAGGTACCCGACGGGTCCTGAGAGGGTTCCCCAGGTAGAAAACCAGATGCCGGTACTACTTAAAAGACATTTAAAAGACCAACGCCCTCCCAGAGCACTGTTGCATTAGCATTTTCCATGTGTGGTAGTACTTAACATGCATATTTTAGAACAACTGCCCTAGCCTTTTTGAAATATGTTTGGTGTAAGAAAACACAGTACGCAAATCCTCAAGTAATGCAGAATTTCACCTCATAGCATATGACGAGTATAAAAGGCTGAACTGTGCTGGGACTTTTTTTTGTTTTGTTTTAGAAATGCCCCTATTAGGAGTACTATAGTTGCACTAGTGGCAGCAGGAGCCCCTCTGACAGAAATGTGATTTTTTTTTTTCCCCAGCAGACAAAGGGACAAAACCAGGCGATCCGCACCACTTATTGGTCCTGCCGAGATATGGAACTGCCTGTCAGATAGAAAACAAATTATCTGCTCACACAAAACTGCATATACCGTGTGACGCTGTTGCAGTCGATCACTTTGACATGTATATTCCACAAACGTGTCGCTGGGGTTTCCATTATTTTGCTCTCCCTCTTTGACATAAATGGGGTGGACAAAATAACAGAAACTAACAGTACAGTATAACACAATGCAGCTCAACAGCACCACAAACTGCATCCCCCAAAATGATCATATATTTGAATCAACATTGAACAGCTTCAACAACAAAAATGGAACATGAAAACCTCCATGAAGGTAGGATTTAATCCAGGACTGTTGCATTAGACTACATTCTTTTGAGCCTGGTGAACCGGATACTGAGCGCTCATCTAAAGAACGTTGAGATGCAGTTTTCCCCCAAAGCTTGGTGCTACTGAACCTCTATTTTTAGTTACTGTCTAAGACAGTTAATTAGATGTTTTTTTTTTCTTTCTCTCGACTCTTACAGAAAATAAGGGAAAAACATAGACAACAATTGTTGGACTGATGAAGCTGATTCAGCGACTAAGCATATATGAGACACTCCAAAGGAGTACGATAAGATTAAATATACCTCGCCGTTACATTACCGCCTAATGTAACACTTTTGGTTTACACAAATGACACAAGAGATCAAGTAAAACAGCTGATAGAACTGGAACACAACACTCTATAACTCAGCTAGACATGCAGTCCAACTTGATACAGTACATCAGCAGAGATGAACCATTTCATCACAAGCATCATGTCAACTCACTTGGGGGAATTAGGACTTGACATAAATAACCTCAGGCATGCATATAACAAGATTGGACACCTTGTACTTTGTATACTGTGCCGACTGAAGCCCGAGGAGCCAGTGTGTGTGTGTGTGTGTGTGTGTGTGTGTGTGTGTGCATGAATGACAGTGTCTGTGCGCAGTTATAGCAGGTTTGCAAGGAGGGAGTGGAAGAGACAACTATCTGCTTCGATACGATTTTTTTCAGTTTAAAAATGTATTCCACTTTGTGCTGACTCATGCACTATTGCAAGCCGCTGCGGTAGTGTGTGTTTGTGTCAGAGAGAGAGAGAGATAGTGTGAGAGAGAGAGAGAGAGAGAGAGAGAGAGAGAGAGAAAGAGAGAGAGAGAGATAGTGTGAGAGAGAGAGAGAGAGAGAGAGAGAAAGAGAGAGAGAGAGATAGTGTGAGAGAGAGAGAGAGAGAGAGAGAGAGAGAGAAAGAGAGAGAGAGAGATAGTGTGTGAGAGAGAGAGAGAGAGAGAGAGAGAGAGAGAGAGAGAGAGACTCAATCATTACTAGTAATTAGTTTATGATGTTGTGGTTTTGAGGGCAGAGACAACATAAAAAAGACAAACTGCAGTTACTTTACTGGCCCCTGGGGCCCCCAGAGATGCGAACTGTCACATTATTGATTTTGTGGCAATTCTGGCCCCTTTTCTCTGTAACAAATACAATACAGCCTGAAGAGATTGAGTCGTCTCCAGTAGTTTTCACAGAGCAGCTATTTGCTATATTTAAGCCCTGACCTGCTCAGAATGTGGCTTTAGAGGCAATGAATAGGTGAAATCTTTTCCCCAGTGTAGATAAAGGCTCTAACCAACAGAGGGAGATGTTGGTCTGGATTAAAACCACCTACAGGCAAAGCGATCAAAGCTGTCTTTTGTCACTTGGTGTCCAGTGAGGCGGAAGACTCTCCGACTTTAGTGTGATAGTAACTGTGGGAAAAGTGATGAGGATAAAGAGATGTTGTCGACATTTGAGATGAAACTTCAACTCTTCTGCTGCTGATTCTCACCTGTTCTAATCACAATCTTACCTTCGTTGCACACCGGCTGAACCAAAGCCAATGTTTAAGAACGTGCCTTGTTGCTCCATCTAGTGGTGGAGCGACTTCTTTGGAACGTAATTGCGCACAGATTCGATAATGTGATGAAGTCTTGGCCCACAGTCCTGTTCTAACACCTGGTGAAGCGATGACGTCATGGAAATGTTTGATCCTGCAGTGGTTCAGGTCTGCAAGAATGAGGCTGGAACAGAACAGGACAGGTGCGACTATGGGTTGCTTGAATAAAGGTTTTTATATAAGCAACGATGCTGCACCTACCTAAAAAAAAAAATAGCATTCCTGTAGTTTAAAAATAGAAAAACACACATTCCTAAAGATTATCAGGAAAAGGTGGGTTGAGCTCAAAAATGAAAAGAGCACTATAGTGGAGATATAATAAATATATATATATATATATATATATATATATATATATATATATATATATATATATATATATATGATATATAATAAACCTCAGATCTGAATAATTCTCCAGAGGTGTATGGATGTGGTATTCATTTTTATTTTATTTTTTGAAGCTTTTTGCTGAAATAGAGCAGCCGAGAGTTCACGATGAGAAGCTGCCGCCGCCGCATCGGAAGAGGGGAGGGGAGGGAGCGGCTGGAGTGTCCCAGCCCTCTGCATCCAGCTGGTGCGTCGCTCCGCAGCAGTAGCGCGCCACTCTCAATATGGCTTTAGCCGCAAGCAGGACGCTCTTGGCGCTAATCGTTACGTTTTGCGCACCAGGATGCGGATGGGCAGGTAAAAGGCACTAATATATTATTCAGTTGCTGAGGCAATGCTGCTTTCTGCTTGTGTGGTTAAATGATCACGTGTGATTGATCTTACAGCTGATGTTTACCATTGAGCACTTTTAGCTGCAATTTGTTGCTGCAAGTTTTAGTGCATTGAAATGTAGTAACTTTTTTGAAACTATTAAACTATTTTGAAAGGAAAGAAACACTAGAATGGTTAAGTGCGCTCGTGCATGTCCATTTCCATAGAACGAAATAGTTAGAATGTCGCCATTTAGAATGCTTTGACCTATGTGATTTGGAGTTTTGGATTTATCATTTGCAGTTGTGAAAGAGTTCGTTTGAGTGAGCAACTACAGCAAATGAGGACTTTGACAGTATTTTCACTGTTGTTTCTTAATGGGGGGAAAATATGATGTGGGCAGCTGGCCTCTTAGTCATGGAACAAGTCCTTACCTCATACTCTAGGCACGTGCTGGAGGTGCTGTGATCAATAATGAGAAGATCATGATAAATATCAGGCTGCGTCATTGTGCTTTCTGCTGAGCGGTATCATCCCAAACGTGTGGCTGATAAATGACCTGCCTGTAAAGTTACATTTTCAGTGGTTGGATGCTTAAGTTGTCTTTCTTGCATAAGTTGCATATCAATGAGCAGCTATTAGACAGGAGTGTGACATTTTCCTGATAGCAAAATGATTAAAACTGATTCCAAATGTTATTTTAACCGCAAAAAAAAAATAAAAGAAATATTTGTAAATGTACTTTGATTTGTTTAATCCATGTCAGCCTGGTGATATATCAAATCAATGTTCCATTTTTGACAGGAGCAGAGACCGCAGCACACATGGTTTAAAGTTTGTAAAATAATCCTCCAGACATCAAAAGTTTCTCCCTCTTCAACATACTCAGTCCTCATATATATATATATATATTGTCAGTTGATCTGTAAGTTTCTATATGTCTCCTTCTCAACTGTGAGCGCTTAGTGCACAATGCTTTCTCTGAATATAGGCAGCTCGCTATTTGTTGTGGTCTTTTCCTCTGCCTCCTTTTCTTTTCCATCTTTTAGGAAGTATTTTCAGAGCGGTCGTGCACTTTTTTTTTTTCTGCAACACCCTGCTTCTCATTCCTTCACTTACATACATTCACGCCTGGGAGCTACTCAATGCAAACACGGTTCACCGCTGCGGAGCCACTGTGCAGTTTTGCTGTTAAATGTCTTCCTCCCGGGTGTTTTGACAGTAGTTGTTACGGGAGAGGAGAGTGTTACTCGTTAACTTTCTCCACTTACGCGTCATCAGCTTGTCAGTCTAAAGTTCTTTACAAAAGTGGATGAAATTGGGCACTTGGGGATATCTGGACACCTGGCGGCAGCTGTGCAAATAGAGAGAAAAGAAACACGGTTTATTTGGCTAATAAATAGTGTCACTTCTTCCAGGCAGCCACAGTCCGTCATCTCCTGAGAGTGGAGAGTAATTGGGACTGAGAGTGAAGGGAAAAGAGGGAATCATGTCTTTGCAGGCCAGTGGAATTTAATTGCTCTGCTCCGCTTAACATGCTGGAATTCTGCAGCAGCTCCCGGTGACAGATCTCACAGAAAACGTTTAGGGTAAGGAACTTCATAACTTTGCATTGGGAAAATATGACGCAGATCAAATAGTCCTCATAGTTTCCACAATACCGGGTGTGATCACCTGACATGGCCTGACCCAGTACCCCCCCCCCCCCCCCCCCCCCATCCGCCTGCGACTTGGCTGCCTGTCAAACCTGCCAGCGATGGCGTGTCTCCTGTCATGATGTCACCTCTGGTGCGGTTCCAGTTGTTTAAACAAGTACCACCTGGGCCATGAGCACACCTGTCACAGCACACTAGATGTCAGCATACCAAAGTGTTTCTCAGGAAGATGTAGCATAAACCAACAGTGTAAGGTGTCAGTCTTCATCAGTGACGGAACATTTGAAACGTTTGGGAAGTCTGTTGGTTCAAGCATTTGACCATCAGCACTGAAATGCAAGGTATGCTTTTAGACTGTTATTGTTCTGGTCGGCTTCTGTTGGTTAATGTAATGTCGTCTATGTGTGCATGTAACCCTCCCAAGTTAAACAATTACTCACTTCAGGTTGTTGCTTCAAATATAATATGTTCTCAGTCACATGTCCCTTTTGAATAAGGCTCAACTCCCAATATCAAAATCAGAGAATCTAGTTTGACGGTCTGGTGATTGATCGCTTTATGGCAATATTGATTACTGGTAAGAGTTTACTGAAGGTCAGAGGGAGGCTGACAGAGGTGCTACAAAGAATTCTGCAGCCCCTGGCAAGCTTTGACACCAAGCCCCCCCCCCCCCCCCCCCCACCCAGATGAAATTATGTTCATAGAGGCAGCTCAAATTCATTCTTAAATGTATTCAAGTCCCATGCAGTTTACTGGATCCGAGCAGCTATTGTTAAAAGAATACTTCAACATTTATGGAAATACTTAATAGCTTTCTTGCCAAGAGTTAGATGACAAAATCTATACCACTCTCATGTCACCCATGTACAGGACACCGATAGCTTTGGTGTCAAAGCTTGCCAGAGGCTGCAGAGTTCTTTATAGACCCTCTGTCAGCCTCCCTCTGACCTCTGACCTTCAGTAAACTCTTCCCAGTAATCAATATTGTCATAAAGTCGACACACCGGGCTGAGACCATGACCACAGGCACATCAATCACCAGACGTCAACCTAGTTTCTGTCACATCCACTCATGATAATCTACAGAAGAGGCTTTTCATAAGGAACGTTTGTTGTATTGTTGTCAGTGAATTGTCCGGAGTAATATTTTTTTTCTGGAAAAGACACTTTGCTTTTGAACGTTTTCAAGACGTGAGCGCCACAATATAAATAAATACAGAATTCGGGAGAACCAGCCACTTACAATACAATGTAAGACATACGCTTGTGTTGATCCCTGGTGCCGGTCTGGTTTCTTAGAACTTACAGAATGGACTGTCTTAGCTTGACATTGCAACACTTCCTTGCCGATCCCAATGGTAGTTTGTGAAAGAAGACAGTTATTAGGAGTTAATGTTGAAACGCGTTCGGGGTGAGCTGGCGGTCAGAGTCTGTGTGCGAGGTGAGAGGGTTCTCTTGTAAAAGTGGAGCACATTGCAGGTGAACGAGTGCAAGTATTTTTGGAGTCCTTTGACCTCAGGGCTTACCTGCATATGCTACTTGTACCGAACTATACATGCACATACATGTCTGTCTGTCTGTCTCACTCTCTTTTTAACACTATTTTTTTTATTTAAAAAAAAAGACAATTACCCTCAGGCCCTGCCCTGATTCCTTACATACTTAATACTTTCCAATTTCTCACTCAAACACACTCTGTCCATCTTTTAATGTTGTATTATTGCCCGGGTTTCCCATGGCAACGCTCTGAAACCAAGCCTCCCTCCGTAAGATTGTGATGTTACAACTGCTCGGTTGCTTAACTGCTTCCCAAACTGTTTATTCTTGGACGGTAATCATGCATCTGCTGCGCTCGAAGGAGTCTTGATTTAATCAGAAATATCTGATTTGCCCTTGGGTCATAAATTTCCAGAGAGGCCAAATCACAGAATGATGTCTGGACAGAGGAGCAGATCCCTTCCTACGTAATACATGTTCTTATTGGAAACAGGCTCGGAGTGACTGAAGTTGGTTCAGACTTGTGTCAATGGAGTCTGCCACTAACAGCTGATAAAATTGACTCCACTGTAACCCGGCATTAATGAGGATATTATTTTTTTTTGGGAAACCCTCTCACACACCTTCGTGCGCTCTGGCACAATGCGATGTGCGTGTGCATCTCAGGGTCTGTGGTCTAACTGGAGTCAGCAGAAACAGCAAGGAGATGATCTTTCAGCGCTTTGCTAAGACAACAGTGAAGGCCTCTGAGGAGCAGCGACCATCTGTAAGCTGCAGCACAAGAGGCCTGAGCGAGACAATCAGTTCTAAAAGTGAAAAATGAAAGTGCAAATCCAGCTGGGCGCACACCTGCAGACACAAAGAATTCAAAGCGATAAAGTCATTTTGTGACGACTCTAAACTGAAACGGCTGCTATAAACATTTGGAGAGCATCGACAGACAGTCACAAGGACCAGCTGTTTATGATGCGGCCAGACAACACTTGCAATTATTTGTGACGGCGATTAATGACCAGCTTGCCAGTAAACTTTGAACTACATGAACTACAAGTCTCTGCTCTTCCCCTCAAACTCTTTGGAGCACTTTAGAGTTATTCATTTCATCCTTTGGTCCAAAACAATACCCTCAACGCTCTCATCAGCACCTTTTCAGCTGATATTTTCAGCAACAAAAAAAAAAAAAAGCTCTGATAAACCGACCGTACGCTACCTGCCCAGCACAAAAAGAAAGGCACACAGGAACATAAGTTAGCCTCTTGCTTTTAAACGCAATGTAAATGTTAGCTGTAACAGAGACAGATGTTTCCCCAAGGAGTCAGTGGAGACCAAAAAAAAAAAAAGCAGCACTAAATGAAGGTGAATATTGGATTTACTTCCATCAGGAGGACAGAAACAAGGCCAACGATTTTCTAACATGCTGCCATAAATTAAGCAGGAGCTATAAAATCTGTCTTGTACTGGCTGATTGGCATCGACTAGGAACATCCAATCAGATTCATGCTGGCGTACGGTCAATACTACCTGTCACTTATCATAGTTACTGTTGTTCCAACCCCTCCCTGCACCACCACAACCTCCTCCCTGTGCTATAGGCCTATGCGGTTGACTTAACTAAGATTCAATGTTCAAGTATATTATTGATTAATGCTATTAATTAGTCCTCCCAGCAGAATCATTATAACAGCATCTCTAACTGTATAACCATCTGCTAAAAATGGTCAATTCTTTGACTTTGAAGAGAGCAAGACAGTGAAATTCACATCCATTGATAATATTACGTGGGTCAGGGTTGTAAACAAGCGCTGTTCTAACTATGTGTCAGAGTTTTTACAAATGTCCCCTTTCTTATGTGGAGTCAGCTGAGTTTTTGAGGTTTTAGCATCCGTGCCAGCTCTCAGGCACGAGGCCATTATTTTGCACACGATAAATCAAGTCAGCTATTTTGAAAATCCCAAGTGGTTGTTTTTAATTTCCTCTGCATGTACGGCGGTCCCATCTTGGCAGCTTTTCTTCTTTCATGCAAGCTGAATTCATAAAATGATTATTGTGTTAAAGCCACGCTCAACGCTTTACTTTGCTATCTGTGCATACTCTTGGTCTGTTGGATAATTGTGCTGTCACCCATACTTTGCATTAGCATGCAAACCAAAAGAAGAGGAAGTTGCTGTCCAAGTCAAAGTGGTGTTAGTATTTTCTTTGTTTTGTTTCGAGTCAATCTAAGAGAGAGACTGAAGATCGCCTATTGTCCTGAGCCTTCAGCCATCCGACCAAATCCTCATATATTTATTCAACCATCAAAATGGTTTGTATTTTTCTGGGCCGCTTTACATGTAAATTTATGCTTCAGCAGAACCAGAGTTACTTTAAATGCCAAGTATAATAAATACAGAGGAAATTGCAATGGTGGCATAAAAGAAGAGGTTTAGCTTACTGAGCTTGAAAGTACAACCACGCACTGCTACAATGTGTTGGGGCTGCATGCCTTTACGATAAGGGATAAAGAGGGAGGACTGTTAAAATAAACTTTACACAGACTCAATTGATCCTGACGTCATTTGTTTTGCAGCAGAGAAGCCCCTGCGGTCACAAAATGGGAAACAGACAACTGTGGATAAGGGCCTGAGGGAGAGGTGGGAGCCTTCAATTCATCTAGATGGACGACCTGTGGACCGCTTCGTCATCAGCTCCAGCAAGCCCACGAGGTCTCACCGCTTCACTAAAGGAAAGGACAGTCGCTCGCATCTACTGGAGGATGTAGGTAAGGCAGAAACATGGAGAAAGTAAAAAAAAAAGACAGGGCGAGAGAGCAAGACAAGGATGAGAGACAAGTCTCTGTTTGAGGTGCGATGGGAACAAATCAAGCGGGAGCTGACGAGTATGTTTCTAAGAGACCTACTGCAAACCAAAAAAAGTCATTAAGAGGAAAACAAAAGCATGGAGAGCAAGAAAACGAGGTTTGGCTTAAACTATGGAGTAATTGTTCAGATCCCTGAGTTCTGCACTTTCTCAAGACAAGTGCCAAGACTACGGAGGGGGATGAGCAAAGCTGTGTACAAAGCAGAGATGCCGGGAGGTAGAGAGTACGCACACGCACGCATGTGCATGTACTATTGATTTTTATTACAGGATTACATCATCATTGGATGTGTTGTCATCCAAATTTGCCAGACAGAAAGAAAGAGCACTTGGGGGTGGTGGTGTGTGTGTGTGTGTGTGTGTGTGTGTGTGTGTGTGACCGGTGATCATCACTCCGGCTCTGCAGACAGCGGTTATTTTAAGCTTAAGAAGGACACTATTTTTAGGTCTTAACAGCTCCTTTATTCCTTATCCTGCCTCGTAAAACACAAGTCACGTCTCGTGTTTCTATACAGTTTGCAGCGTTGACACAGTCTAGCCTGCAGTTGTCATTATTCCATTTTCCTCTGTCCTTGGCATCTTTAAGCCATACTTCATCAGCAGCTCAGAGCAGTCTGCAGCCAACCCTTCTTTTCCACGTCCAAACCCAGCGCAGCTCCTTTAACCCGATCCCCTCTGTTGTGGTCACTCGCTGTGTGTTCGACACGAGTATGTTTGGTGGTGATTGTGGTAGAGGATAGGGTGGAAGTGTTGACTCATGCATTGTCTTGTACGTGTGTCAGTGCATTCAAATGAGCATAGATACTTTTGTGTTTATGTGTGTGTGTGTGTGTGTGTGTGTGTGTGTGTGTGTGTGTGTGTGGCGGCCGTGTGGTCTCTCCATGTCTGGTGCAGTTTGCCTCTCTTGCGACCGAGCAGCCGCGTCTCAGTGTTGCCTTTCCAGAAGTTCCTTGCAGATCGACTGTTGTTCCCTCAGCAGCATGAGAGCAGCGTCAGTAGTCATAAATAACAAAATGCTGTTTTGCCTCCATATCATTAATGTGACCGGCCATCCGCTGTTACAGTAAAACAACAAAATGGAGACATGACTTACCGGGAACAACATGGGGCGAGATGGGGGAAAGTTTTCTCACTGATAAGAGGGGGAAAAAAACGAATCACAAACATTTAAAGTTGACCACAGAAAATAAAAATAAAATGTTCACTTGAATACGTCTTCATCAGTTTGAAATTATTCTTTAAATCTGAGCTTCTTTTTAAATTTGTATAATGTACGGCTTGCTTACCAAGTTTCTATTGACGACATCATTTAACAGTTTTTTTGTGTTATTTTTTTAGACCCTGAATGGGTTAACCTGGACGGCTTCGCTGTGTTGGGCGGTGCACCTGTCAGGAACTCATCAGCAGGTAAACTTGATCTCAAGGCCTCTTTACCAACGTTACATAGGAGTGGTTTGTCCCAGTTAACAGCCGTGCATTTTAAATGATGTAGTTGAATCCATTAAAAGTGGTTTGTTGAAATGATCTACTGTCATCATGAATATAAAAGCAACCGCAGAAGTCCTATTCCCTCCCTTGCCAATGGCTCATGAGTTCCCATCTGATGAGCTAAGTCCGTTTTTCTCGCCGGCGATAAAAATTTTACTTTTAAGATTTTCTTTGCCGTTAGTATTGAAGGTCATTTTAATTATAACATATTCATGGTCACTGCTTTCAACAGACTGTAAAATGCAGAGGAATTATTAGCAGACAAAATTGCTTGTATCCTGATTATCCATGTAGTGAAGTGTACAGTGTTGACATATTGTTGCGCACATGTGCAAAGTCAATTCATTTGATTAATCAAGCAATAGAAACCGTGGAAATTGTTTTGATTTTTTCCGTTTTATATCATTTTAAATTGAATAGCTTTGCGTTTTGACTTGTTGAACTTTTTAATTTACAGACTAAATGAAAAAATCATCGATAATTATTTACTGCTCTTATATTTACTTATATACTCATTGGAGTGAAACACACTAAATGAAGCTAAGCTGAACCTAGGCTTCATACTAGACTTTTAGTCAACACATTATTACGTCAGCTGTTTATTCATTATCTGTTTATTTCTGTGAGGTATAATGGACATGGTCATTTGGACATTTAAGCATATGTCATGTAAACACTTACTAGTCTATCACAGGATGACACAAATAAACACTCGTGTTCGTACCGTTCCACATGGACAATTAAGTCTTGCACATGGACAATTAAGTCTCTCCAAACCACTTGATTTGGCAAGTTTTTGGGCGGCGGTGGGGACCATGGAAAAAAACCCCATCAGATTCCAGACTGAAAGCATCAGGACCAGCAATTGAACCCAGGACCTTCTTGCTCTGAGGCGACAGTGGTAACCGCTGAATCACCGTGCCACTCTCGATTTTCAGTTGTGTTTGTTTGTGGCAGAGAGACACAGCTCCAGTTTCTGGAGACACAGCTAATCACATTTGTTGAGTTTAACCTCAGTGAATGGAGCCAGAGACCCACTGTGTTTCTGACAAAGTAATCCTAAAATAACGCCCAGTGAAAAGGAAAGGGCAAAAGAAGATAGCGTGTTATGAAGCCTTAACTAGCACATTAGCACATTAGCTTAAGTTATCTAGCAAGCTACCGGCTAATGTTAATCCCTGTTGACGTTTATCGTCAGATTAGCAAATATATATATAGTCAGTGAACAACTTGCCATTGGTTTGCCAGTCAGCTAGCTAACTGTCTTAGTCAGATGAGACTTATTCCTGCCTCCAATGACGCTCGGCCGCTGCAAGTTGTTTGTATGAATTAAACTGTGGCTAAACTGAGCAATGTAACCAATCCCGCTAATTTATGTTTGCAAAGTTTACATTTGCTTTTGAAGCTGGTGAAATGTCAAAGATGGTGGATTAAAAACCTTGCTTTCTCCAGCTGTAAGCGCACACATTCTTTAGCATCCGCCTGAACACACTGAGGTGGGTCTCCGCCGCAGCAGTGGTATGTCTGTCTGTCTGTCTGTCTGTCTGTCTGGAGGCCAGCCTCACAGCACCTCCGACCATCGAGCTTCCAGGAAAAGAAAGAGAGGACTTGGCAAGTGTGAGCACTGTGGAGTCAATGGTTTAGTGGTCTGCGGCATGGTCACCGGGGCCAAACTATGTACTGTGACAGCTTTAAAGAGAGAGAAAAAGAGGAAGAAGAAAATAAGGAAAAGGAGATTTAGGCTGATTAAAACCAAATGTCTTCTTATTTAAGTCAGATACAAGGAGAGACGGTCAAACAGGCACAGTGGATTTGAGATAGAGGATTGGCCCATTGTATTGCTTTTACAGTGTTGCCTCAGTATCAGTCAAAAATGTTTTTGACTGATACTACTGTATAAGACACACAAAGTTTGCAAGTTTCAAGTTCCTGAATCTTGAGTTTCTAAATTTATTTCCAGGTAATTTTAAAACGATTGGAAAAAATAACTGGAAATACACAATTGAATTTTAAGAAATTAAGATTTAAAAGCAAGCATGCAAGCAAAACACTAAAGCAACTGTCAACAGTAAGTAGGCTATGTGATTTGTAGTAAATTAAATAAAACTGGCAAGAAGAATGGCTTGATCCTGATAAAGATGAAGTTGAAGTTTAACTGGCTCCCAATATGATGGTAAATTCAATTAACTCACGTCAAATCCACATCTTCACGTCCTCTTTGTGTCATGTTTGTATCCCCCACATACACGGTGTCGTGGTGGAAGTCCACCAACACTAAAACTCCACCTCTCCCGTTTTTAAGCCATAGCTGAAGAAAACCTTTTGGGTGTGGTGGCCTCTGTTGGAAAACGTTTCAGTTGGCCCACCCTACCTGTTTGTGCTCTTTCTTTCTGTCTGACAAAGGGAAACCACATCAAAGCATTTTTTTTTTTTTGGTCCTTATAACCACTTTGAATTTTGTCAAATCCACTTTCTTACATGAGCTGACCAAGCAGTACTTACCGAGGATGTGCATGCGGCTATTCTGATGGGAAACTTGGCAGATCCTTCTCATCTGACAGTGATTATGAGAAACAGATGAATGAGGGAAGGAGGGAAGAAGGGAGGAGAGGAAAGAAAGAAGAGTTTTTATTGTTTTATGCCAATGCTATCGCTCAACACTGCAGCCAGATGAGGGGGATTGTCTGGCTGTCTGAATCAATGTCCGAGTCGTTATCCAAGGTGGAGTCACTAATAGGGTGGAATTTAAGCAGGAACCAGGGCAAGTTGGAGCAGATAACAGGGGACATGGTGCAGTTCTGCGGCATGTCTGTTGTGTGACAACTAAGCATGTAAACTGACACTGTTGGATGAAAGTGACATGTAATTATGTGTTTATCACTTTGCGGATGTGTCTTGAGTGGAGCAATTATATTCAATGATTTTTTTTTCCATGGCAGTTAGTTTCAACAAAACCCCAAAGACAAATCCAGCACAGAACACAGACTATGATTGAACTCCAGGGTCATAAAAGGTAACATGAACTCTGGTGCCCTCTGACTTTTGCCCTCCATTATCATCCACCAACAGGTCAAGCCAGGTCTCCGCAAACTGCTGCCAGAAATCAGCTTTCAGTACAGCGGGCCACCAGGGTGAACAGAACAGCCCACCCATTGGGAGTGTCTAATACCAGGACACACAGGAGGGCCCCTCAGTCCTCCTCAGGTCCCAGGCAGCCTGAGAGAGCTTTGCCAGGAGCTCCCCCGCTGGAAAGGAGACGCCAACACCACACCAAGCCTCAATCTGACCAGAGAAACCGAAACACACCAAAACTAAGTAAGAGGACTCACATTCTACACCCTCAACCACCAGATTGAAGGGCAAACCTTTCAGTTCAAGTAAAATTAGCTAAATGTATAACTCTTTAGTGTCCATAGTGTAAACCCTGGCCATGCCTGGTATCCCTTTCTATTCATAGCATCTGAGTCCGTTCATGTGGTGTCACTGCAGGCACAGAAAGCCCCGGGCCGGAGCGCAGCCGCCAACAGAGCAGTCGCAACCAAAACAACCACACCAGGTACCTGCAGGTTTACAGAGAATCACTGCATTCCTTTACACAGTCATCTGTGTTATTTGCATTATAAATATCTCAAAACACCTCATCAATATCCATGTAGGTGCATGATTTTTGTTTGTCACGTTGACATAAATGTGAGAACCACAGGCCATCCAATAACCAAATTGAATGACCTTAGGGGTGATTTCAATACTGGTTTGGAGCTAGACATTTTTGTCTTTACGTCTTTGTGTGTGTGTGTGTGTCTATGTCTGTTGTCCAGAGCCTCCGGAGTACGAGGCCAAGGACATCAGTGTCAGGGTAATGTCTGCTCAGTCAGTCCTCATCTCCTGGGTTGATCCTGCTGTTGAGATGGGAAAGGTCGAACCTGGGGTGATCAGGTGGGAATCTGTTGAAGTGTGTGTGAAAGAAAGTGAATTAATGAAAAAAGATTGACTGAGTAAGAGAGAGCACTTGACCTTCCACTGGAGTAAAACATCCCTTTTCTTAATCCAGATCCTACACAATTAAGTACAGGGAGAAGGGTGAGTCAGCACGCTGGGAGTACAAGGACAGCAACCAGAGGAGGATGATGATAGACACCCTGTCTGCTGACGGCATGTATGAGTTCTCTGTCAGAATCTCTCAGGGAGAGAATCATGGGAAGTGGAGCGTCTCTGTCTTTCAAAGGACCCCTGAGTCAGGTATGGACATGCAGCCACTGCCTGCCGAGAACTGCTTATAGAATATCATTTTGTAGGTCAGCTTAGGAAAAGTTGTTGTGAGTCAAGAGGAAAAGCTATAGAAAGCCAAAGCCCAGCATTTTCCCTAGAATATAAAAAGAGAAAAAAAATGCAATGTTGCATAACTCTGTCAGTTAGCTCTTGTCTACTTATATCCTCAATACCACACTTCATCGCGTTCAATGCCTATTTGATATTTGAGTCCAGCTTTGGCTGCAGCTCTGTCATGATTGCAGCTTTTAAACCATAGCAGATCATGAGCTGCGGTTCATTGGAATGTCAGCATTTACTGCCTGGCTAGCAGCTCAGATATCAATCTGTAGTTCCATTCATAATCTCGAAGGAAGGTTCCTGACAACGTATGGCAACAGTACTTCTCTCAGTTAAAGCCTCTTGGCACAAACTCATTGTTTTTACATTCTTTAAGCAGCAATTTCCTCACCCTATTCCCTCTATTCTGCTCCTGGTTACTGTCCTGCTGCTCCTCCTCTCACTACTGTCTTGACATTCACTTGTTTTCCTCACTTGCTTTACTAGCACCATCTGGGCCTCCAGAGAACTTTGAGGTCAAGCCACTGAGAGGGAAAGGAACTGCTGTCATAGCAACATGGGATCCACCTGAAGAACCCAATGGGAGGATAAGAGGTCAGGCCGGGAAGAATAAATAAATTCAGTTTTGCAATGAATATAAATATATCCTTGGTATTTATTTTCTGCCATAATAGGGCACATGCAATAATGAAAATCCTGAATACTAAACATCTGGGTAACGTACAGCGAGCTGAGGTCACACGACAACTTGATGCATACCCATTGTGATATGGGTTTGCACTTTTGAAGTTTTTTTCCTGAATGGTCACACTACTTCTCTTCACAACAGCAATGTATGCTCTACCTACACACAGAGTACATCCTGTCTTATGCTCCTGCTATGAAGCCGTTTGGAATGAAAAGTGTGACGCACCGTGGCAGCACCAGCACAGCCACCGTAGATGGTCTCACACCGGGAGATCGGTACATCTTCAAGATTAGAGCCACCAACAGGAGGGGTCAGGGACCACAGAGCAAGGTCCTCAGTGTTGTCATGCCAGGATGTAAGCCCATTTCACTATAAACAGTATGTGTGGGCCTGTATGCTTCAACATTTGATTAATCCTGTATTCATGACAATTTTTGTCTACTGCCAGCCAGCAGCGCTGTCTCAAAAACCAAGGACAGCCGCAGAACTATCCACACTCCTTCCAAACAGGATACCGACCATGATGAACCTGACCTACAGTCAACAAAGGTGACAGAAGAACCAACCACACCCCCTCAGCCACGCCCTGTCGCACCTGTCGACAGGCGTGTACGCCCACTTTCCCAGTCACGCTCCTTTCACAGCGTCTTCTCTGTAAGGGGCTCAGCCAGGAACACAGTGAACAGAGGGTCGTCCAGAGGCAGAGCTCAAGATAGAGAAGATGAGGAGGAAGAAGAAGAGAACATATACACAACGGCATCTCCAGTAGAAGAGACGACAACCATGGAGGTTGTACCAGAGACAAAAGAACCGGACAATGATCTTTCCCCTGAATTTGAAGATGACGCGGGATATGATGAAGGGCCTCTGACTACTGAGCGCCCCAGCCTCAAAGTTTCGACGCCCTCCCCAATTAAACCTCGTCCCAATCCTCCGCCCAGGAGGCCCATTAAGATCAGGGTCCATCAAAAACCAGGATCCAAAGCTGATTCCTCTTCTTTGTCTAAGTCTTCATCTTCCCCCGTTTCCTCCTCTTCTTTAGATCCCTCCTTGTCTTCTACTTCCGCCTCACGTATTCATGAGTCGGCAGCAAGTAGAAAGGACTATGTGGCTTCCTCATACCCAGAGAGCAAAGACACTTACGATAAGCCCAGCACAACACATACTAAACCCTCGTCTACAGTTGTAAAAGAGACCAATTCACAGCAGACAGAGGCTACATCTGTTGGAAGAGGTTCGGTTTCAGCGGGGCGCACCAAGGGGTCTGGGTTGGGCTCTAGATATGGTTACAGTCGAAGACATCCTGGAAATGTCTTTAGAGGGAATTCAACTCGAATGCTGAATGGTTACAAACCTGCCGTTACCTCACAGTTGAATTTACCAAGCAGAACGCCAAACCAAGCAACTTCAAACACACATAGCTCAGCAACATCACAGTCCACTTTACCAGACAGGACATCACCTGAGCGTGACACAACACACAGGGAGGGAAATTCTGACAGCAATAACAAAGACACAGACGCAGAAGTAATCAAAGCTGAAGAGCCTACTTCAAGCTCTAAACCACAACCCACAGAGGAGGAGAGAGGGGAGGAAGAGGCAAGGGAGGAGAGCAGTAACGAAAAGCCTGTGGTTTCTCGTACCAGAACTAGCCCCTCATTAGCTGAAAGGTTCCCTTGGCTAGCTAGCCGTTACCCTGGCAGGTTTGGTTCAGGGACGAGAGCTTCATCACCCAGGCAGGATGGTAGGACCTCCTTGACCAGGACATCATCCTCCATGGGGGCTGGTAGACCTGTCTTGAGGGGGACACCCACTAGGGTGTCAGGGGCCACAGGTGCTGCAGGAGCATCCACGATACAGGAAACTAGTGACGATCTGAGGACTCCTGATTCACTAAAGAATGGGGTGGGCGTAGGTTCAGTAAAGCCTTCTTTGACCAATATAAATACAGCCTCTAGTCATGCTAGAAACCCAACTACCTCATCCTCTTCATCAACAGTCCCTAGAGAAACCTCTAATGACAATAATCATGATCATAATGAGGATTATCGTAAAGAAATCAGTGATAAAAATGATAAAGTTGCCATAACTTCAGCTGACCCTAACAGACATGTAGAGGACAATGACAGTGTGGATACAAAAGAAACTTCTTCCAGGACAAGACCTGGGTCACCGTCTGAAGGCACTCAATCTCATCGTCGTTCTGGTGTGGGGGTGAACGGGAGGGTACAGCCTCCTCTGCTTGCTAACCGACAGTTTGGTGGATCTCGGCTCCCCATCAGACCACAACCAGCACAGAACTCAAGGATGGGTTCTTCAACGTCCGATTCCTTCTCGTCATCATCTGACTCTTCTTCCTCAAATTTGCCACGGCCAGTTTTGACCTCAGATCGTGATGTTGGTAGTGGTACTACTGTGACAAAGACAGGGGGACTAATTGGAGGCAACTCCCAGTCTACATCGTCATCCTCAGCATCTTCATCATCATCTAGGGGCCAGGGAAGTCGGCATCGCTCTCCCATTGGCAGAGGGAAACCAACCAATGGAGGACAACCCACGCATGGAAATGGTAAAGTGCATGTGATTTAAAGTTGCTGCCAGTGCCACTGCCTGCTACTGTATTACTCAAAAGGTGCAAGGATTTGCTTGGGCAAAAACTGATCAATCATTTGAAGATGTTATGATACAGTAATGAGTTAATTATTTAGTAACAAAATAACTTTTCTTGAATCGTATAATTGTTAGGTAAAAATGGACGACCAAACCTGACAGCAACAAATGATAAAGATTCCTCTTCCTCTCGTGGAACCAGCAAGGCCGTTGGTCAAAAGTTTATCACAGGACCTGATGGAACCAAATGGGTAACTATGTTTAATGATTTAGGGATTGTAACAATAGATGGAATCGTACATTGTGATGCATATTATTCTTGAGTATTTTCTTCTGGAGTAGCATGAAATACTGATGTAATTTATCATGTTAAGGAACAGTTCAACATTTTGGGAAATGCACTTTATCACAGTTTTTTTTGCCGATTTAGGCATGTAGATGATTAGCTTAGCTTAGCATAAGGACTGGAAATGGGGAAATAGCAGGCATGGATCTGTCAAAAGGTAGTCTCCCCTGGTAGACAGAGGCTGTTTTATGCTAAGATAAGCTATTTGGCTGCTGATCTACTGATCTAACAAAACCAAAACGTTGAACTAATGTCTTTAAAATGTCACAGATCTATATTTCCCATTCTAATGGTTGACTGAATCTGTTTATAAGAATCAGTAAATAGGAGTATTACTTCACTACATTTCCCAGTCAGGATGAGGCAGTTATTAAAATTGTATCTATATGAATTGCTGTATAGATGTAGCAAACTTTTCTCTCTAGGTAGTAGACTTGGAACAGGGGGTTCTTATGAACGAAGATGGTCAAGTTCTCCAGGACTCCCAGGGCAGGCCTAAGAGAGTGGTGCTTGGTGAAGACGGACGCACGATTTTTGGTGATAAGCTTCTATCAATCTTGCATGACATTTAAACAAACAGTATACAGCTTGAATATATGAAAAACAAATGTGCTTGAATCGTTCTCATTATTCGCTTAATGTTAACAACAATGTAAGCTGCAAGAATACATTTTATGTTTACCCAACTCTTTGCTCCTCCACTCCACCTATCACCAGACCACATGGGTAGTCCTCTGTTAAACCAGGAAGGTATAGCTCTGTTTGGCCACAGCCGAGAAAGCCTGCCTGTGGTCAATCCCAAAGACAAGGTCCTCATGATTGGAGGGAAACCTGTACTTGGCTTGGACCTTCCTCACCTCAGGACCACCACCACCACCACCAGGGCTCCTACCACCACCACCACCACCACCACCACCACCAGGGCTCCTACCACCACACCTGAACCCACCACCACTGACTGGATCATAGACGAGTCTACCACTGCACCACCATTCCCAACCTGTCCACCTGGAACCTTCTCCAAAACAGATGAATACGGGTATCTAGCGCTGGATGCAGATGGAATATTGGACTGTTATCCAGAAGGTGAGACTTTGAGAAAGACATACGTGAAAGTCATTATAACGCACTGCAGACAGCATTTTAAAAGATTATTCTAGAAAGAGATTCACGCTAAAGGAATGAAACAAAAATACTGCCGTGCCCCAACTTGTAACATAAGCTTAGTAAATAGATTTTCCACATAACTGAATTCAAGTTCAGTGAATCATTTTAGAGCCAGAATAGTGACTTCACTAAATTGCTTGGTTGTATTGTTTGTCATATCCATCAAGGCCAAGGCCATGAGTGTTTCCTATCTGTGCCCACAGAGTCCTATAACTTTACAACCGTGTGCCTTAACTGTGTGATCTGGTCAGTGTGTGTGTGTGTGTGTGTGTGTGTGTGTGTGTGTAGATGTGAGACCACAGAAACCACATCCAAGTCTCCACATCTGGTGGCTCAATGCAGTCAAGAGTACTGGTGGTTTAAACACACTATGAGCTGTCATTTGTGTTATTGTACACAGACAATGAATGAAATATACTTAAAAACACATGCATCAACACACGAACCATGGCTATTATAGTTATTACATTACACATGGTGGAACATTTGAAAATAATTGAACTGAATCAAGCCTGTAAGATCAGAATTTTGGATTTGCAAACAACCAAAACACTCAAAAGGTATTTAAAACATAAAACACAAAACAATTCTCACTATGTTGGCACAGAGCTTCCATTGTTTTTTGTGTTTCATTATGAACTTAACATAATTTGTAAATGTAGAAGTATTTGGTTTGGGACAAACACGCAAGAAAATCTTGCCAAGCAATACATCGATTTCTAGTGTGTGGATCCGACAAGCACTGTTTTCTATTTGAGAAAGAAACAAAGTAATAATGATTCATATCTGCAGTGTAGTTTCTGGGATACTGTTCTTGTTTGTTGTAATCCGAAAAAAAGCTCATTATACAGCAAAACTGATACAGCTGAAGTCTAAAATAACAAAACACTTTTTTAACTCATCACACAATTAAGTTCACTGAAATCTAGCCAGAGTTACAGTAGTGCTTCGCAGGTTTGTCTATATGGAAGCTTGGGTGTACATGTCAATGTGTGTATGCTAGCTCAGAAATATACACATGGTCATGTGAGATTGATGCTACAGCTTGTTCTACTTCTCTGACAGAGGAATCCTCAGGAATGGAAATGGACTACATGCCTGATGCTTTAGTTCTTAAGAAAGGTATTGGCTGAGTTTGGCTTCGGACCGTCTTACCGCTACTGGGCTTAACTACACTACATGCTCATTGTTTGTTGACTGTTTACTGCACTGTTTGTTTGTGTCATCCCGTCTCGTCCTCTTTGCCTCGCCTGTGGTCTTAACTTTGTTTCTCGTCTTGTATGTTTGTTTGGCCTGGTCTCGGTTCATGGCCGGGGTTTTGGATATTTTTTCCATTATGGTCTGCTTTTAATCACATTTATTCCAAGAACTTGACCATATGAACTGCATTACTAAGCTGAAGAGAATGCCCTGGCTTGTGATCGAATGCAACGTATTTGCTGTTGTTAATGTTGCTTTGTAATGTGATCGATGAACCTCAGCTTCAGCTGAACACCAGCTGAGTGGAAAACTGCAGCGTTTGGTTGATGAGAGCCATTGTTCTAATTTCACTCCATGTGTTAGGATCTTTCAATGATCATTTTGCATGTGAGCAGCATCTGATATTTGCTTTCTTTTTGGGGTTCTGCTAGAGAAGACACATTGAGCATTACAATATTTTCTTAGCAGTTCCCTGCCATGGCTCAAAGCTGGTTGCATGTGTGTGGACCATGATGTAATGTCAAGGCCCACTGATGCAGCACAGGGGGGAAAAAACAGCGATGAAAGCAAAAGAAACTAATTGGATTTCCCCCATTTGTCAGCCTTGGAGACTTGTGAAATGGCCGTTGTCGTGAAGCCCCCCTCATATGGAAAATATGGGTAGCAAATCGTTACATAATAATACATTTTTGAAGGGGTTATTTCAAAGTGAGCTCACACATCTGCCCACAATTCATTAAATCTATTTGACACTCTTATTCCACAGATCATGGTGCCAATTACAAAGGATTAATGAAACACAGCAGCATGCTATAGAATTTGGATGTAAATAATGTACACTTATTTGAATCAAAAGCTCACTGACACATGTGTTGTTGCTAGATGAGCTTTTTGTCCAGACCACCCTGCCACCCACCACCACCACCACCACAACAGAGATCCCGACTCCAGAGCCAGACACCAGACCATCCAACCATGGCCCATCATCTGAGTTTGACCTCAGTGGGAAGAAGCGATTCACAGGTACCCAAAGACTGAAATGAGTGTCAATCGACAAGAGTATGTATTTGTGCCAATCTCCCTGAGATAAAAAAAATAAATAAATAAAAAGAAAGAGCAGTGGAAATCAAAAAAGTTAAGGGTGCTGACCTCAGCACTGAGAGAAGCATTTATTGGCTCAATGAAGAGCCATCCATTTTCATATTTATTAGTTTAATATAGTTTAAGTTCTCTTCAGCGTCCTGCCAGTCTACTGACATGGTTTGTATCACTCTCACTCACTAAGAGTTCCAATTCTTAGAAGTTGCATGAATCTGCTTTACAGTTAGATCCAGATGTCTGAACGTAGCCACAGTGGACTAGAAAATGAGTACCAGGATGTTTGGACTTAATAGAATGCTAATTTATGCCTTCCTGGACTGATATTAGAATCGACACTATGTGAACTGTCCTGATAATGTTTCCCAGTGTTATATGATCCACGACTAGCTCACACACTGACCATAGTCTTTGTCAGTGTTTTTGGATTTGGCTCTTCAACATGCAGAATAAGACGGACAGAAGGACACACAAACAGAGCAAAACATCTGGATCTTCTGTGCGTATGAGCCTGCACTGATCCTCGACATGTGGATGTTGTTCAGAAATGCAGCCTTACAAGCACCCTGTGTATAGACAGACACATAAATCTGCTTACCTTGACGACAGATCGTGTATTTCACTGTATGAGTGTGTAATACATAAGCCATACAAATTGCGTACACATACAGTTGGCGCTTGTGAAAGCCTGAACCCATACAGCCTCACAGACTCTGTGTTGTTGTGTAGATAGGCTACAAACATGTGTTACACTCTTGGCATGTGCAAAGAGGGACAATCATCTGTACAGTGGCTCCCTTTAAATCGCAGTCACACCAGGAATAGTGGGATAACTGAAGCATTCACAGCTGTAAGTCCAGCAGGCCTTTCCAGAGTCCTTTGAAAACAAACAAAAAAAGACAAAAGGCACAGTGGAGGAAACAAAGGAAATATAGTATTCACATGAGCCAGGTACCCACTTTTAAACCTCAAAACAGGCTATTTCAAATTGACCGTATGGGACTGAAATTGTGTGCTATTGCAAGATAAATATTGGTATTTATTATTAATTGACCTATATGAGGCAATTATAGTTAAAATAAATAACGTCTCCTTTCCACTTCATTTTTCTTGACATCAGCTCCCTATGTGAACTACATCCAGAAGGACCCGGCTTCTCCTTGCTCCTTGACGGAGGCTCTGGAGTATCTTCAGGTTGACGTCCTGGAAGAGCTGATAAAGAAGGACAGCCTTGCAGCCAATCAGAATCAGCCTCCCAAAAACAAGCCTCATAACCTCACTGTGGTCGCCATGGAGGGCTGCCACTCATTCATCATCCTGGACTGGGGTCGCCCACTGAGGGATGATATGGTGTCAGGTAGGAGATGTTTTGCCTTAACTTAAAGTCCAGGTAAAGTAAAATCTAAGATGTGTTTTGAAGCACATTTCTCCATGTGGGCCAGTGCACCGTCACACAATCCATAAAGTTTTTACCAGTCGTCTGGCCCTGTCTTTCTCCTTGCCGGCCCTCTTTGTGTTCCTGTCATATGGGGTGCACATGAGAACATGCTGCATGCGTGTTCCAGTTAAACTTGTGCTTTCGTCATAGTCTCCAGTGGAGGAATTGTTTTGAGCGTCGGAACCCACATGAAATGACTTGTTTCTAGTGCCGGGCAACGATTAACATTTTTAATTGCGATTAATCGCATGATTTTTTTTGCGATCTCTGAGTGACCACCTCAAGGTGTCACTCAGACAGAACCAGGACATTCTGATGTAGCATTTCAAAATTAAAGTCCTTCAAAATCGCATGCATGAGCTAACTTCAAATCACATTCATGAGACAATTTGTCTAATTTGAGATTATATTTTAGAGGAAAAGGCGCATAGTTACAAAATCATTTCACCTCAGGTTGATAGCAGACCACCTCAAGGTGTCACTCAGAGAGAACCAGGACATTCTGATGTAGCATTTCAAAATTAAAAGCCTTTCAAAATCTCATGCATGAGACAATAATAAAAAAGAAAAACTGCGTTAACGCGTGATAAAATAATTGTCGGCGTTAATTAATTAATGCGTTAACGCGATAATAACGCGTTAACTTGCCCAGCCCTACTTGTTTCACAATCCGAATTTAATCAATTCGGTCATTTTGAAAGTCTAGAAGAGCAGCAGAATGTTGTTATCCCAGTCAACTTAGCATAGGGCTTAACCGTGAGTTAGCTGTGGTAAACAACACACTTTTCTGTGATGTGACAAACTCATATTGATCTTCCCTTCACCTATACTTAAAAGTTGAACCATTTATGCTAAGAAATGATTACACAGTACATTCTTGGTGTTTTTTTGTGGTCAATAATGTATTAACTTATTAACTTTTATGTAGCTCTCTGCTGTGAATGCACATGAAAAGGTTGCATTGAAAACAGGGAATAGGGTTCTTAATAAGCTCCTTTAGTTTCTCAGAGAAAACCAAAATTCCTTTGACCTAAAAATAAAGGTGTGTGTGTGTGTGTGGGGTGGGGGGTGGGGGGGGGGGGGGGGGGGGGGGGGGTTCTGGGACAGAGCAGAGACTGAAGATAACAGCATAGTGTATGAGACGTGGTGGACTATCAAAGGTAGCAGCCTGGCCAGCGACAGAGGCAGTACGTTTTGTTTGGCAGGAAAACACCAGCTCCTGGTCATGCTGTGGGTCCGTCCACAGATGTGTAAAACAGATAGTTGGTCTTAACCATCACTGATGTTTTCGTCCCCACTTTCTTTCCATCTGCTCTCCCTGGTATTTCCTCTCTGCGCACACACACACACACACACACACACACACACACACACACACACACACACACACACACACACACACACACACACACACACACACACTATCTTGACGTTTTCTGTGTAACTTTAAGACATTTTTGCGCTTAATTTGTCAGGAAATTATTTGCGGCCATCACTATTTTCTCCCATTTAAAATACTTTTCTCTGTCCATTAGTTTTATCTTACGTACCATGCTACATTCCATAAAGTAATTTTAAGTGTCATGACCCTGATGTACGGTCGGTTTCTCCGCTTTTATGTGTGATAAAACAGTTTCAGTCATACTAACTTTTATGTGAATTCATCTATTGTGTATTGCAAAGATATGCACTGTAAATACAGCTGAAATGATCTGCAGGCACAGTTCACACATGCAGATACAATCACAAGGTGCTGTTTTAGTTATTAGGGCGTGTTTGCACAACCGTGTCTTACAGTAGGAGTTATGGGTCACAGCTTTCAAAACAAGTGGACGGAAACAACTATTAGCAAGCGGACTCAAGAGACGAGGGACATTGGCATACTTTTTCTTTCTTTTTTTTTAACCTAATCCCAACTTCTGGTTCCATTAACTCTGATGCATCGACGACCTTTCGCTTAAAGGTTTTGGGGCGAGACGAGCTAATTATTCACCGAGTATAAATAGTGTTGCATTCAAAGGACCGACTCTTTCGGAAACACTCAACACATGTAGACCTAAAGCAGAGAAAGAAGAGGAGGCAACGGTCCACATACGCATACATATGAAACCTCAGTTTAACAACGTAGAATGGTGAATGAATAAAAAACCAAAAGAAGAAAAAACAAAGTAGCAAGAATTTCCCTCCTCTCCTGTCAGCAGCCAGCTGTGTTGGTTTGGCTCCAGTAAAAATAGAAACTCAAACTCAAGAGTCCAATAGAAACAGTTGGTAGTTTGACGTGCGGCGGAGCTGTTATCCATCGCTTTAAAGTGAGTGATTGAGAGCTGCGTGACTTGAGGTTGCGTACCGGATTCTAAGGATTAGTCGGAGAAGAAGAAAACACACTGCCAGGCTGGAGGACAGTCAGCATGACTTGCCAGGGCAACAGTTTTTCTATCGTTAAATGTATATGGCGGACCACTTACTCTCGCAAAATAGTTGAAGGCATAAAATGAATGTTCATACTTAGGTCATGTGAGGCCAAGGTTTGCACATGCTTTCGTGGTGCTGGTGGGTTTGTTACATTTAGACAGAGCCAGAGTAGCTGTTTCCCCATTTGTGCTAAGCCAACCATACCATCTGCTGGCTTTAGCCTCATATTTACCTTACAGACATGAGAGCGCTATCGACTTTCTCATTGGTTATAAATAAAAGTCTCAAAATGTGAAAGTTTTCCTTTAACGCTGAACCTCAGGGTATTGTTTTGTTTTACATTAAAATTGATACAAACGTAAACAATGTCTTCCTAACTTATCGTCTGTAGCAGTGATTTCTTTTTCAGTTTTTTTTTCCCCCAACACCTAATGAGCGCCGCCCGTTTATTCTGCATTGTTCCCTGCAGGCTACATGGTCCACAGCGCTTCCTACGACGATGTCCTCAACAATAGATGGTCCTCTAAAGCCTCCAGCGGGACCCACCTGCCTCTGGAGAATCTCAAACCAAACTCTAGGTAACACATAACCCACCTGGTGTGTGTGTGTGTTTATATATCATCGTGTATGGTTACAATGCTTAGAGGGCGGGTGACGTTAGCACGTACACAACGCTGTCATGCTCATTGATTCACAGTATCATCTCCCACATGGGAGTCATGGAACCTGAACTCCCAAACAAAGATATGCTTCGTTAACAGACCTCTCATCCTGACCTGCATGCAATGTTTACAACGAGGTTGCTGCCTCGGGTGCAGGCGCTTTGGCTGTGGCTGAGTGTTTACATCCTTAAGCCGTCATCACATAACGTGCACAGGACATGCATTCTGTCTGGTATGTGGCTTCACGTATGCACGTCTGCTGGTATTATTCCATGTTTAAATGTTTCCAATTGTGATATTGAACCAGACTGACACTGATCAGAGCAGAGTGTGAGTTGGATACTGATACCGTAATGCTTGTATAAGATTTTGTAAAAAAAAAAAAACCTCAGAGTGAAGTAAATCCATGGAAGCAGGTTAAAAAACCCAAAATGTGACATGTTATAAAACTATGTAGAGATGTTGGAAATTCAATTGAACATGAATACAGCACACACTATCTGACACTTCCACACGGATACAGTCACCTAGGTCTGTTTCAATTATTAGAGCGTGTTTCCAGAACCCTGTTTTATGAGACATGGGTTACGGTTTTCAAAATAAATGCATGGAAACAGCTTTTAGCACTTGGGCCCATGAGAGAGGAAGGGAGAGTTGTCACCCAAAACCCCCCAGAATTCTTGTTTCATTTATAGCTGTGCATTAAGCACCTTTTTGCTTGCAAGTTGTGCATGTAAATGATGCATGTTTTAAAATCCTCTCGCTTCTTTGCAAATGTAGTTTTTTTTAGTCTAATGTATGAAGCAAGTTATGAATTGTCTTCTTCTACAAGCTCAGAACTTGCAAGCCGTATGTCACTCAAGAATCTGGTGGAAAAACAGATTCAGATGTGTGAGTTCATCAGGGATTGAAGTATCCTCTCACCCAGTGGAGACACCTCATTTGCTTGAGGTGTTATGATAAGTGTCTCACCTCGGGGCCTTAGAAAAGCAAACACCTGCTGCTGAACACAAACGGAGTTATGTTCAATGGGTAAAGTTTTCCAGGAGTCTGCAAAGAGGGATTCCCTCCTTGGCAACCGGTTTGTATTCGTTTGATAGTGTGTCTGGCGTGGTTACCGTTGATCCTGGGACGGCTTATGCGACACTGTTGGTATTTCCTTACGCTGCAGGCGCCTTCTGCCTGCCGAGCTACACTAGGCCTCGACGCACGGATGTAGATTCACTATGTGGACAAATTGGATCCACAAGTTTTCCTTTATTTAGACTTTATTTTTTAATGATTCCAGCTTTGTGAGAGAATGTCACAATGTCATAATAAAATTATTCTCTTCTTTGTTGGTCAGACGATACGAAGCGTTTCGATGATGTCGCAACCTTTGTTTTTGGTGTTTTATTGACCAAAAAGAATCCATTAGAAAATATGCACCAGATGAGGTCTCATTGATGATCATTTAATTAAATATAGCTCATTTGAAAGAACAAAGATCGATGCCCTGGATGAAGCTGAGAGCTCTCTGTATTGCACGTTTCAAATGGCTAGCTTGGCTCAATGTAGAATTTCGTGGTCCATTCTCTGTTTTTATATTATGACTCACGTTACTTTCTTTTTTTACCTTCTCCAATTTCTTCTTTCATTACATCATCTCTCTGCAGCTGCCTTCTCTCTCTCTCTCTCTCTCTGGCGATATATATATATATATTTTGGTGGCTGTTGTCACGTGGCTATGGTGATTGGATCCAGGCCTCCAGGCTGTATACGTCGTTAACGGGGGGTTTTTTTCTAGGAATTGACTGACCATGAACTTACTGTACTGCGACCTTGCCGAGCGGAAAGGGAGCACATATGCGCACAATGCTGCATTAATTAGCACGCACTTGCACAAACACACCAGCCAGCTGCAGTGGAAAAGTTTGCAAACTCTCTGTCTGTGGGTTGTTTTTAATCAGATTTTATTATTCTCCACCACCCAGAGACTAAGTGAGCTCTCTGTGATGAATGTCTCTTTGAAGGACTCTTCCTCTCTTTCAACCTCCTAACATTTATTCATTTTCTTTCAGCATATATATATATATATATATATATATATATATATCCCTCCTTTCTTCTGTCTTTCATTTGTATCGTCTATCTGTTAACCTCCACTTGTCTCGATGTCTCTTTTTCCCCCTCAGCGCCTTTCCCTCCTTCTCCCTTCAACACAAGCCAAATAGCCATTTTATTGTGCTGCGCTCACTTTGGATTCGTACGAATAAAAGACAGACTACTCTTAAATCAGCCAGACTGAAGCATGCCCAGTCATCTGCTATGGTCATTAACATTTCCCTCACTTTCACACAGTCACAACAACACAGGCAGAATTACACTTTAACTCCCTCATGTATAAATCTTCATGTCGTGTTTTTTTTGTATTTATTTTTTATTTAGGTACTACTTCAAAGTGCAGGCCAAGAATGTGTTTGGTTTGGGACCCGTCAGCGATACACTCACCTATGTCACCGAATCAGGTGTGTAACCTGTCGACGCCACACTTAGAGATGCCTCATTGACTGCAGTTCAACCCGCACTCAAGCTGGCTTTAGATTGTCCGCTGTGCTGCAGCATCCAACCGCAACGTTGTGGTGACACTCATTGTATTGCAATGCAAGCTATCCTCGCGGTAAAAGCAGACGAGCAGATTTACTCTGCATTATGTGCATTGTGGGTATTTCATCCTCAGTACCAGGAGAATGCATTAAACCCGCAGTGCTGCCCGTGTGCTTTTCCTCCCTCGTGAAATGATCGCATTCTTCTCTTTCAGACGATCCTCTTCTCATTGAAAGACCACCTGGTAAGTCAAACTCAACTAACTGTATCACCTCATCTGCTTCCCTCTTTGAATCTACCTTAAAAGGCAAAAAGTGCTCAACATGAGAAAAGACATTAAGACAAGATATGAATGGCGGTATTAAAATACACAAGTAGAACCTTTAAAACAGTTCAATGAGATAGAAGAGAAGGTTAATAGGTTAATTGATATTAATAAATGATCCCAAATTGATATTGTCAAACAGAAAAGTTTTAAACCTTGATTTTAAAGAACTTCTCTGGAGTTTGTTTGTTTTAAACATGTTTAGTTTTGCCTCTGGAGACAGTGAACCAATAATCCCCCAGATGTCTAGATGGTTTAGAAAGGATTAACAAATCAAACATATTTTGGCTCTAAACCATTCAGCGCTTTGTAAACCAATAGTTTTATAAATCATCATCTAGGTTACAAGATATGCAGAATTTAGCTCTATGTTTAAAACACATGACTGGCCATTTAATATCTGACCATAACAGTAACAACTGTTATTGATATCCTGTTAAATATTATCTTCATTGTTCAGCTTTACAAACTTTGGTTTCATTCTCTCTCTCTCTATCGTCTCGTCCTCCTCAGTGTGTACATGATGTGTCTATTCATAGGACGCACATTCTTTGCCACAACGCGATGCATCTCCTCCTCTGCTCCTCAGGTGGAGAACCAATCTGGATTCCCTTTACCTTCAAGTATAACTCGGCCCACAGCAGCTGTAAGGGCAGCCAGTACGTCAAGCGGACGTGGTACAGGAAGTTTGTGGGCGTGGTTTTGTGCAACTCTCTGCGATACAAGATCTTCATGGGAGATGGTCTGAGAGGTAACGTATGACATCACCTATATTTAAAACCTGTTATGGTCAGTACTTTTCCCTGTGCAATTCTAAAAAAAAAAAAAAGCTGAATGATGATCCCCGCTTCCCTTTCTCTACCGACAGAGCCCTTTTACAGCATAGGGGACACATTTGGCCAGGGAGAAGACCATTGCCAGTTTGTGGACTCCTACAGGGACGGAAGGACCGGTCCGGAATACCTCTCAAATTATCTGCCTTCAGCACAAGGTAAACAAGTTGCACATTTGTGGGCTTGATATTTAGACCTAACCTATTATGTTTGGGTTTTTTTTTCCATGCAGTCTGGCTCTCTGGCTCCTTAGTGGACCAGATGCATTGATGGTATCTATGCAGAATACAGATGTGTTGTATTGTCTAAATGAATACTTTTTTAAAAAAAAAGGACCTTAAAGAGTTTGGACATGCGTTTGCCCAAATGTCACCTGCTTTTCATTACTGCAGATCAGTTTCCTCATAATACGTTAACTTCTTAAATGAATGCCATAGCTTCCTAGCCATTATTTGTTTCAGGTCATATCAGTACACGATGGGAATATTTGAAACTTGACCGTCATCCAGACATGCGCACTCTTTTTTTTTTTGCTCTCAATACATCTCTGTAAATGGCTATGAGCAGCATTATCATTTCTTTCTTTTCGCAGGATTTTATCGCGCCTACAGACAGGAGCCGGTTTCATTCGGAGTTATTGGTCGACGCACGCCCCATCCATTCGTGGGCTGGTACGAATGCGGGGTGCCTATCCCCGGGAAGTGGTAAACCACAGGAGGACTGGGAGACATCGTCACCGTGGGCTTCTGTATCCGGCCGCAGGTTCTTACCGTCTCTGGTCCTGCCATCGAATACAGACTTTTGCCACAATGAAATGACACCACTACGACTTCATAACAGCGTCACAGAAAGAGAATATAGTACTTTTTAAACAACTCAATGTATATCATTACAATGCACTTTTTTATATAAAGCAGTCTGTATATGAGGGGGAAAAAAAAAAAAATAAGCATGTGTGCTTTTGCTTAGTGTAACTCTGGCCTTAAAGTGTCCTTGTACTATTCCCAATTATCCTAAAGACAGGTCCTCACCCAGTGTTATTTATCTCATCACTTATGCACTCACACAGTCAAACCAGTGACATTGGACCAAAGCACAAGCTCCGAAGCGAACTGTAAGAATGGGCACTTAAGGTGTGTATAGGTCTGTTGATTTTCAATCGTGAGATTTGTATTTCATAATGTAAAGGCTTCTGACAGCTACTTTTTGTTTGTTTATTTGTGTTCCTAAACCATCATACTGTTTTTTTTTACATCCTTTTTTGAATTCACCAGAATTCAGTAAAAGTTACTGTGTAAGTTTTGTATGTATACAGACAAAGAATAAAAGACCAAATATTTGCTCAGGAATTGTGAGAGACTGAATAAACGGTTATGGAAACCACAGCAATCCAAAATCATGAATCATATCGTATATTCTCCTGCTGCCGCATTCTTTTCTAGCAAAATCTTCCAAACGTGAACCAGATCTCCTTAATCAGCCGAATGAAAGATTGGAGTAACAGAGAAAGTTTGGTCGAGCCAGCTGGAGCAGCAATCGTTCAAATGTGGTGAAATGTCAAAAACAACATATTGTAGACAGAACCAGGTGAGGCGGAAGGAGAGAATACCGGTTAACACATCGCCCCATAAATATCCAAATCGTTGGTTTAATGCATACCTTTTGTACCGTGATAAGATTTAGCTTGAAATCAGTGGTGGAACATAACAGAATAAATTTACTCTTTAAGTGTTCTTCAAATTTCTGTGAGGAACTTTTAACTGGTTATGAAACGGTCTCAGTTACTGATGCCTCTATATGACCTACATAAATAAACGAGAAGAAATCATAATAAATATTTATTCCCATCGCTCGTCATTGGCGCCACCAGGTCGGATTCGGCACGAAATCAGGCAAAATCAAGCACGTTCACCAGAAACTCTTTCAGCTCAGACTCCGGCAGGGTCAGACCCAGATCATGGGTCAGACCCTGATCCGAAAGCTCTTGTGGGAGGAGGAGAGCTCAGCGCCTGGCATCACCGTCCCTTTCTTCGGCTGGGAACGGAGCTTTGCCTCGCTATTCCGTCGGTCCCCCGCTGTGAGCCAACGCTGACACCGCGCTGCTGGAGACCCAGACCGTATTGCCGGGCCCGCTGCAGGAAAGGGAGGCACGGAAGAACCAGAGCCAGGACTGAGCGGAGCAGATTGTTAGGCTGCAGTAAAACGTGTTTTTCTAAAGGCCGCCAAAATGAACCTAAAATAAAAGCTCCTTATAGTAACTTTAAGTATCGACATGTATTTATTTCAATACTTATTAAAGGACCAGTAGGATTTAGTGACCTCTGGCGGTGAGGTTGCAGATTGCAACCAACCGACTGCCCCTCCATTCACCCATCACTTTCTAAGGGAACCTACTGCGGCCTTCAGGTAACTTTAAAAGTGCAAAAGGAGCTCTCAAGAGCCAGCGTTTGGTTTGTCCGTCCTGGACTTATGTTAAAACATGGCGGTGCAAAATGGAGGACTTGGTGGAAGAGGACCTGCTCCCTATGTAGATATGCAGGACTCATTCTAAGCTAACGAAAACACAACAATTCTTAGTTTCAGGTGATTACACACTACTGAAAATATACTTTAAATCAATATATATATATATATATATATATATATATATATATATATATATATATATATATATATATATAATGGCCAAATGCTTACTGTAGAACATATACAGCATGTTGATGTAGATCTGCAATGCATCATGGGTCATCGTGGTCTAAATTTATTCCGGGGTGAATCCTACAGTAAATACATTTTTACTGTGAATGATTGGGTCTTCTGTATCTACACACTGTAATGGAGCAGAAGGTTAAAGTTGCATAAAATGGAATTAGAAGTCCACACGGCTCAGAACATGGCGATTTTCATCTGTTATTACATTGTGATATTAGTTTCTTTACTTAAGTTTAGTTTCTGAATACTTCGTCCACCTCTGCTTGAAATAGTATCTTCATCTGCTGTGTTACATTTGGAAAGGCCCACCGCACACATTTGTTGAATCAATTATCACTTGTATATCCTGGATCATTTGAAACTGAGTATCAAAGGGATTACCGGAATGGCGGACGAGTAAGAATTCGCTTCAAATGTTGAGAACTACAGATAAAATCTTTCACGAGTAACAGACTTTACGTTTCCATGCTGAAAGCCAGTTATGGTGCTCAGACTTCAATGCGTTGTTTGAACACAAATTATTGTCCATCTGTGTAAAATAACTGACAAAAAAAAAAGGGAAAACGTATGATCATAACTGGGTCAGCACCACAACAAACCAGGTGGAAAACAGATGAGGCTTAATGAACGGCGAGGTTCTTTTTTTTCTATGCGTTGCCATCAATCAATGCTCCAGTCGTGGGATTTTCACAATCATTTTCCAAATTGATCGCTCGTCCCGTTAATCCCAACAGCAAAGCCGGTGCTGACCTTTTCAGCGCTTGCCTAAAACGTATTACTGTCAGTCTTGACTCAGGGAGAAAAACTGATTATATCCAGTAGCAGCACTACTCGTTTTCAACACATACTTCACAATCCTGCCTCACAGCAAAAAAAAAAAAACCAATGTATAACTCATTAAACCCCATCAGTCCTCCGGGAATGGATCTTTATAACCCAGAAGAGGCAATAACCTTTATCAATATGCTATAGTACATCTATCAGTACGACACCTAATTATACATTTACTCTGTTGGTATTCAAGCCATGAATGGGGATAGAAGTCAACTAAGGTCAGTGCAAGAAATATAGCCGTGAACCAAACCAACCAAGGTCTCCTCCTTGTTAAAAATGAACTAGTAGTGCAGGATTTCTCCAAAAACATTACTTTCACTCCGTTACGTTGAGCAGAGTTAATGCAGCAAAGGTCTAACCTCTAACCCCTTGAGTGAGAAGCACAGGCACAGGTTGTTTTAGAGATATAACAAACCAATTTGTCAACACTTCAATCAAACATATTCTCCAGGTATGCAGTGCGTGGATGAAAGCCTCTGCTATCACCTGATGAGCCTCTCGTTGCCCCCAAAATATTTTAAGTTGCAGCGCCATTGGACCTGACTTGTGAATAACACAATGCACTATGTGGAACCACCATTCTGAAAACACAAAACATGAATCTCTACAAGAGTTTTTGTGCTTCAGAAAAAGACCAGAGGAACAAAAGGACAAAAGAAAAGAGAAAGAGGGAAAAGAAGAGACCGGAGGACTAACATGCTTTAAGACGTGTACATGAGGACTACCTCATCTGCTCCAGATGTTTGAGAGAATATAGTCACATTTACGTATATATGTGTGTGTGTGTGTGTGTGTGTGTGTGTGTGTGTGTGTGTGTGTGTGTGTGTGTGTGTGATCAGAAATTATGACTGCTGTCAGAGGGGAGAAGAAAGATAGATAAACCATAACCAATACAACAGGATGAAGCAGAACTACAAACAGGAAATCAGGAGTGTGGTCCAAGACTTAAGCAGCTTTCCCCCGAGGCTTTGCTTCTTGGAAAGGCCTGAAACACAACATTTAGAGCACGTGATGCTGAAGCTCCTAATTAAGGCCTTTTTTTTAACATTCATAATAAAATACAAAGCAATGCTTTACACAAGAGTTTTGACCTCGAGAAACTAAAAGCAGCCCTCACTCGAATGAATATTGATGTTTCATAGAGTTCTGGTAAAAGAGCTCATTGCTTTTAGAGCAGTTATGGAGAGAAGATGTAAAAACAGGGTCGACACACTGAAGGGTTTCAATGTCACTTGGTATGCGTGCCGTTTTTTTTCAAGTTTTGACGGCAACACCAATAAATCAAATCAGATAAGTAGTCCGTCTTACATGTTAGCAACACTATGTTAGGCATATCATACAGTGTCTCTTCCTCATTAACTGTCAAACGCAAGTTCAGCTTTCGATGTCTTCGTTTTGGTGCACTAACTACAGAGGAACCACGTCTTTTTTGATTTGCTAGATTACCTCACAGCTACTTAACGACACCTGTCAGTGACTTTCAACTTGCTGTGATTATGTACCGTGACATTTTGAAATTGGATTAAAAAAAAAAAAAAATAGGCAACTGCTAGTTGGTTTAGCCTGGTCAAGCTCAATGGATCACGAAGTGTGTGAAACTGTATTGCGACATTCGCGGATTCGGAATTCAGTGCTAAACTGACCTTTCTTTAATAATTCCCGCCCCTCAAACGCAGACTGATCAATAATAGCGTAGCATTGGTCAGTTCAGACAACTACAGCTCTGCTCCATAGACCGATAATGAGGACTGATATGAAGAGAAAGAGAGACGCATTTTAAACTACGGCTTTTTGTGGAGCGACGGCTGCTACCTCTGTATGGAGGTGTATGCGGATGCAGAGGCGGAGTTTCGGTGAAGGGGCCTTCGCCCCGAAGTTAACCACAACTTCAGTACAGGCTGTTACTGTGGACCAGCTATTGTCGTTTTAGAGACTTTGGAGGTCCGAGTGGGAAACGTATTCTTTAGTGAGGAGGTGTGGTTGACTCAATGTCTCAGCTTTCATCAGTTTCCATGACTATTGGCCGGTCATAAGCAGTGGCGTTGGCTGGCATGTAAAATCTATAAACCACTGAACTCTGTTGCTTTTTTTTTTTTTTTGCCAAATATCTTAGTGCTGTGATCACTTCTGACGTTATTGCTTTACTTTCCTACCTCTTTGTCTTTGAGCCATTTTCTCCTCTACTTAAGAAACTCTTAAGCCTCTTGAACGTCCTCCTACTCACTCCTCACAGTTGTTCACCTCAGGAGCTCCAGGGGGCCAAGATGCTTTGAGAATAACTTATCTTGATTAGGATCTTGTCTTAACTTTAAGGGAAAACTCTTAAAAAAAACATCATACTTCAAACAATGTCTTTGAATTTTGTCACTAGGATCAATTCTCTGTGCTAGGAAGCTTTAAGAATATGAGCTCTAATCCCCAGTGAATCTCGCTCTGATAAAAGCCGATTCAAGACCACAATTACGTCATGTGTGCAATCTGTTAGGTGGAGTCTGTGTTGTTCTAGGCAGGGTGGTCCTCAGGGTACAATGTGCTTCACACATAAAGACAGAGTTTGGCTAATCAAATGTAGGATCACTGATGTTATTGTCATTTTCATTTCATTATTCGGCATCAAACTTTAACTTGATTAAAACATGGATTTAGATTTGTTCCATCTGCTTTGAACAAGACGCCAAAACCTGACATCAGAAGACTGAAAGACCAACCGGTTACCGGCATCGACTTCATGTACGTGTAAACAAAAAACACATAAAGTCTGTCTTTTAAATGTGCCCAAAGTTGTTGGAATCGTGCTTCTTTTCAGTCAAGCTAACACCAAGACATCCGTCCGTAATGATGCGGCACTAAAACATCACGTGTCAGCTATTTTCCAGTGTGCGTCCGATCCTTTGTCGGCGTCTGTAACGCAGAGCAAACTGCAGGTCCGTTATAGAAGAAGGGGCAAAAGGCCACGCTTGCTTGATTGAGTCCAGGCTCAGCTGACTTTCCCCCACGTGGATCTCACATTAGAAATTCATTTTTCAAACCGCTCAATGCCAGTAAGCTCCTCCTGCCATTATTGTATTGATTTAGAAAAAAAAAAAAAAAAAAAGCTCATTTCTATCTATTTGAATACGCCGCAAAATTGCTTAATTACAATACCATTAAAATCGTACGTGAAAAAAAATGTGTGGTTGTGAAGGAATGCAGGTTCTTCTAACTGTTTTCCACATGCTCGTTTTTTTTTTTTTTTTTTTTTGTGTTTCTTTTTGATAAAAGTGGGTCACAAGCTGTTTGGGCTGGAAAAAGTTAGACTTCATTCTAGAGAGCTGAAATCATCGCAAGATGAATCAGATTGAAGGTTGAAGAGAGAAAAACAAAAGAGAGGAGGAATAGGGTGAGAAACAGAAGTTTAGTTGTGTTCAGAAATGTTTAGACAAGCGATACTTAATAGAAGTTTCAAACACTGTGAGTAAAACTATGAGGCATGAATCCAAAAGCCTTCATTTTTCCTGTATCCTTTATTTTTTCTGTGGATTTGGGATTTTTTTTTTGTTCAAAGAGTTCAATTTCTAAACTTGAGCAGTTTTGTTTTATTAAGGACCTGAAATCTGTCACTTAGCAAAAACTACTCATGATGGACACGGAGGTTGTAAAACCATTAGACAACACGGTTCTAAGGTTTCCGCTCTCTACGGTTGTATTAAAGTACATAAATGTTACAGAATCCAGGGGAATATCGAGTATCGTCGGCAGCATCGGTTGGAATGATTGGAGCCATGAATAATAGAGAGGAGAGAAAATGGCCCGTCGCTCTAAACAAGCTTTTCGTGAAGAAAAAAAAAAAAAAAAAGGGTCTGATCAGATCTGGGAATTCTTAATTGCTCAGAGACATAATATTTACCGAACACCAGGATGACATAACTGGCAGGCTGCAGCGACAGAGACTCTGTTGTTGTGCTCTGCGCTTACTGTTCTTTTAACGGGGGTTTTGGATCAGAGTCAGGGTTCTGCTCTTGTTCTACTACTACTACTCTGAGCTCACCGTCAAGTCAGTTCTGAACTCAGCCTGCGGTGCTCTTTTGGCAGGAGGACAGGTCACGCATAGACCTAAGAAGCTCAGCGGGGGGGGGGGGGGGGGGGGGGGGTGAGAGGTGACCGTAGGGGAGTTCAAACCTACCATTATCTCTTCACATTATCTATCAGAAGAAGTGAGAGTCTGAAATATAATAATATATGTATAAACCTCAGTTATGAGAGGTACTATTTACTGCTACTGACCTTCCGCTGTGACTGCGTTGTGTGAGGTCTCAGGTGCATTTAATGCCCTGCGAGTCGTTATATGCATCTACACATACCGACTGCTCACACGCCGCTCATAAACAACTGCACTTGTGTCAATACACAGCGCACATAAGCACATCTTCACGACGCTTCAATTTACTCAAATTATATGAGCAAATCCCTCGTCCAGCAACTAGACATTCTTCTATGCTGGCCGGTGAACCGCACAGATAGTGGTTAGGATTATGGCCAGTTGTTTCCACGGCTTTTTTCTCGGCTAACTAGGAACGTGATGTCATCCTACTTCGCGCGATTTGGCTTATATAGATCTGATAAGTAGGCGGTGAAAGAACTCGGCTGAGTTGCGGCGTCTTTACGGTCCTTGTTAAACCCTTAATGAAGTCACTGTTAGACACTGTGATTGATTAACGAGGCTCCAAACCTCGTTTGTCGCCAGGAGCGACAGGGACTTTAGATGCAGTAGTTTCTTCTGTCCTGGACTTAGAAAATCCAGTTCTATTCTATTTTTGCCTTTTAGCAGATGATGAGAGTTAAGGTCTTGTAAATAAATCATTGGTTGGAGGTGACGTATTGACTGCACTGAAAAGGGACCATGGTTTGGTCTTCAGTACGGAGGAGGTGAGAAGGGAACCAGAACTGAAGCTGTGAGTTACTAATACCCAGACTCTTTGAGAGAGAGAGGGGGGGGGGGGGGCATGAAGTTTAATTTGTGCTCGATTGCTTGACAGGCAGAATATCAGGCAAATTTCCCTTTCATAAAACTTATATCATCTTGCTTTCGGAGTCGCGTTTATGGGCGCTTACCGACTCTATTTGGAGCGTGGCACCATCGTAAGTAGTCTGACGTGACCAGAAAGCAGTCAGATCATAAAGTTTGACATAACCCCCCCCCCCAGAGTTCAAATGATGCAATTCTTATCCAAACCGTCTGATGGATGTTTACTGTTGATGGATGTTTACTGCTGTAAACATCCATCAACAGTTTACAGACCCACTTCCTGGTACATCTGGACCCACCATTGTTTCCATGGTTATGTGCACACCAAGTTTTATTTTGTGCCATAAATGATAATTACCCACTTTTTTCCTTTGGTGTATTTATTTACTAGTCAGCGGTTACAATGTAATCCTAAATGATCGACACGAAGGACGAAACTACATAAATAAGACTGAAATTGTAATAAATTGAATAAAAAAAATCATTTGACTTTGCAGAATGACCTCACAGTTTTTGAGAAATTTGTTATTTTATGAGAAAGCACTGAAAATATAATTGCGTCTGTTTCGATCTTTTTGTCAATCTTGTGACCTCACTTTTGGCACAAAAAAAAAGAGGATAATTTGCCGAAAGATTTTGGAAACGTCTTCCTGACTAATAAAATATATCGGAACGCTACAGCAGCATCAAATCGACCTCAAGGTGTTTGATCAAGTGGATCAGGGCAAGTAGCTCCGAAAAAGGGTAACCCCTAATATTAAGAAGAACTCCTTCTGTGGGCATCTGTAAGTAGAAGCTGGTGTATAAACCGATAATGAATGACGAGATAGTAAAACACTGTATATATAAATACATTGAAGTTATGACCGTTAACTTTACATAACATTGATGAACCAACCGTGTCTCCTTCAAAATGACATTATCCTCGAACTCTGCAGCCGATGCAAAGACGTCATCGTTAAAGTCCGTGCCAGCGTAGACCAAGGCCAGGAGAAGCTGTTCTTGATAATCAAAACACAATGTTGGCAAGGATCTACCTCAAGCTTATTGTTTTGGATATTATTTTTTCTCCATGTCAACTTTCCAACACAGTGGCCCCTATTGTTGAGCTCAAAGACATGATTTAATCACAATCAGTACGTTGAATTGTTACACCGCTCTAATATGACTTATCAGTCAAAGACACAAACATCCCCTTATGAGTGTGTGGGGAATAAGTACCTTAGAGATAAGTGATGTGTTGTAGCTGGATTGGATTTGTTGCTCTCAATGTGCAACATTGGGCCTCTTGTCAACATTCTTTTACGCTCTGGGGAACTTATTGGTCACCGCTGAACCAAATGATCATCCGTGTTCATCTTAATTTCTTGTTATGTAAAATAAATCTGAGGCGCAAACAGCAACGCAACTATTTGGTTTCCTTGTTTCTCCTCAGATGAAGATGAGAAACGATCAACGAGGAGCTTTCCCTTTGCCTGCTGTTATCCAAGACAAGGCAAAAAAAAAACACTAGACCCTGTTTCTACCAATGAGAAGATCAAATAGAAACCAGGAAGTTCAGATTGAAGGCGTATCAGATGCAGAGACGATGCACAGCGGTCCAAACTCCTTTAAAAGCAGGATTTGGCATTTCTGGAAAGCTATCAAGTCAGTAATCGCTTCTCCTCCGGCTGGAGACCAGCTACTTGGTCTCTTGAAATCAATGGAGGAGGTGACCCTTCTTTTGATGCAGCAGTAATGAGCCAGAGATTGTAAAACGCTGTTAAATTGGTGCAAAAACGTTGATCATATTAAAGTAGAGCTGATGGGATGTTACATCAAATCTTGTGCATACAGTGAAACAAAAGAGGTTGAATTACAAACACTAAATAAAAGAAGGCGTGGCTAGCAGTTGCATAATGTGAAGCAGACATGTCTGCATGTGGAATGGAAACTGTTTTGGTTTATTATGAGTCTCTCTCTCTCTCTCAGCTCATTTATTGACCTGAGAAAATCTGACGAATTGACTTATTCCTCTTTGCCATGTGTTAGATGAAAGTGGAATATGTGCGTTACTCTATTGGAATGTATCCCCATATGTCTCTGGGGTTATTGAATGGTGCTTCTCAGCTGCTGTGATCTCTCAAATGTCAAATAGCCTTGGCCCGACGTCGAGGGGGGGGGGGGGGACGACAGTTGTTGCAAATGTATTGTTAGCGTTTGTTTAAACCTGTTAGAGCGCCACACAGGTAGACCAGGACCGCTCCGGTAGGTCAAAGGCATGCCAAACAGACTTACTCACGTCACAATGCATTGTCGTACATGTCAGCACTCTGGTGCTCCACGCACGCTAACGCTAATTTGAAGAATTGTTTGCAAATACTGTTTGACGACCTTTTAAATGTAGCTCTCCTTTTTCTTTGGGACACGCCTCCATTTCCACGAGTCTATTAAAACTCACTCCCGCCCTGTCTGACTATTTGAAGTTGTAAGCGTTACGCCCTTCTGCCCGTGGCTGAGGGAATAAGACAGGCAGGCAGGCAGACAGCGAGCACAACAGCACATAGAAACAATCTGGTTTTACAGGCGGTAGCTTTTGAGCAAGTATGTAAGCGGCAGACCTTGTTACTTATCGTTTAACGCGCATCAGGATGAGAATTATTTATACACAAGACACTCACTGACAGATGTGGAAAACAAAGAACACAAGTGTTTCCGGGTGTGCAGGCATGTGCTGCAACCAGATCAAACACATGACAGCATTGACACAAAATGATGCATAAGCACGCATGAAAATGATTGAGTCAAGGACAGGAAGTGATGCTTGATCCAGACACTGTTTGACTTATACATTTCAAACTTGGGGATTGAAGATATGTATTGCTCTGCTGCCTTCTTGCCGAATGCATTACGACAATACATCTGGATTTAAAAAAAAAAAATAGGAAAAACATCACATCTTGAAAAGCCATCTCAAACGAAAGGGAAGTCATCCATGGAAAATGTTGAATACAGTTTCCCCGAAAGCCAAGGCAGTATTTTACTTAGTGTATTATTAATCACTGCATTAAAAAAAAAGAAAAAAAAAAGCATCCTTGCCGGTGGAGCCAAGAGATGTTGTGAAAGAACAGACGCTGCTCTTCTCAGACTGATTGGCTGAGCCCCACAGCTCTGTGTGGGAAAAGTCACATCACAACAGGAGCCGGCCGGTTGGGCCGAGGCGAGACGACGGCCAACAGACGGAAGCTCGTGAAAGGGACAGAAGGGGACTCATGGAAGCTGTGGGTGAAACTTTACAGCGTGTGTGTGTGTGTGTTTCAATGACTGCATTAACAGCGGGGAAGCTTTAACACTGCGAGTGCAGATTAGTTTAAAGCTGCGCTAATTCATATTCTGACAGTAACTTACGTTACAAAGGAAATTCCAAAAGTATGTGATGTTCCCCCCTTGGTAGCTGGACGTGTAGAAAGGTATTGCAGTATCATCAAGTTGAGGCGGCAATATTTCAGTGTTATGTTGTACCTTTTGGCTGGTTCAGCTCTCATGTTCAACTCCTCCGTGCCTCGACTCAAGATGTTTGCTTATGGGAATACCCCAGTGTAACTAAATCAAACTACTTATACTTAATATGAATAATGTAGTTCTGTGCATGCATGTAGTCAGTATGGCTGGACATATTTATTGCTTTTTTTTTTCCCTCTATAATTATTTTGAAAAGTAGTTTTCAAATGAGTTATAGAAGAATACAGAGTGTTTTTTCATTTAAGTATTTAATTCACACAGGATTATACAATTATCATGTGGTTATTTTATACAGACTATCAATTTATTAAATGACCAGAAAACATGCAAAATGTGATATGTATTGTTATCGAGATATGAAATAAACTATATCGGGATAGAACAAAAATGGAGACTGTGTTTAATGAGACAACTCAATCGATTACTCTGTGGTGTGGAAACACACCGACACACACAGTAAACAATGGACTAAACGATATTCTAGTGCATCAAAACACAGAGATTACAAACTCCCCACTCTGACGAACCATCTCATGAGCCGTACAGTTGAACTTGAAAACCCCCGACTTTTCATCCGACATCATCGTCCACGTCTTCTGTCTAGAGCATTTTGGCAGCTTTTGGTTTATCTGTCTAACAGTCCTTTACAAAGAGCAATGGAGCCTCACAGCGAGGCTGTCTCGGCTGTAATGATGAAATCAAAGCCGTTCGTTTCGCATTTCAAACTTGCGTTGTCCACTAATGTCATTATGATACCGTTTGAAGGGGAACTCTGTCCATAACAAAGCCTTATGCTGCCAATTAGGTTTCCAAAAGTGGATATAATGTCAACGACAACAATTTCTTCCACAGATGGTGTGTGTGTGTGTGTGTGTGTGTGTGTGTGTGTGTGTGTGTGTGTGTGTGTGTGTGTGTGTGTGTGTGTGTGTGTGTGTGTGTGTGTGTGCAGATGGCGTCTTTGTTGAAAATCAACTGTAAATATGGAAGAAATTGCTCGTGTGTGAGAGGGTGTGTGTCTGCCTGCCTGATACTGTACGTGACATGCATTTTCCAACGCGTTGTGTTCTTGTGTACGGATGAATGTGTGTGCACCACGTTACAGTCGTTTGTACAGCATAGCCCCTGCAGAGCGTCGACGCCTCTCGCGGTGCCCTAGTTTGCAGAATACTGCGGCAGATGTGCGAGGATGAGGTCATTCACCTGCTGCTTTAAAGATTCAGACTGATGCTGAATCACCTCGCATGGACAGAGAGCAGCAGAGGGAGGAAAGGAACGGAATAGTGAAAGAATCAGACCGCACAAGGCGTGACAATGAATTACTTAGTTTGTTACATCTGTGCGGCATTAATGGAAGATTTCGATCAAATTGGAGATTTCAGCCAGCAGGAAATGTGTCTCTTAAATAGTGACGTTAATCAGTGTGTTTGCTTTGAAGAGGAGAAGAAGCTTAATCCAGAGAAGAGAAAGAGGAAGAATGAGAGGGGGGAACCGGCCAAGACTGAGAGTAAAATAGTGCAGTGGGAGTGAAGTGAACCAGAGGAATTAGTGTAGTTCAGGAGGTTGTATTAGAAGCAGGGATGTCAGTGAGAGAGTGTGAAATTATCTGCAACAACTGGAAGAATGCTTTGAGGGCTTATTTTTCTAAGACTTTCTACCCGACTACTGGTCTGACTGCCAGTACTGCATCTGTTTCTGAACACAGCAGTGAGTATGGAAAAACCCCTGGCAAGGAAAATCTCCCTCACTCTCACTCTCACACACACACACACACACACACACACACACACACACACACACACACACACACACACACACACACACACACACACACACACGCACGCACGCACACAAACGTAGACATTAAACCTGCTGCTCTACCCTAACCATGTCTACCGCTTTGATCTCTTGTATAACCGACTCAAACTTTGACCTTTGTGTGCGCACACACACACACACACACACACACACACACACACACACACACACACACACACACACACCCCACTATTTCACCAGTCACCATTTCAAACAGGATTCAGACCCGTGAAGGTGAAACAAGGCAAGAAGAGGAACTGAGTTAAAAAGCCCCCAAAAGGTCTCCCCTTAGACTAGAACCTCCTCCATGTCTTCATGGGAGATTCCTTTTTCAAACTTTGTGGAGAGGAGGTGAAAAATCCTTTTCTAATTGTGACATTTCAAAATACCTTCTGTTGTGACCCAGTCATTTTTTCCGTTCTGGTTTCTGCTCCTAGTTTTCCATGTGAAGACATGTTTAGACAGACAATGAAATATAACAGGCCGGAATGATGAATGGATTCTGATGGATTCTTCCAAAAATACAGACAACCGTCTCTTCTGTCCAGCATGATTTCATTATCTATCCACATACATCAATGATTTGATCGACAACTGTTTTCGATGAAGACTCTCAAGGACACGACCGGATCACTGAACGGGGCCCAAGGGCCCCAAAGTGTCAGGCGCTGTCTGGCTTTCACCTGCAAAAAGGTCACTCAAAGAGACTCAAAGAGACTCATACCGACCACAATGAAACACAAAACAACTACAAAGAGACGCAAATCAACCGCAAAGAGAGAAAATAACTACAAAAGTGCACGAATGGAAACACTGTTTGTGTTTTCTTGAAGATATTCATGGTGTTGCAGTGAATGCAATTGGTTGTACATGTTACGGGTCCCAGGAATGACACCACAGCAACAAAATGAATATCCTGTAGGACACAGGTAACGTTCAGCAGAAATGAGGACAAGAGGCAGTCGGTTCTTTCTCCAGAGTACGTCTCGTTCTTTACTTCAAAAACAACATTCAATGTATCAAAGTACCAAAATGTATTCAACGCAACTAGCCCAATATACTTACTACTAATACATACTACCAATATACCCAATGTACTTCTCACGGTATTCCACGAAACTCAACATTAAGTACACTGTATCGCCTGTACACAAGTGATTCAGAGCAACTGTAAAGATACAGTGCAATTTACAGCAATTCTCAACTGTATTTATAACAAGCTATATTAAATTGTCTGAAAATAGATTTGACCTGGACACTTATGATGGACCTGCATATCACACACAGAGATACAAAACATGCTGCTGTTTAAAGAACGTTTAAACAGCAGCATGTTCAGCTTTAAGCTCCATTAACTGTCATTAACCATTAACTAATGTGCAATTCTGTCTTTACCCCTGTTCTGAAACTCAAGGCACTTGTTCTGAACTAAAATTACTCACATTGTACACACGTGTTTTTAACTCATCTTCAGTGTAGTAAACAAAACTCTCAATCTACAACATTCATTTTTCCTACACACACAAGTTCAACATTTCATATTAACGGACTGTTCAAAATATACTTGTTCACAAGGCACTGAAACATATTAACACTTGCTGTAACTAACAGCGGTGTGAGAGCCCAAATAATTACTGTGTGAACGTAGATCACGTTAGCGACATCCCTGCAAGACAATATTCAGGTAACAACAACCCGTTTTAGCGCGGCAAGCAGCTAGCTTACCTGCTAAAGCTAACGGCTCGAGACCGTCGCGGATTTCTAAGCTACATATTTACACTTTAACAATAACGTCACAAAGCCTTACAAAATGAGTGTGCACATACAGTCTTGTTTCCCAAGAGTGAACATTGGCCGTTTTCACCAGTACTAACCTGCAGGACATAGGTAACGTTCGGCAGAAATGAGGACAATAGGCCGTCGGTTCTTTCTCCAGAGTTCGTCTGAGGAACGCGCGGGAGTCACACCCTAAAGTAACCTGCGCGCAACTGCTCCGGTGTCAACAGTTCCTCCTGAGGCGCTGCAATTCTTAATTAACTGTCCCTCTGTACGGTCCATATGTTCTAATTACATTTAATAATGCAATAACATGTTAACATATTAAATCATTCAAAATAAACTGACAAATTAAATCATAAATGAACATCAATGTGGTCACATGTTTGGGTGTGCCACATACACACAAAAAAAAGGTTTAGTGAGGAATGAAAAAAGTCAAATCTTGCCTCTCTTTTCTCACTCTTTTCTCTCTGTGAAGCGGATTTTTGTATTTTCCACTTCCGAAAGTTAAAAATGGCAACTTCCAGTGTAGAAAAGGTGTATTTAGCTGTTGAAATAGGAAATATTGAATAATTTAATATGTGCCTGAGAAACTCAGGTGACTCGATTACTAAAAATCATGGATGGGGCTGAGTTTGCAGTGGGTTTGCAGTGTGTTTGCAGTGGGTTTGCAGTGCCTCTAAAGGAGGTTCCATTGAGGTACATTATGATGCGTTCAAACTCTGCTCAGTAAAAATGAAATAATTTATAATGTTATCAATTTGTTATCAAATTGTCAAATTTAGATTTTTGTCGAGAAGCTTGAATAAATACAGTTGTTTGAAGGATAAAACACATATATATTAGAGAGGGAGCTATGAGCTGGTCATCTCCCTAAGACTAGCTCTAAGCAGCTTATTATAGGCCACATAATAAAACGTGAAATTACATTTATTGATGGAATAGTCAATCACTAAATAATTGATAGCTGCAGCCCTAAACAAGCGCATGTATCATAAGAACAAATGCCTGGGTTCCATTTATGACACATGCATATTTAAAGTAAGCCTCAACTCACTTCATATTCTTATTTCTCCTGCATGCACAGCTGCTTAAGGGACTGTTTTCCAGCCAGCCAATGTGTTATAAGGAGAACCTCACCAGGGGAAGAAAAAAAAAACAAAAGTGTCTGCTGCTGCAAACACAGCCAGCTTTCCACGGTGCACTGGTAAAGGTTAAGAGGAAAAAAAAAATTGCAGACACGGCGCAATGTGTTGGCATACAGGTACTGCCAGTTGAATTTATGTCTTGTTCAACCTTATATGCTCTCATGAACACGCAACTTTCATCAGGGAAACTTTTTCAAAGATGAAATAACATTGTTTGACCTCAACAGATCCCAGTTCCTTTGTTTTCTTACAATTGGATGGGATCAAAACAGCGTGCGCATATTACAAAATGGTATTACTTTATTGCAGGTATAATGATATTGGAGTACATGTACAAAGAATTAAAGAAAAGCCAAAAGATATTCTTAAAACAGCGTCTCCATTACATCTACTGGGTCTTACTGCGACCGCTTCAGCACCGAAGTGGCTGAATTTAAACCAGTGTTCTTAAGTCAGAAGTGATATTTCACCTCTCCCACACATCTAGGCTCACATTCAATGGAGTCAGTCTCCTGATGCAGAATGCTGTCTTGTTCACACATTGTCACATCTGTTACTGAGTCATTAGATTAGCTCTTCCGTTCTGTGATCTTGCAGCTTTCTTTCATTCAATGCTTCGCTCTTGTGCAGAACCGGTACCAAAGATTTCATGAACCTCAAATGATTTCTTTTGCGTGTCAAAGTGCGCGTGTCATACGATGGGAGCCAAAACTCCCGTCAGGATTACTCCATACGGAAACAGATGTACTGTAAACACACAGAGCCAGAGAGACGGTAGATGAATATGTATCTATACGTATAGATATATATTCTGCCCTTAAATAAACTCTATCTCTAGGTCTGTTTGTATATAGGAACACAAACACATGCCTCTCGACAGATGTTACATAATCCCCCGACTGGTAGGGTGACGCCTACCTCCAATTTAACAGTAATCTCTATTTTAATGTTCATATTTTAGTGAATCAGTAATAATTCCTTCAGACACATGGTAATAAATCTCAATTTGGGCTTGTTCATCCTCAGCCAATTCTGTTGGCTACTTGGAAAAGAAGGTGGAAAGGTGTTTTTATGGAGGTGTTTTTTGTAATAAGAGGCCCCCTTAGAGAGACCCATATGCTTTTAAATACGACCACTTTCAGTTGAACCCCATGGAGCAGTGTCGTCTGCTTCCCAGACAGGAAGTCAAATCTGCCGCACATGAAGGCGCTCTCTTGTACTATAGTAGTCTAGTCTTTGGGTTTCCTCCAGACACTCTTCATTTCTTTTCATTCTCTTCCTCCTCTGACATCCTGAGCGGCCAGCCAAAGAGGATCTGCTGAGTGCTGACTCTCAGCAAAGCATGAGAGAAGACTTATTCGCTCTCTTGATTGAATCCAAAGGGATTATTGAATCAGAATCCAACAGGCTTAATTGCCAAGATGAATAATACAGAAATGGAGACAGCGGGTTTCAGAAAGTCTGGATATGGAAAGAGAAAATACAGGCATGAAGAAATATGTTCCAAACAACAAACAAGGTGTCTTTGTCGTAAAACTGTTCACTTTCAAGCTTCAAAGCTAATTCTCTTCCTTGTAGGAGCTACGTTTGGCTTCTAAAAGAAAAGTCAGCGATGGATTTGTCGAGCTTGGATCGATCCCACATAAACCCGAATGACCCCGGGCCGGGCCTGCGGTGATTTATCACACTCTTCTGCCTGAACGATGTCCACGAGCCTTCAGACTCACTGGAGCAAATGACCGTTACATAACTGAGACGAATTAACCAGACACAGCCACGCCCTCTTCTTTAAAACAATCTTTTCTTCTCTTTTCTTTGCAGCAAAGACTTTCTCAGTCGGGCTGAAACAATTCCTCGAGGAAACTCTTTGTGTATTTCTCTGGACGGCGGTGAAAAAAAGTTCTAGGGCCTTGAAACCCAGAATGTTAGACGGAACTTAAATAGGTTTAGTACTGGTAGATATAAAAAGAAAGCCAATTAGTCCATTTTTGTATATCTGTTATTTCTCCTTAACAAAGCGAATGTGTTTTTTATCTGATCACTAGAATTATTAATGGAACAGTCGGTAGAATTTCTCCAAGGGAGACTTTCAGGCGTAGACATGTTGAAGCACTAACAGGAGCAGAAGAGTCCGAGTCATGGAGAGCTGATGAAATGTGCTCTATACACCGACACTTTATTCAAGCTCTTGAGGATGCTTTTCTGTCTTTTTTTCCCCAGCAGCCGTGATGAATCAATCACCCTGTCAGGCTGAGGTATCAAAAGTTTCCCACAAACCCCTGCTGCCTCAGACCCATTGACATTTCTGAGCTTCACCTCTCAGCGCCTGGTGGAGAGCTCGCTCTCCGAAGCACTCAAGACTTCGGGCTCAGACCCAAACGGGTGCCCCGAAAATTTAGCTCCGTCACCCTCTCTGCCAGGAATAACGGGCGGCAAAAACGCTGGAAAGTTTGACCTCCTTAATGTTGACACTTTCACTTTTCCCATTGGCTTTCCAGTCCAAATGGGACAATGGCAGCTTGTGTAAGCTGCCTTAGCAAAACAGCTAAGGCAGTTCACATCGGGGAACAATGTGGGACGTCTGGAGCCTAGAAATGTGATGACAAAGCTTGCAAGGAGTTTAGGGAGGGAGCAGATAAGTGATTGCAGAGATTTCTCTGCAGCATCTTAACGGCCCCACCGGTGTCTCCATCGGAGGACCCAGAGGTCCCAGTCACCGTGGAGGTCCGTCTGACTTTGGATCAAGCGCTCGAGTCCATGATCACACTCCACTCGTAGTCACACAAAGCTGCACACGCTACCAAAACACATAATAGGCTCAACTACCTACAACTATTTCCCTCCATTTTGAAAGTTCTTTCTGATCAATACGTGTAAAAACAAGGTGGTATTATGGACATTCCTTACGTGTCTGATGGAGACTCCACAAAGTTGAAGATAATTCACTGTCAGATTTTTGCATGAAAAGGTTTTGTAGGACAGATTAGCAGAACCAGAGAGAGGGGAGGAAGAAGAAAGACAGATTTCAGAGAGGAGTTTAACTCCGTCACAATGTTTTTTCTTTCTTCCCTTCCAGAGGTTAAAGAAACTTTATCCTGAGTGAGTTCCATCTTTTTTTTTTTTTTACGAGTTGTGGAAGAGGGAAATCACTTTTGGCACACCGGAACTTTTACAGAGCAAAAGTAGGCCACATTTAGACAAACCATCGCCTTACAAACGGGGAGACTTCTGTGTTCAAAGGCTGGCACTGAACCGGCTCGAGTTGGTCTCCTTGTATTCATGGCTCTGGTAAATCTGAAGCAATTCTTTGTCGTTTATTCCAAAAGCGGGGATGAAGCAAAAATTGTCGTTAATCTGTCTGTGTTCACACAGGCTTTTGGCTGCAGCTGGTTTCTGCTACATGAGTAGCATTTTAATATGCAAGTCCCAGAAGGCCTGTAGGACAGATTTAACAATCAACATGTAACAATATAGATTCAAGCTATATGTAATAATTAACTGGTGCATTTGCACAGCATCCACTGGAAACCAGCTCCAGGAAATGGGAGAGATCTTTGAAATTCACACTGGCAAACTGGTCAGTAATCACTAACAGAAAGAGCGACATCACGTGGAGCAGAAAGACGAACCAGCTGGAAACTATTTCTTCAGTTTTTAGTTTTTTAAGGAAACCTACTTTAACATAAAACTCATAAATCACACAGTGTAACGTTGAAGCCCTTTGAAATCCACTCTAGGTGGCACGGATGGAGAGGTGTTGGTCTTTTGAAAGTCCGTTTGATCAGTGGCACGATATACAACTTTCATATATTCATCATTTTAATGCACTGGATAATAAAGTTGTTTTTTTTTTTTTTTCTGAGAAAAATGTGTGCATACAACTTCAATGAGTTGTTCAGCAGAACAACTTGGGAAACACTGCCCTCTTCTGGCAATACTGAGAGGAAGCAGGTCGGATCAGACAGGAAGCAGGCAACTATGACCAAAAACTATTTATTCAAGTTTTATTTTGAAAGGTCTTGATCCCCGTTTAACACCCAACAGTGATTCTTTGTGCTGCGTCGTCTATGCTGGTCAGCGCTGTGACGACAATAACCATCTTTTATTTTCTCCGTCACCCGTCTGACATTAAATAATTCTCCATTAACAGCTTAAAAAATAATCTAGTTGTTCATCCATCAGTTGACAGAAATGGAAGAATGAGGCCCCAATGATCAAGCTTGTACAATTGAAATAGATCTTTATTATAATACATCAAAAGCATGGATTTGCAATAACATCGTCTGACTTTAGTGAGACTCATTGAAACTCACTGAATGTGCACCTAGTTCACGTGAACGGCAGCCGATGTCTGGTTGAGATTAACGATAGCCAGCCTTGATGTGAAAGGTGGCCAATTTGTGCGCTTGAAAGAAGAAGTAGTCGGGAACAGAGCCGAGCCAAAAAGCACTCGCAAATATGTTTTAAAGTTTGCTTTAAACTGTGTGAGTGCGGGGCTTTAAGGCAACATTATCCGGACCAACGTAGGGACTATTTTAAAGTTAATTTAATCAACTTTGATCTGGATACAGAAAAAACACCACAGCTCAAGTGCTCCATGCAAAACTGAACATTTGCAACTACTATTTTACCCCCAGGTCAGGATGAAAAAGGGACCATTTGAAGATCAGGTTCTACTTTTTGGCCGACTGGAGACGCTCGCTCACATTCTCCCAGTTGACGACGTTCCAGATCGCCTTAACGTAGTCCGGCCGCACGTTTTTGTACTGAAGGTAGTAGGCATGCTCCCATACGTCGATGCCGAGGAGGGGGATGAGACCTGAGGGGTCGGAGACACTGGGAGGTAAAGATCGGGCACTTGTGAAACGAAGCCATCAAAAAAGCGTTTTTTTCCAACAGACCTGTAGTGCCGTGCAGGGGGTCCTGGTTAGCACACGCAGCGATACGAAGCCTGGCGCTCTCCTTGTCGTAGCCCAGCCAGCCCCAGCCGGAGCCCTGCACCGCCACTGTAGCAGCGGACATCTTCTCCTTCATCTTCTGCAAGGAGCCAAAGTCCCGCTTAATGGCCTCCATCAGCTCCCCTAAAAAAAAGAAGTGACAGACGGATGCTACTTCTAAAAAGCAAAAAACTAAAACAAGAAGCATTTTCAGGAAACTTAATTTTACAGTTTACAGACCTTTTGCCTATATATTCTATATTATCTGGAAGAGAGATGCTGTGTCAGCCTCATACTGTCTGAAAGTTATTTCTTCTTATTTAAAATAAATGAATAAATTGAATTTGATGCGAGCCACATGATACCATGTATGCTAAAGGCCGTCTCCACATAACCCAACTAGTCATCATCTTTGACCACTAGGTGGCAGAATGATAAAAGGAAACCACCACAGTGTAACACAATGTGGAGGTTCCCTCTGTGCAGCTTTGAGCTCAGTCTGCTGTTCACTCAGTGGGTCCAGCACCACTAGCAGGCCCTTCACATTACAGGGTCACATGTGCAGGTTTAAGTTTAAGAGAGACGACGAGCTGTTGGGACTTTTAGATGCCTTACCTTGCGGCTCGTCTCCACCATGTGGAGAGAGGTTGGTCCAGAAGATAGAGTGATTTATGTGGCCTCCGCCGTTGAACTTCAGAGCAGGCTGGAGGGCAATCTGAGCCGTCACATCTCCTAAAATACAAGTGAAATACGAAGACGCATCTGTTAAAATGTGACAGAAACATGGATATAACTAAAGACACCTTGAGATGTACGACTTGATTCAGTCCATTCTTTCTTATACAAAAGTTCATGAGTCTGCGTCGCGTACCCTTCGCCAGCGCCTCCTGATATTTCTCCTCGGTGACGTTGAGGTTGTTCACGTATGTGGCGTGATGCTTGCGGTGGTGCAGCTGCATGATCTCTGCGTTGATGTGGGGCTCCAGGGCGCCATAGTCGTAGGTCAGGTCAGGGAGCGTGTGCTTCTGCCTCGATGCAGCTACCTGGCTTATAGTTTGGCTGAGGCTGGCTGCACACCTGACGAAAAAAAGAAAAGAAAAAAAAGGAAGAGGACACACTTACCAACCATAGGGAATAAAATGGAGCTTTTAGTCTTGATTTAAAGGAGCTAACATGAGAGGGGAAAATGGCACAGGATTCATTTTAAAAAAAGGTAACTACACTCTGAAATTCAAAAACTAGAGCTACTTTAAACTTAAAAGCAACACAAGTTTGAGACTGACTTGATAAAAAAGCAACTCGTGTTCACAATTAGCTGCTGATTGGACTTTCCAATACCAACAACATTTTAAATATACAGAGATACAATAATAACTAAGCCAACAGTGGTGCCTGTCTGATTAAAGTATTAGCCCAAGATAGCCTGGAACAGTTAAGTCCAATAGCTCGACTAGCCAGGTGTTGATTGTAGATTAAGGTAAATAAACTAAGCTATGAGCTGACACCGGGTTAGCTCTTTATGAAGAAGCGTGTCCAAACATAACAGCATTACATTATCAATCTTATCGTGACATATGCCATGTGTACAGGACTATGCAATAGTTAAACAAAACACTTCACTTGGTGCGCCACAAGCCTCGCCGAGCTGCTAAAACCAAGTTAGCAATCAGGCTAGCTACATGTTAGCTCTGGATAAACACATGTCTCAAGTTCAGGAACGACCTCCTCCAGCAGGAGTCCTGACTCCTTGTGCTCGTTGAGCAGGAAAAGGACACTTAACGGTGAATTTGTATCAGTTTTACCTGCGCACTTGGCCAACTCTGCACAGCATGTTCATGGTAGTGCTCGCAGGACAGAGCAGACAAACTGCCCTTGAAATGAGCTATTTCAACTTGACAGCGCAGCCGACCGTACCATTATCTTCACGTGGGGGTGTTGAGGGGGGGGAGTGCGCAGGAGTGACATAAACCTCAACTGCGACGATTGAAGCCAACTCTCCTCTCAGAAATGTTGAAAGTCTATATATGATAACGTGTGGGATGAAAACATGGCATTTCTGAATGAATCTAAACATAATGGATTATGGAGATACCTCGCGCAAAAAAAGTGCATATTTAGTTATAGAACTACTTTACATGTCTGTAACTTATATTCTGTTTCTGTTTTGGAACATACAATGTCAGAGTAAATACATGATACATAGTAAAATGAAATACAGTTATATTAATTGTAAATAATTTGCACAATTTAGGACAATTATCAAAACTAACAAGATCACGTGAACGCATCTTCTCCCACAGCGGAGGCAAAGCCAGAGATCGTCTATATTAAGACAAATGAATCACTCAGCGAAAAATCAACGACACCTCAGTATCTTTGATTGGTGGGTCCCACAAAGACAGAATAACTACCTAATAAGAATTCTTCTGGACTACAGACTTTGATATTATGGATCGATACGGTTATGTTGTCACTCAACAATGTTCTGCTGGCCTGCTTGAAGGCCAAAATAAAATCAGGATGGCCAGACCTCCTCACATCTCATTCATAAATGTCTCACACTAACAATACAACACACATTTCCATCATTCAAAAATCAGTGAACACCAGGGAAATGGAAGCCTTTCCCTGGTGTTCCTTTATTAGATAGTTACTTTATTAATTCCACAAGGGGACATTTGTTCGCTACAGCAGAAATGATGGTACAGGTAAATAACATAAAAATAACAAAATATGTAAAACATATTAAATATCAAATGCACAATATATACAATAACAGAGTACAAATATTAGATATAAAAATGCACAATATATTCAGTGAAATTGAATAATATTAAATTTACTAACTAAACAGTAGTGCAAAGATTTAACCAAACATCAAACAGAGTAACGGTGTTATAGTTTTGTGATTGATTTGGTTACAAACCTTACAAATAAGTAAAAAAATAAGAGCATGAAGAAATACCATATTCCATTAATGCATTCGAAGTAAATAACCATTATCTTTTTGTATTATTACTTTATCGTTGAGCTGAATTTATTAATGAACGAGGAGCGTTTGTCTCTCAGTCCCGTTTTGGATTGTGTAAACCTCTGCGGAGTGAGGGGTCCGTGTCTTTTCTCCCGGTCTCTGGTTGTACTCTGCAGCAACGCGAGTGCAGCAGCTCGGCCACTGTTCTCCCGTCAGTGACGAAGATGATGGTGATCACGCAGAAGCGAGCCAACTACACATAAATTCACGGCGAGTTTTAAACACAGTTTTGCAAAAAAATTTGCCACTTTTGTGAAGAATCCGTGAAGCCGAGGGGTTCCAGAAACGTCGAAAGAAACCGGGCCTGGGTATGTGCTTCGATTGACTTGGAAGGCCCGAAAATCTGCAGCTAAGAGCCCGCTAGTTTCAGGAAAAGGAGCGCAAGGGAGGGAGTCATTTCCTTCACCGCCATTTTGTGATAACAAGGAGCCGAAAACAGAGCCAAGAATTGCATGCTGCCAGGCTGAACATAAAGGAAATGTTGCTGCCTCGCATTGTAAATTCATAGCCTTTATTTATTTTGCTAGCGAATGCTAAATGTTATTAGCACCGCAGAGTTAACCTTGGTTCGCGTATTTCTGGTCCTCGGCATCGCTGCTGCCACACCAGCTAACAGGAGGCACGACAGCTCTTATTCACTGCTAACGTTAACTTTTATTCGGTCCACCGTGTGTGTTCACGTGGCTGCCACACACACATCGTGAGATACATGTCATATTTTACTGTAGTGCGACGCGTTATTGCTAAAAAAAAAAAAAAAAAAAAGATGTTGCAGCGGCTTCTACACACGACACCTCGCTGTGCTTTAATGACCATGTTTCTCTCATACTTGTAGAGTTCACAATGACCAACGAGGAGCCTCTACCCAAGAAGGTGATTGTCCCTTTTTCTCGTGTGTCCACCATGTGTGTCACGAGCCCCTTCGCGTCTAAATATGAGCTTAATTTCTTCTTCTTCTTTTTATTTAACCAGTTCTCGTTTTTTTCCTTCGCTTGCAGGTTCGCCTCAGTGAGTCTGACATGAAGACCCTGACTAGAGAGGAGTTGTGCACGAGGTAGATGACAGCTCTACACCTGCAGCTTCATTTATTCTGTGTGGGGGGGGGGGGGGGGGGGGGGGGCTTGATCCATTTAGGTTGAGCTGGTGATGTTTACACTTGTTCTGCTCCTCTCAGGTGGAAACAGCATGAAGCATACATCCAGGTCCTGGAGGCAAAATATACAGAGCTATGTTGTAAGTACATCTGTCTGTAGCATTTGTTGCACACTATATATATATCTCCCTTTTATTTGGCTGGACGTGTCTCCTGATGGATCTTCTTTTTTCTTCTCCGTCTCAGCCAATGACGTGACGGTGCTGAAGGAGTCCGAGGAGAAGCTCAAGCAGCAGCAGCAGCAGGAGTCCGCACGCAGGGAGAACATCCTGGTCATGAGGCTTGCCACCAAGGAGCAGGAAATGCAAGAATGCACCGTATGTATCTATTCCTCCACTTTCTTAATCTTGAATCATCTCATTTTGTTCTGTTTACTTATGGATTAATTGACGCACTTCCAGCTCTACGCTACACCTTTTTTTTTATATTCGTTAGCTATCGGGGCACGTAGGGTAAAGCGGGGGCATCTGTAGCGCTTATCAGATTGACGGCTCAGTGGAATCACCCAGTGGCTTTAAGGAAGCACATGCCATTCTGACGAGAACCCGACACACACACACACATACACATGAGAGAGGTTAGAAAGATTTGTTTTCCTGAGTTATAACGGTTCGATTCCTAGCTTTGAGGCGTATTGGTTACACTCTTTGCCTCGTGTAAATATATCAGATCTGCCATCATAGCGGTGACTGTGGCGGTTCTTCTCGTCAGGTCTTACTGTGGGAAAAGCAACTCGCATCTAACAAAAGCTTTTGATAAAGATTTGAAGCTGGATTTTGGAAGCAGAACACTGAAGATCAGTGAAGCTAAAGGACTGGTGCTCATAACGGTCCGTCGTTCTTCATCAGTAGTGGTGTACTACCGGTCAATAACGCCCGTTTGTTTTTATCCCGCAGACCCAGATCCAGTACCTCAAGCAAGTCCAGCAGCCGAGTGCAGCCCAACTGCGGTCGTCCATGGTGGACCCAGCCATCAACTTGTTTTTCCTCAAAATGAAGGCTGAACTAGAACAGACTAAAGACAAACTGGAGCAGGCCCAAAATGAACTGAGTGCCTGGAAATTTACACCTGATAGGTAAAGACAATCAAAATAACCCCCCCCCCCCCCCCCCCCCCCCCCCCCCCTCCCAAAAAAAAAAAAAAAAAAAAAAAAAAAAAAAAAAAATCAGTCAAGACTTCCTCATGCCCCCCACCCTCACTCTCACTGCAGGCATGCAGGGACTATGGTGGGGGGGAAGGCTGACAAATGCTGTACTCACCCACGAGGCTCAGACTTTTACAGGAAAGCCAGTCACTGCAAAAACCCAAACTGTTTTTTTGTACTCTTGCACTCTTGCCAGCTACATATCACATAACCTAAAGACAGTATGGTCAGGTGACACTTGTGTTTCAGCTCTCTCCCCCTCGTATCCCCCTCACCGTCCAAGGGCCTGAAGGAGTCCGGACTGTTCCCGAAGAGGTGGTTTCTCTCACTTCCCGACACGGATATGCCCCGCCCCCGCCCCCCGCCCCCCCTCAGCTCAAACCAGACAGTTCACTTATTTAATGGTGGAGGTTTGAGTCAGGCAGGGAGCATCCCTAGCCTAAAAACAAAACAAGCAATTGAACATTTTACAGACAATCCCCCCCCCCCCCCCCTCCCCCAATACTCGGTTTATAAAGACATTTAGCTGTGGATTACGCCACACACATACCCTGTAGTCGGCCTGAGAAAGACTTTTTGGACAGTCTAGATACATTGCAGTAACATGAGGAAAGCTTCTAGGATTAAAAGTAAGACTGTGGGGAGGGGAGGGGGGGGGGGGGAGGAGCCACTAGAAATGGTGTTAAGACTGTGAACGGAGCCAGATCCTCGGTCCACAGAGGACTGTGGTTCAGGGACGCGGGTCCAGTCGTCCGTGTCTTTGAACATGGGCCCACTCACGGTAGAGTGTATTTACATGTTTTATATTTTGTGACTTGTTTCTTTTGATTGCCATTTTCATTTGATCTGATCTTTCTCCTGTTTCTCCAAAGCAAACACTTACTGCAGTGTGTGTGACGCATGATTGGCTTTGATTGTTTACACTTGTGTCCATTATTTGCACTTTTTATGATGAATTAAGCTTTGCTTAATTTCTCCGATTCGTACTGAAACACACTGCTGTAGGTGCACTGAGTCCTGTTTTTCAAGTTGTGAATGCAAATGTCCTTTTTTTTTTAAAAAAAAAGTCATGTTATGAGTTGATGAGAATGTATTTATTGTATTTTTGTATATTTCCTGTGATTGACCTCACGATCTTTCCCTCAGCTCATTATACCGTTTTTATTCTCACCTGTGTGGCGCTGGTCTTTGGCCTCTGTGCTCTCAATGAAACACGTTGGGCTCTGTTGTGTTTTCCCTGTTTAAAAAAAAAAAAAAAAAAAAAAAAACGAATTCATGCTCCGGTCTGTGAGGTGGTGAGGTTTGAGCTGGCAGTGTACACACAGCATGTCCCCCCCAGTCCTCTAAGGAAAGGAGTTGTTAAGATCATCATCATCATCAATCGAGAAGTTAACTCTCACCTCTCAGTGCACAGTGGCTTTATTAAGAACACCACTGTTACCACTGTGATCACTTCTTTAGGGCTCAGTTGCTGAGCTACTTGCTGTTGCTTTTAATATTTCCTTCTCCTTCTGGCCAGATGACTCCCTACGGTATCTATAGACTAAATAGAGGGCAGTTAGTTATGGTTTTATATAACCTGTATGCCTCTCATTCGTTCTCAAATTTGGCTTCTGGATCAGGGCTTTTGTAAAGCATAGCGACAAAACCTAACAGGTGTGCTGGACTGTTGGAGTTTCTCTACATGTTGAGAAAGCAGCTTTAAGCGATTTGATTTCACTGCTGAATACTTGCCTCCTGTGTGTGTTTTTAAAAGTGATGACTACACAAAACCAGTCCCTGGTTCTGCAGTGAATATTTCCTATTTAAATATTTAGGGCTTCCTGTAGCGTGTCAATCTAATATTACACTGTTACATTGTTTTGATTCTGCTTTGTGTTCACACACAGTGATGTAGCGGGTGCCTTTTTGAGTTTGGTTTGCTACAGAATTGCCACTGTTTTTTAAAGTGCTCACTTTTCTTCAACATGCAACATGGTGAATTAAGTTCCAGCTAAAGAATGGATGCATTAGGTCCACATAGGTGGCTTGTTTTGTTTGGGTTTCAGCGACAATGAGCAACTTCTATTGTTCATACATAGTCATAATTGAGAGAGAGAGAGAGAGAGAGAGAGAGAGAGAGAGAGAGAGAGAGAGAGAGAGAGAGAGAGAGAGAGAGAGAGAGAGAGAGAGAGAGAGAGAGAGAGAGATTGTACAGTGACAAGAAAATCATTTGACATTCATTTGTGCAGAACAGGTTTGTGTCAGTAATTCTATATTGCATTGGAATCTAATTAATCTAGAAAATCCTGTCGAGTCATTCGGGGGCGGGGCCAGGTTAACCGAGCGATGGCGTCACTTTTACCTTGTTGCGTTTGTCTCCTGGTTCACTGCGTGATGTGAGACTTGTTTCCCTTAACAGCCAGACGGGGAAGAAACTGATGGCCAAGTGTCGAATGCTGATTCAGGAAAACCAGGAGCTGGGTCGGCAGATGTCCCAGGGACGCATCGCCCAGCTGGAGGCCGAGTTGGCCCTGCAGAAGAAGTACAGCGAGGAGCTCAAGAGCAGTCAAGACGGTGAGAACGCCTCGCAGCCCCCGGGGCCCGTGTGTTTCTTTACCAAAATGTGACTGCTGGGTCATACGTACGTCTTTTAACGTCGCGCTGTGGATTTGTTCTTTCCCGATCTCTGTCCTCCCCAGAGCTGAATGACTTCATCATCCAGCTAGACGAGGAGGTGGAGGGGATGCAGAGCACCATCCTCGTCCTGCAGCAGCAGCTGAAGGACTCCCGTCAGCAGCTGTCTCAGACTCAGGGGGCGTTGACCGGAGCGGGGCCCAGCAGGACTTCGCCCGCCGCCTCCTGCTCGTCCGCCGAACCGTCCGCCCAGCCCGAGCAGGCCAGCGCGCCTTCTGAACCCATGGGCAAAGACTACGGGAGGGTCTCCAACGGACCGAGCAATGGCAACTCCTCCCAGAGAAGCGAGACCACCACGCCCAGCCTGTACCGGGAGGTCAGCAGCACCGAGGAAGACTTTCCCATGTCCCCCGTGGTTTCCAGCCCCGGCGAGACCGAGACCAAACTGTCCAACCACTCGGAGGAGGCGTCAGGGAGTCAGACCGCCGCCGGGAGAGTTGGAGGACCTGTGGGTTTCGGGAGCCAGCTGAGCGCAGGGTACGAGAGCGTGGACTCTCCGACGGGCAGCGAGACGTCATTGACTCAGCACTCGAATGACACGGACTCCACCGCCGACGCCCACGAGGACAAGGCCGCCCTGGTGACCAAGGGCACCAGGACTGCAGGGTCACGGCACACTCAGAACGGCCTGGACTCCAGCACGAGCGACAGCGCGGTTTTGTAATGTACTTTGACGTGTACTGTCTTTTTCTTCTTCTTCTTTTTTTTTTTTTTTTTTTTTTTTTTTATACAATATACAAAACAAGGCAACAAATGCATAGTCGGTAACACAGCGCTGCTGTCCCAAGACGTTTTGTTTTCACCCTCCTCCCCTCGCCTATCGTGATGCCTCTTGTCACATTTGTGTTGCTAAACAGGGATATAACAGGTATGGGTTAATGTTAGATTTGAATTGAGTGGATGTATGATTTAAAGCTAGTACGGTTCATTCTGCTGTTTCTTTGAGCATGTCGATGCTGTTCTCGTTTGAGCTCTTGACACTGAAATCAGGCATCTGGTGTTGTAACTCATCGTCAAGTCAGTAAGTATCACTGAATTACAGTAGCTTCGCAATATTCACGGTCATTTTTAGATGTTGGCCTGTGTTGTTCTGTTTTTTTTTTTTTTAATGCAATTTTAATTTTTCATTGACAAAAAAATTCTGTTCAAAAGACTGTTGAATTGTGAGTAGTTTATTTGCGATGTTCATATTATTCTGACTTCAGTCCTTTTCATGTACTGACCAAATACCAATAAAGATTTTTAATACTACAGAGTGAAACCCATTATTACTACCCATCAATATACTGATATGGAAACTTAAAACTTAACATATTGGCTCATCTGAAGCATGAATATTATCATATAATCCACCCCACTGGGCCTGAAGGGCTCCTTCTGTAAGCTTTAATAAGAGTATTATACTTTTGCCTTATTTCAAAGTTACTATATTGAGTGCATGATGTATAAAAATAAAAGGCGTTTTGCTTGTGTTGTTAGTCTTAAATAACATAATTTGGGTGACACGAAATAAGACAAAATTTAAGTAATTGCAGCGGTTGAAAAGAACAGGATTCAGATGAAGACATTAAAAATACACATATGTAGATAAATCAATAGCTGTATTAAGTATGTTACCCATGTGGTATGGCAAATACTTAGAAAGCATAATATGAAAAAGAATTCAAATAGAGAATGGGCTTTATGATGAATTGGACAGTCCTCCCAAACTCGTGGGGGCGCTGTGGTGCACTCCAGCAGTTACACATCCTACTCAGAGCGGGTCTGACAGGACCGGCGGAGGCGGTGAACAGAGCGCAGTGCAGTCAGTGTTGACGGGACAGACAACAACAACTATTGGAAAAGCAAAGCGCTCCAGTTTCTACCAGCCGTCTATCAAAATGAACGCCGAGCCTGTCGTCGTCGTCTCTGCCGCGCGGACACCAATAGGTGAGATTTAACATCCCGCTGAGAGCCAGACACGTTCAATTCAAACAGTTCGCTAACGTGCAACTAAGGCTGCGGTGGTTACATTAACTGTTGTGGGTGTTAATTTATGAATGTAACAATTAAGTTTCTTTGTTTATACTTTCAAACATTGTATTATTTGGGGGGGGGGGGTTTGTTTAATTTGTCAAAGTGGTTGATGTCATTCGTTTGCGCACGACGAGTTTTGCAGAGCTGCGATTGGTCGGCTCGTGTGTTCGGAGTGGTCTGTGGCCAGTGATTGGCTGGCTGGTCATAGTGCCACGGAGCACGAGCGTCCTACCATTGGTTAACCAACAAGGACCAATAACTTCTATTAGTATGTGTTGTGACCACTTCAGCTGCCCCTGTTAGAATGGCACGTGCCCTCCTTTTACCCAATTTACCGTGAGCCTAAATACCATGATAATTAATTAATACAAAGTATAGTGCAGTGCTGAAATGATGTCAATTAATAAATGAGTCATCTGAGAGAACAGATGATTCAATATTTAATGAATGAGCTTCTCTCCATGTAAACTGTTGGCTTCATGGTGTTCCAATGGGTTGATTATGCACTCATGCTACTATATCTCTTTCTTCCCAGGGTCCTTGAACGGTGCTCTATCCACAGTGCCTCTGCCTGACCTCTGTTCAGCGGTGATCAAGGATGTTCTGAAGCGGGCCGGGGTGAAGCCAGAGGAGGTCTCCGAGGTTATCATGGGACACGTCCTAACAGCAGGTGAAAGCTCAGAGGTGTGGATGAGGTACGATGTGGCGTCTCTCTTTCTTGTCTTATTTGGTGTTTATTTTGTCCCTTTTCTGTCCCTTAAGGTCACGGACAGAACCCGGCACGTCAGGCCAGCGTTGGGGCAGGTATCCCCTACCCTGTCCCGGCTTGGAGCTGCCAGATGGTGTGTGGCTCTGGGCTGAAGGCTGTGTGTCTGGGAGCTCAGGCCATCCAGACGGGAGAGTCTGCTGTGGTGGTGGCAGGGGGCATGGAGAGTATGAGCAGGGTAGGCTATGACCCAAGGAGCCTCAGAGCGGAATAGCGAGACTTGAAGCTCTGCAGTTTGAAATTCTTCCTTTTTACTCTTGCTTGACATTTTTTGTGAATGGGAGCCTTATATGGCAATTATAGTGGCATTGATTATACAGTCCCTGACAAAAGTATATACTGGATGTAACCCCAGACCATGATTTTTTTCCACCACCAAACTTAACTGTTTTCTGGGTGAATCTCGGATCCATGCGGGCTCCAGTAGGTCTCCTGCAATATTTGCCGCGGCTGTGATGTAATTCAACCGAAGATTCATCTGAGAAATCCACCTTCTGCCACTTTTCCCAGCGTCCATCCTTTTAGCAGGCTGTGGGCCTTGGCAAATGCCACACGTTTTTTTTTTTAATTGCCTTTTGTTTAGTGCTGGTTTCTGGGCACTGATTCGACCATGGAGGCCATTTCGAGACGGAATTCTACAAACGGTCCTGGTTGACACGGGGACTTGAGGTGACCAGGCCTGGTGGAGCTCTGCTGCAGTGGAAAAGGGGCTGGCCTTGGATTTTCGAGCCAACAAACGGTCCTCCCGAGCAGTTGTCTTGCGGGGTCTGCCGGACCTGGGCTTGTCAAAAACATCTCCAGTCTCTTCAAATCTTTTTCTTATTCTTCGTACTTGACGCTGAGACACATTGAAGGTGTCAGCCACCTCAGCAGTGGATCTGGTCTTCGGCCTCTTGATAATCAACGCTGTGGTCTCAGGGTGAATCTTAGGCATGTTGTCAGAGGTCAAGTTGCAGTTGATGTGAAGGTCTGGTGTGCTGGGGTTCTTTTTATACACACCCACTAATTGATTGATCAATTATTGATCACAGGTGAGGCTGTGATCTAGGATTGGGTGCATCATATGACAAGGCGACAAGACTTTTGTCTTTGCAAAAACTGACTCAGTGGGCTTTACCAAGCTGTGAACGTTAGAATGCTTTTCAGCAGTTTCGTTTGGCACCAAAACATTATTTCAAAAGCTGTTGGGATTGAAATTAGCCATTTCTTGTAAAAAAAAATAAAAAAAAATTGATTACAAATATATTTGAGGGGCACTTAAGGTCAACTTGTACCCAAGCGACAAGACTTTTGTCAGGGACTGTAGACCGACTGTTTCCCAGCATGCCAAGTTAACCGTTTCCTTCCTGGTTCCTCCAAAGGCTCCTCACACGCTGCAAATGAGGACGGGAGTGAAGCTGGGCGACGCCTCCCTGCAGGACTCCCTGGTGGCAGACGGCCTGACGGACGCCTTCCACGGCTACCACATGGGCATCACAGGTTGTGCATGGCTGAGAAAACGCACGTGCGGAAAAACACCCGATTCTCACACGAGTATTCATAGCTCATGATAAATCTTCCGACATTCGTTTCATCAGCCGAGAACGTGGCGAAGCAGTGGGAAGTCAGCCGGGAGGAGCAGGACCTGTTCGCCGTCCAGTCGCAGAACAAAGCGGAGGCGGCGCAGAAGGCGGGACATTTCGACCAAGAGATTGTCCCGGTCACGGTGTCGTCCAGAAAAGGTGAGTTGTCACCGGTTTATCGTCTCCGATTTTGTCATCGGCGTGCATGAGCTGTAACAATAGCGCGTCATCTTCAGGTCCAGTGGAGGTGAAGGTGGACGAGTTTCCTCGCCACGGCTGCACCGTGGACAGCCTGTCCAAACTCAGACCCTGCTTCGTTAAGGACAGCAGCGGCACCGTCACCCCCGGGAACTCCTCAGGTTCGACGGTTCTTTCTCTTTATTTTACATGTTGTGAGGCTAATCTCATCTCAACAGATGTCTGCCACTGCTGTATCTTTAAGTGCCAGCTTTTTGTCTTAAGTTGCACGCCTTTCTTTTTTTTTTTTTTTAACCGTAGGTATTAATGATGGAGTAGCAGTAACTGTCCTAATGAGCCAATCGGAGGCTGAGAAACGTGGCCTAAAACCCATGGCCAGAATCGTATGTTGGGCTCAAGCTGGCCTTGACCCGTCCATCATGGGAACCGGACCGGTACCAGCCATCAGGAAGGCGGTGAGAATTCAGAGGCACCAAAATGTAACAACTGAGAAAATGCATTTTTTTTTTTTCTTCTTTCTGTTATTTTATCATTCTTGTCCTCCGATAGGTCGAAAAGGCAGGCTGGCAGCTGGACCAAGTTGACTTATTCGAGATCAACGAAGCGTTTTCTTCCCAGTCGATTGCTGTGGTTAAGGAGCTTGGCCTGAATTTAGACAAGGTATCTTCTCTTGACACTTTAAAATTTGAAGGCGTGTTCATCCAGAGTGTCCATAGCAACACTTCTGCTGTCCGTCCTCAGGTGAACGTGAGCGGCGGAGCCATCTCTCTGGGCCATCCCATCGGCATGTCTGGCTGCAGGGTGCTGGTGACTTTGCTGCACGCCCTTCAGAGGACCGGGGGCCATAAGGGCGTGGCCTCGCTCTGCATCGGAGGAGGGATGGGCATCGCTATGTGCGTGGAGAGGGTGTGAGAGGAAAACCCAGCGCTGCTTCGTGGATCGCACTCATCTTCAAGGTGTACGGGATTCTTTACTCATCATTTACCTGGGTACTTCAATTACTGGGCAAACGCGATAAGAGCTGTAATCGGGTCTTATTTAACACTAGCTTGCCATTCTCACTGTGAACTTCAGTTAAATGAACCCTTCCTCAGGTTATAGTTGTGTAGCATGTGATTTAAAATGTCTAGATACTGTAAATCTAGTGAATACTGCTTTTAACGTGTCCCAAGTGTTAATTAGTAGTTGTTGGCAAGCTGTCAATGAAGACTCAATGTTTAAAATGTTGCAACCGCAAGGCTTCAAAGTGTCCATTGTGGACACGCTACCTTCTGTGGATCATCTTATGATATATATTTGATAAACATTTAAAGTTTAGACATTCCACTTTCTCTTATAAATGAAGCAGACAGTTAAGTGCCAAATGTTTAAGTATGCTAGCCTTCTCTAACCTAGTGCTTCCTGTACAAGGCATATATATATATATATGAAGAATGTCCAGCTGTTTACATATCAATAAAAGAATTGTAAGCCATCGAGTCATGACTTCTTTGAAACTCGTTTATCAAAGCCGGCACAATAACCAAAGCTAGTCCATCTGAATTAACAAATCAACGGTCATCTACAACCATTTGAGCTTTATTGAGTGTCCAAAAAAAACAAAAAAACAAAATCACTTACAGTTCCACTGGAAACAAGGGAGTGGGAGAACAGTAAACAGGCAAAGTGCACGGCCTACACTAGAGTACAGCCATGAAGAGCTCCGTATGTATATAAATACAGGTGAACATATCAGGACCGATCGCAGCCGCTTAACCCTCCAGAGATCCCGACTGCAGCGCTTCCTGGTAACCGCCGCCCTCCTTCGGCTCTGGGAACAGTTTGATGAGGTCGTCGATACGGAGGATGGTGATGGCCGCCTCTGTGGCAAACTTCAGGCTCTTGGTCTTCACCATGGTGGGCTCGTACACGCCAGCCTGACGGTTGTCTCTGGGCTTCCCGTTGACCAGGTCCAGACCAATCCTACGAGACGAGACAAAACGAGTCAAATACCGAATGTTCTACGAAAACGCGTCAAGTTAAGCGAGCAGCCGAGCAACTGCAACTCTGCTTTAAAACAATTCCAGAGCAGTTTCCTGACTGGTGCAGGAAGGGACAGACTCACCACTTGAGATTCTTGCGTTCAGGATTAACCTGAGCCTCGTTGTGGAAGGCCCGAAGCTTGGCCACCAGATCAGTGGAGTCCTGTGCTGCATTCACAGCCAGCGTCTTGGGGATGATGAGGAGAGACCGGGCGAACTCGGCAATAGCCAGCTGTTCTCGGGAACCCTGAAGAAAGATAAATATTAAGAAACGCGTGAGCATTGGGGGGGAAACAGGGCTACGAAAAACACCATCTCATCATCACGATAAAAAAAAAAAAAAAAAAAAAAAGAGAACCCAACCCCAGATGCTTGAAGGATCAAACAGTTTTCATTGAATATGGCTCACCATGCTGGTAGCATAGTTCTCCAGGTAGATTGACAGAGCTGCCTCCACAGCGCCACCTCCTGGCACTACAGACTTCGACTCCAGCACCCTCTTGACCACGCAGAGAGCGTCGTGCATGGAGCGCTCCATCTCGTCACACATGAAGTCGTTGGCCCCGCGCAAAATGATGGACGCCGACGTGCGCGCTTTGGTGCTGAGCAGATTCAAAGTTGGGAGAAAACGGAACCAGAACAGTTAACTCGTGTCGGACTTCACGAGGGACTTTTACCCTCTACATATCATACAGATGATTATCACGGTCCAAACTTATCACAACTTCTGCTTTTAACAATTGACTGTAAAATGTTCTGATCCTACAGTTGTACTGACTTATCTATGAATTAGCATTGTGTTAGGAGTACTTCATAGTTCATTAAACACGAGGTTTAAAAAATATAGTTGCAGTTCTTACTTCTTGACGAGAATGAGCTCGTCGTCACAGATGCGTTCTTGCACAACCTCCTCGGCCTGGCCGAGCATAGTGGCCTCGAATGTCTCCTCTCCCTCCAGGTTGGTGAGAGAAGGGCAGACGGTGGCTGAGAACGAACAAACACCATGATATAGTTAATAGTTCAAACCCACTGCAGACAAGGCCTTGGACGAGACATTAAAACCTGCACACAGAGGTTAACTTCCACCCTACCTCCTGTGGCCTTGGCGATGCGTTTGAGGTCCTTCTTGAGAACCCTTCTCACTGCCATGGCTCCTACATCCACAAAGTATTTAAGGCACATGTCATCAATGCCACCGGTGGTCAGGATAACAGTGGCACCTGCTGCCAAAATCTTTTGGATCCTCTCCTTGGTGATATCAGATTCCCTGGAGCAATAAAATCCAAAATTAAATTCAGTTTCAGCAATTATATTTAGACAATACTATATCAATAGAATATAGAATTGTTAAGCCCACAATACTGGTACAACAGCTCAGAGAGAACCTGCTGCCTTGTATTGGGACATCATATATTTTCTCCCACGCGTATCACTGTGTAAACTATTGATTCAGCATCACAGCAAATTTAAATGGGATTATTCTTAAGGATGGGTTCGTGACCGTGCAGAGGGGGGATGGAACGCACCTTTGTCTGATCTGGTCAAGCTTCTCTGGGTCGCTGATGAGGACTTGGACTCCCATCTTCATCTTGGTCTTCTGCAGGCTGAAGTCCAGGCAAGCAATCTTGGCGTTGAGGACACGCTTCACCATGCCTTTGAAAAACACAAAAACGACACATTTAACAGGGGAAACATCCAAAGAGCAATCAAAACTCGACAGTGTGAGGACCAATTATAAAATATTAACACATTTTATTAGTCTATTGTCTGGCTAGAAAGGTTGTGACCCAGTTTAGAAACTACTGCGTCGAGGTTCCTCTCAAAGCCAGTGTACTGTCTCCCACGCGTATCACTGCTTACGCCACCAGATGAGACATAGCAGCAAATTTAAATGGGAGTTTCATCAGCTGCAATGGTAAAGCATGAGGCATCACCCAACGCCAAGTAAATCCTCACGTTTGAAACGCGGGGAAATTTCGGCAACAAGCGCACCAACGACATACCTTGTGACCCAACGGTGCAGTTCACTGCATAGCCGTTGACCAAGAAGCTCTCTTTCTGGCTGCGGCCGTGCGCTTTCAGCACATTGACAGAGTTGATGGGATACTTGGCCACCCCCTTGCTGTCCACAAACTTCACAGCGAGTGCGGCATCCACCACCATGTTGGCAAAGAAGTCGGAATCACTGAGGGTTCAGGGTTAAGGCAGATAAGGGCTTTCCTCACAATTACTCGCTGCCTGGATATTCAAGGAATACAAAAGCCGGGGAGGGTTGGATCCAAACAACACAGCGTATGCAACTGTGCAGAAAAAGAGGATACACTCCAATGATTTTGGAGGACATGGAGGTCTTGGCTGCATTGACCAAGCACTCTCTGCCAAGATCGTCTGTTCCGATAGTGAGATTCTCATTAATGTAACGAACCGCTTCCCTGGAAGATGAAAAAACAAGTTTGCGTGTCAAATAATTATCGACATGACTCAAAAATACAACAGACTGAAGAGTAATTTCTCTATTACTTGCAAGCCAGACGATATCCGCTGATGACCGACGTGGGGTGAATCTTCTGCTTCACCAGCTCATCTGCACTCTTGAGCAATTCTGCAGCAAGAATGACCTTAAAGAATGTCACAGTGCATGTGTAAGTACGAGCAGACACTTGCTTCATATTCAACTTGAGAATGAGTTTGTTACGCCGCAGGCAAAATGTTTCGCATTGTGCCATCGTTTCATTAGGGGTGGCAGAAATGAGGCCGCTCAACCCCTTCAGACACTGAAGGACAGTTTCTCTCTCCCGTTAGCATAGCCACGCATCCGTAATAAAAAGGCAGATGCATGGTACTATAACAGGATGTTACAACAAACTGAACCGCACCCGTGAGAGCATAAAGGGCTTGTAACACCCCCGACGCCATATCGGAGCGACCGTTGACCCTACTCACCACAGACGTGGTCCCATCTCCGACCTCCTTGTCCTGCAGCTCGGCCAGTTCACACAAGACCTTAGCAGCTGGGTGCTCCACCTCCAGCAGCTTCAGGATGGTTGCTCCGTCGTTGGTGATGGTCACGTCCTGTCATACAAAAAGATGCGAGAGGGATGAGCTACTCAGGCCACACTTTAACTAAAAAGACTGATGAAGTAACAGACCTTTTAGCAGTGCTGTTGACGTGTCGCAGCAGGGTAAACACAGGTGCAATAGATACAATTAATTATAGTCTCAATCTAATTAGTGTGTCGCAGTCCAGTGAGCCAGCCAGGGCCATAATTAATGTTTTTGATTACATCTGTGTTTACCCTGCAATGCCATGTAAAGTCACTGCTGTGAAAAGGGCCTGTAAATATGGTTGAATGCATCACAGACCCCGATGTCGTCCACCAACATCTTGTCGAGGCCAACTGGTCCCAGGGAGCTCTTGACGATGTTGGCGATGGATGATGCGGCCATGACTGCAGAGACAAGAGGGAAGCTGCTACTAGCGCTCCATAACATTTTTATTTAACATTTAAAGTGAGCTGGTGCATCCTTTATAACCTGTAATAACACTTCTATCGTTGGCATGTTCTGTCATATTATTGAGTGGGGTTCACAGTATGCTAAGAGCCACACCTTCAGACCATGACAGTGTTTTTCTATCCCATTAGCATAGCCGTCCATTCATGGTGGTGTGAGTGGAAAGTACTGAAATGGGATTACGACATCACTAGCGCTGTTAGCTTATGGTGCACGTTGTTTAAAAAGAGCAGGCTTTGATGTGCTTTGCAGATTTTCACTCGAGCGAAAGCAGAAGCTTAAAAGTTGACATAAAAGTTAGCTAGCATTAGCATTAGCCACACGTGTGGTACAATGCAGTAAATGAAATCACTTCTCCCATCGACTATTCGTGATGCACATGAAGTACATGAAGCATAGTTGAAACACCAAGTAACAGGACGACATAACTCACCATTTTGAGTGCGAACAGATTCGCCAGTTGCTCTCTGGCCGAGCACATTTAACGGACCATCTAACATCGACATCTTGGAACGACGCACAACCAAGAAGAAAGGAAGTGCCGCAGTGCATTATGGGTAAACCGGCATTAAGCGGAAGGTTCGAGAAGAAACTGTATAAATAACAGCCTGGGCATTGCCGTATAAGGGTTTGTCATTACGTAAAGCATGTCAACATTTAATTTGTAATAATGTTTCACGTCCAGTTCCCTTATCCATTTAGAAGAAACGCTTTGTCACGTTATATCTTGTAAACTACATTTCCCAGCATGCCTCCCGTTTTCTTTATTGCGCTTCCTCGTGGGCTCCAAGTGCGGCCTCTGCTGTTGATTTTGGATACAAACTTCATGTTTCAAGATAAAGATGTTTCTCTTCCTTTCTTACAATTTGATTTGATCTACATCTTCCTCTTCATTTTGTTTTTTGAGGTGTTATTCTTAGTTTAGCTTAGCTTTTTGTTTCTCACATAATAGTATAAGAAAAAAAAAATTGCAGAACAGAAATGTTAAATATTTGTTTGAGGTCATTTAGAAACTCTGTCATAGTTTTCCCAGCAAAGAGCAAAAAAAATATTGCTTAATTTATTGTTTCATTTATTATTTCTATTACCGATAGCATTAACGCACATGACTGACTTTGCTTCTTCACCGGAGTCTGCCGTGGTTCTGTCATAAGCATTGAATGTGTTGTAACTCTGTTATGTTGTTCATTCTGTACACATGACATCTATCACTCTTCTGTCCATCCTGATAGAGGGATCCCTCCTCTGTTGCTCTCCCTGAGGTTTCTTCCTCTTTTCTCCCCGTTAAAGGTTTTCTTTTGGTGGGAGTTTTTATACAAAAATAAATTGAATTATCAGATTTTTTTAAACTCAAATTTCAATATTGGGTTTGGCCTCAGAAATGTATTATTGGTCAGGATATACTCCTTATCACGGAGGACATATCTGACTTTTGGCTTTTTTTGGAAAATAATTGTGTGGGCATAATTTCTTTATATATCTATTAAAATGTAATCAATTGGTCACTTATACGTAGCATTATGTGTGATGATACCAACATTACTGTATATTCTGCACAATAAATAAAATTGTATCCGCGTCGTCCCTACTGATAAAACAAAGACATGCTACCAAACATGCTATTAAATAAGTGGGGAATTAATAATTTTATCCCTCACTGCGCATATTCTTCACAAAATGAATATTTCAATTGTGTCATATTTTCAGGCTGATCTGTTTGTATTTGATGTCTCATAGTTCTCCTTGAAATGAAAAGCAATGAATACTTGGTTGTGATTAACATAAGATGTGAATGGATATCAGCTGCTGCTCTGTATCATATTTATAATTATTCAATGATGAACCACAAACACACAGATGAGTTTAATCTGAATTTATTACCTCCAATACATTGTTTTATTGAGCAATGACAACTATAGCAGTTAAAAAAATACAGCACATAACTTAAACATTAAAACATTACAAAGCATACCTATCGCATACAAGAATAACTTTCCTAAAATGTACATCTTTACAAAGTGTTTACAAATAAAACATAAAAAAAGACAGAAAAGTGCAAAAAAAAAAAAAAGAGTCAATGAAGACAAACAATCCCCACCAGTGAAACAGGACAATGAAAAAAAAATCATACTTCATATTCTAACTTGCTTTTGATGCATATTTCCTGATATTAACATTAGGCCATGATATTGTGCTTTTCAACTTTTCACATGTTGTGATTTGGAACTTATGTTATGTTAAGCAGTGCGTGATAGAAAACCTACTTCTGAAAATATTCACAGTATTTGATTCAAATTTTGTCTGCACCCCTAAATCTGAATAAAACCATCCTTTAATAAATACTTTATTTTACAACTTGTCTGTGGCTTCAATAGGGATAAAGACCAAAACAACAGCGATGCTGTCAAATAAATAGGACAACTTTAGTGTTCTTTCTAAAGACAGTGTGTGGTAAATTGTGGAAGAGAAAACAATTGTGTCGTATGAACATTATTAAAGTGACGGACAACGATCTCACTGTGACTTTCTTTCTGTGACTGAAGATGCAATATCAGTAGTGTGACAGCTGGGAGTGTCTCAGTGTTAAAGTAATAACAGACTATCCATTTGAGAGAAAATCATAATACATCAAATACAGTACTGTGGTCTTTTAACTAACTGTGTTCATGTTCTCCTTCGTGGTCCCTCTAAAAACAAAATGTGAAAACACGTGATTTGAAAAACAAAATACATTTTTACACGACGGATACCTCCAGACCAGAACACGTAGAAACATCTCTGATTTACTCAGATTCAAAATAAATATAAAGCCCTACGGTTTCTTATAGATTACCTAAAATATCAGCGTCTTCTCTTGATTTTAAAGCGTGATACCCTATTGATGACAAAGGTGGCAGGTAGAGTGAAATCCTATAACTTTAAACAGACTTACAGAAGTGTAGTTATACTTAACCTATTGGACATTAGCCAACATGTTTTGTTTTTACAGCTGCATCATTTTTGTAACAATTATTGCTAAAAAAGCGGTTAAAAGTGACAATCTAGCCTGAGTAGCAAATTTGAACTTCAACTTTGTAAAGCTGCGTGTTCAGAGCAGTTTGTTAGTGTAAGCACAATTTTAAAAACACTAGCCACCACTGTGTCTCACAGCTCCTACACAGGCTAAGATCAGCTAGTGCCGAGAAAGCCGTTCAAATAACCTTAACAGCAAATTAAAAGAAAGAGTTACTCCTGACGTGGCGAGGTCCGCCAAAGATCATCAGACTGTTGGTGCTTGTACTTCGGTTTAAGATGATGGGCACAGACAAGATTCTATTTCTTACAATTAGTAACAGATATCCTGAACTACTGTAACTGCACAACAGTTTATTGGCACAAAGTCCTCCAGCAGAACCAATTAATATGACTCCAATTATCTCTACAGGGCGCACACGTAAAGCAATAGAGGAGTTTGAATCCCTTTGATATATTAAAAGCCATTCAGTCACACTGAATGGGTTTACAAATGACTGAGAACATTTTTGCTTTGACCGCTGACGACGACAGTGCTAAGGCAGCTCACCTGCAGGCCTTTGACTATTAACAGCAACCTATCATTTACATTGAAGTTCTGTAACAGTGAGTTTCACCTAAGTTGTTAAAAATATGGCTGCAATCAAAGAAAGTAATTCTGAACTATGTCGAGAGATGTGTTATGTTTGTGACGTTGAATGGTGGATGGCATTCAAGGCAAAGCAGCAGTGTCCGTTTTGTTGCTATATGCTGTATGTTTACATATATTTGGCTTTTATTTGTCATATAGACTCAGGCAAAGCTACTGGAGCTCAGACACTGGAACTTCTCCCTCAAAGACTGGACGATTTTGGGTTGGCTCTGCTGCGGCTCGCTCCACAGGTACTTCTCCAGATGCTCGCGGTCCAGAGACCTCAGCGGGTCGCAGGAGCGCGCCGGTGTGCACGGCAGACTCTGCGAGTGGACAAGACCCCGGTTCTGATTGGAAAGGACTGCCGAGCTACCGTGTCGCCTTGCCAACCTGTCCTGCTCCTGCTCGCTCTCGTCCTCAGAGCGGATCTCTACATAGTCATCATCATCTTCCCCATCGTCCTTAAAATTAGCCAGGTAGTTCTGGGTGGCGGTGAGGATGCTCAGTGCAGAAGCCCGGTTCAGGACCACCACCTGTTGACCGTCATGTAAAGTGAGGTCCGACTGTCCCTGGGTAGAGCGCTCTGGGAGGCTACTTTGCCGACCAACGCGACCCAGACTTGGGCCATGAAGTCTGTCTGTGGGCATGTTGCATTTGAGTCCAGACTGGTTCTTCTCCTGCTGCTGGCTGCCCAGAGAGCCGAGTGACTGACAGTGACTGGATGGGGAAGAGTTTAAGGAGGGAGAAGACGGAGCGTTAAAGGAAGGATGCCTCTTAATGGAACTGTACACGTGCTCCTCTTTTTCGCTCGGCGCCGACATGCACGAGCTCCATCTCTGGGACGGTGGGGTAGTTGGAGATGGGGGGGAAGTCTTGAGAGAAGGGATGGAGCAGGCGGAGGTAAGTCTGCGCTGCGGGGTAGAAGACGCTCGGGCATCATCCACCTCACTGGACGAGGAGATGAAGCTGGCCAGCTCTCCGTTGCTGTAAGTGGAGTGGAGCCACTCCTCCTCCAGGGAGGTCTCAGGCATGGAGGGAGAAGACGTCAGCCCCGGATGGGTGTGATGTGGGCCAGCTGGACCGGGAGGATCCTTAAACATTACCTGGTCGTAGAGCTGAGAGTACTCTGCTATCCTGGCACCTGGAGTGAGACCACAGAGGATGTAAAAAAAGACGTGAATAGGTTATGTTTGTATTTTTAAGCATGCTTAGTCACAACTATCAGTAATTCTAGAGTTCAAAACGATTGTTCCGATAGCTAAATGTTTTGTTTTACCTATGGCAGTGCCCCCTTGTTTCTTTTCTTCCAAGATGGCTGCCAGGTCTTTCTGCTTCTTCTCAGTTCTGGCCCGACTACAGGCGTCTCCAGGGTCCATGCTCCTCATGCGCAGCAGCTGGTTGGCTTTTTTGATCTTCTGGCTGTACTGTCGTGCCATCAGGAACACCCGGTTCTTTGATTTTTCCATCAGGTCCAAGTCCACAGACTCCCCCAACAGTAGAGAGGAGGAGGCCAGGGGTGAGTCCATACCTGCTAGCTCCCCTGGAAACAAGCTATGAAGGTCCTTGGGGGGAAGATCTTTCTGAGGGGTGTTTCGTGGAGGAAGCTCCACCAAGTCGTCGTCCTCCAGGCGGAAGCTGCCGCTGCTTAGGCGTGCCAGTCTGTTACGGATGCTCTTCACTGTGCCAGGGAGGGGCTCTGGGGTGACAGGAAGGGGGCGTGATGTGGGAGCAGGGCTCTGGGTTTCCTCTGCAATGGGCCCTTCACTTTGAGGTTCAGGGAGGTTGATGACTGGGATGGTGAATGACGGCATGGAGGTGACAGGTGGGGGTTTAGGCTGATGTGTTGGGGGACTCTTGGTTGGAGGGCTGGCTGCTTGAGGGCTAGTTACAGGGGGGCTCTTTGTACGGCTGTGTTTGACTGAGGACGCCTTCTTAGGCGACTCATTGGCGCTGACAGGGAAGGCAGCTGGGAGTTTATCAGCTTTCTTCTCATTGTTCTTGATGTAGTTTTCCAGATCGTTCCAGATCTCATCGACTTGCTCGGACATCTTATCCCCTTTCTGTGAGCGCTGAGAAAAAGTCTCGGACGCAGACGAGGAAGAATAATCGGGCTCAGAGCAACATGGGACAGGATGGGAGGTGTCTGGTCCTTCGTCCTCTCCAAAATGGAGGCTCTCCTCGGACACAAACCCTCCAATGCTTTCAGTCAGATCTTGTTCAGAGGCCAGCAGACTGTCCCTCTCTTGTTTTAGTTTATCGCATTCAGTCATTCCTTTAAGCTCTGTTGTTGGGGGCACCCTAAAACAGATGGTGTCATAGATGTTCTCCTCTACTATCTTGAGCTCACATGTGGAGGACAGATTGCTGTCTGAGGAATTGTCTGGTTCAATCATAGGCCCTGAGACCACAGGAGCCTCTGGAGCATTTAGTACCCTTGCTGCCTGGCCCTGGAGACCCTGTGCACCTGCAGAAGTTTCTTTCCGCGGCTGGCTTTCCTCAGGGTCTCTTCTGACGAGGCCCATACTCTTAAGGTCCTCATAGCTGATGTTGTCATACACATTTTCAATATCGTCTATCGTCAGCTGCTCAGCTGAGGACGATCCAGATATATCATTGCTGGAGGATTCAGTGTGGATCACTTCCAAGTTGCTTTGAGCGGCCTGGTCATCATCAGGACTCTGTCGAGCTTCTGTAGCCTTCTCCCCTGCGCTGCTCGCCCTCCGCAGGACTCTGCTCCCATCAGGTGGAGGGTCAATCTGCACAGTGGGTAGCTGTTCAACGTGCCAGCTGCAGGGCCGAGCTGTCTTGGGCGACGAGGTGGCCCCTGACCTCTCCGAGGGCACCTCTGGTTCTGGTCCGCTTTGCTCTGTTGGGACAAACATCTGGTAGATGTCCTCGTCCTCATCATCCGGCTGCATGGTTCTCTGGCGGGTGGGGAACATGGCCCTGCGAGCACGGTGGTCGGCCCAGATGTTCCTCACAGAATGGTCGCTTTCTGGAACTACTACAGAGGGAATGGGGGTGTCTGGAGGCTCCTCCGTTACGTGACGTGTCCTGAGAAGCGGCGGGTGGTGACTTCCTTCCCTCACTAGGGATTCTCTGGCTCTCTGTGGTAAAAGGAAAGCAGAAGTTGTTGAGGCTGTCTAAAAACATCAAGACAGACATAGATGAAATCACCATGATGTATTTGTGATTAATACCTGTAGGTCTGAGGAACTCATGTTGAAGGATTTCCACTGTTCTATACTGTCGACAGATGCCTGAGGGTTCAGCCTCTTCCTACTGCTTTTGCCAGGGACTCGCAGCCGCTTTCCGCCTCCCTGAATAAAAAGTTTTCAGCATTAACAACATGTTTGAAGGACTAGACATGAAATGGAATCGTACAAGTGTGTATGTAAAAACACTACACTCGTTGGGCAGCATTAAACTCACCAGGCCACTGTCATCTTCATCATCGGCATCTTGCTGATGTGGCTCTTCTTCTCTGTCGCTGTGGTCATAGTGATCTCCGGGGTCCAGGGACTCCTGTGATTGGTTGATGAGGCTGCGGCTGCGACCGATGGTGCCCAAAGCCAGCTGGGACATTGGCGAGAGCAGGGTGGCACCCAGACTTATTCTCTGGAGAGGAGAACGTTTTTTTTTTTTTTGAGTGTGAGTGAGTGAACTCATGCTTCTCAAAACTGCTCATCATCCCTCGCTATCACTTACCTTTTCGCCGTCTGTGTTGGCAGCATTCTGCCTGGCATTCTTCAATAATTTGGATAGAGGTTCTGGAAAGTCAAACAAATTATTGATTCATTCTGGAAGTTCAACCTTGCCGTGTGTCATTTTTTTAAAACACAGTAAATGTCTTTCACGTCTTACCTTTCCTGCGTCCTCGACGAGGGGTTGGACCCTCCTTGGTCTGATGGGAATCTTTCTTGTCTCCATCAGGGCTGTAATGAAACCCGGGATGATCTGGAGAAATGACAGAAAAGACATAATGTCTAAATGTGGCAAAAGAACAACAAATTTGTTTGAAAACTATACATATATAAATAGTCACTTACGCATTGCATCCATCTCCAAAATTGCTTGTTTAGCCTAGAAATCAAGTTATAAAATGAGAGTGAATTCAACAGGTTAGGTTATGAATGAACATAGACTTTGACACTAGGTGGCGCCACATTACAGTCGTCTCAACAATTACGCTCAAGTTTGACACTTAACAAGCGACCCCTTTATGTAATCACAGCCAACTTTCTCAGTGACCTTCACCTCCGGAGAGGAATCTTTAGTTTCCACTTGCACATGGCCAAGGGCAGATGAGGAGACAGGAAAGTGATTGTGGTTGAATGAAAATCAGAATCAGAGCACATGAAAGGAAAGTGAGCAGGGCGAAAGAAAGATAAAGATGAAGATGAAGGAGAAAGGATGTGGGGGTGACATTTCCAATACATCCCACTCGAAGTCTGTGTTTATGCCGACAGTGAACAGAGAGGGAGCTGTCAGGAGACGGAGCTGCTCTTACCTTGGCAGGGATTTTGGCCGGATGGTTTTCAAGTATGAGTCTCTTGAGGTGCAAGATCCACATGCGTTTGTCTTGCTGTGATTTGGCCTGAGGGTAAAGCGCAAAACATCAGAGAAAAGATAATAGACACGCAGTTTGAAAAGGCAGCTGAGAGGTTGGGACAAACCCTTAAACATTTGGAACATGGCTTTCTTACGTCACACACATTATCTTGTGTTTTTTAGGGCTTGCCCAAAACACAGCGGTTAGGTAACAACGGCCTCCATTAGCCTCTAAACACTCAACATGTCTGAGCAACTCATCGAGGTGAGCCTGGACACCTGCAAATGAGCTTCACGCTTTCTGATTGCATTCTTGCTCAACATTGCTCGTATCTTCACAGTTCAAATGAAACATGCAATTACATTCACATTTTGACTTTTGTTATGATGTGTGCTCTCTTATGTAGTGTCGCTATACCTGGACCGTGTGCTGAAGTTTGGGATTCTTGTAGTGAAACACACTGAAACTCAGTGGTTCTTTCGGAATAACTTCCACCAGCATCAGGTTACAGCACTGCAGAGAAGACGGGTAGGAAGGAAGTCGTGTTAAAAAACACTTTTACCGAGCAGAAACATTGTGAGGCGTGTCATTGCGTCGAGCAGCACGACTGACCAGTATGTGAGCCTTGTACGTGTAGGTCTCCTCTCGTTTCTTGGTAATGAGTAGAAGCTTGTCAAACAAAAAGAGAGTTCTCTCGTTTTTGGCTCGCTGCAGACGAAATGTTCCTTCGAGAACTAACTCTCCGTAGCCGATGAGATCAGGGCCCTTCCAGTTGGTCAGCAAGCTCTGGATTTCCTGCAGAAAGAAAGAGAGTTAGGGGGGTCATTTGGTTCTTTTAAAAACATGGCGCAGAAAAATAAACATTTGACCTACCACACATAATAATACGGATCTGGTTTAGCAGAAAAAAAAATGCTAAAAATAGTGAACGAGGGTGTTCATGTGCATGAGTGCAAGAGTTCAAAGATTGATAATAATAATAAACATAATTTGTACAACACTTTAAAACAACTCTCTATAACATGAAATCAAAACCGCACATACACATTAAGAGATACAAGTTAATTACATTAAAATAGTAAATTCATTACTGAAAAGTAATTTTTTAAAAGTGGAATTCTTAAGAAAAAGCGAGGATGAGGAGGAGAGAGAATAACAGAAGGTTAAGTAAAGGCTAAAAAAAAATGTTTAAGTAATACACGCTGGCAAACAAAAAAAAAATAATAATGAAGAGGCCAAAACAACAAAGATGGAATTTCTATCAAGCCAATCATTTTTCTGGAGTGAATGCTTCCACACACATTCCTGCATTCATCCTACCCTTCTAGCTCACAGCTGATAAAAGAAACAAGCTTCCCTTTTATGTGCCCTCCTTATGCAAGGCCATCATTAGCCCAGTGGAAAACGCAGCGACTTGCGTAAGACGTGGGGAGGATCAGAGTCCTGGCTGATTCAAAGCTAGACTTCACATAACTGTTCTGCAGAACAATAAAACCATTTGGCTCCTTGAAAAGGTTTGAAAGTATTGCGTCTGTTTCAGTTATCGGAATAATGAGAGACGTGGGAAGCGTGCAGCATACATCACGGAGGAGATCACACGCTCGACATTTAGTGGATTCAAGAGAGGTTTTGAGCAAGGGGGACAACACACGTTTGTACATCAACGGTCCCAAATAGACTCAAATCTTTTGTATCAGGCAGCTTTCATATTTTGTGCTCGTCGTACCTGCAACCTCACGGCGTGCTCATGCTTCCTCTTCATGTCGTTGATGTGCCAGGCCACTCTCTGCATGGTTTCTATGGCTTCCTGCACAACCTCGTAGGTCTCTGTGTCCTTCTCCATGTGGTTGGCTATCTCCTGCACGGACGACACACACACACACACACACACACACACACACACACACACACACACACACACAATGCTGGGAGTCAGCACATGCACATATTGTACGCACATGCACAGGGGTGCACTCATACAGGCACCCATGTGTGCGTTTCTGCACATAAACACACACACACTCATGCATGCGCTGTAATGCAAAGTGCATGCGCAGGAACATACATACTGAGCACCATATGTCTAAACATTTGGCTTCTCCAATGGAGATCGGCATAGGGGGCTGAGTCAGAAAATGCTGTTATTGAACTGTACACATCCATTTGTATTGGTATAACAAAAAAAACATTAGTGTGTGTGCTGGGCTGACAAGTGTGTGCCTGTGCTTGCATGTCTGTGGGCGAAGAGTAATTGTTTGCGTGTAAGTGTTTTTTGTTTTTTTTTTGTTTGTTGCAGAGACGACAGACACACGTACGTGCAACAGTAGGTGGTACTTGAGGATCCTCTGCACTGGCTTGAGCAGGTAGGAGCCCAGGGGCAGGGAGTGCCTCAGAGATTCCTGGCGCTCGCGAAGAAACTTAGCCAACGCCTTGTTCCTCATGCACTCTGTTAGCACAGCCACCGACCTGTGAAGACAGAGCGCAGCTAATAACACATCGGGGACGTGTAGTAAACCTATATATATATATATATATATATATATATGACGACAAGTTAGCGCTGTAATGTATGTCCTGATGGACAAAACAAAAAATATATTTTTTATCAAGGTGTGTGAAGATTAGAAATGATCCAATCCGTCTGCCCTCTTGCTGAAATGAATATCACATTGTCAATTTGAGTGCTTTTATGATATCAAAATGACTGCAAAATATAACCCATTCACAATGTGCACGTCTATACAGTCTGCATGTATTTCAAATGTAAAATCACATGAGGAGTTTTAATTAAAGGATAGGATCATACTTTGTCAAGTCTGCCTTAAAGCAATACCCACATGCCCATATGCTGTAATGTGTCCTCCTGTTCATACTGACGTTAAAAGATCCCTTCCTAAACATGCTACCCTAATTATTGTTATTATTATTAAGACAGGCATGAAAAATGATGAGCCTGTACATTAAATGTTCAATGCAATGAACTGTGTTTCAATGTCAGGTGCATTACGTCAGATTAAACTCTTCGAAACATGTAGAAAAATGAAAAAAAAAAACATTTTTAATTACAATTTGCTTGCCATTTGTTTATGCCACGGAAGGTCAATAAAAGGTGTTTTAGACTCAGATATCAATCCCCAATTTACATATTATCAAACTTACTGGAGCTAGTTGGGAAGAAAGAACCTTTTTACACAAAGAAATGGAGGCTTTGTGGTGCATGTGTGTGTGTGTGTGTGTGTGTGTGTGTGTGTGTGTGTGTGTGTGTGCATACATATGCACGTTGGAAAAAGACAAGTGAATGTCAGTTGTGAATTGCCGAAAACCTTCTTTCTGTGTCTTCTGCGTGTGCACGCTCATGCACGTGCATGTCTAAATTCCAGTGAAGCTCCACACAGGCCTCACATTGTTCTGGAGGAAACCCGACCTTAGAGCGCAGCAGGACCATGATACATCTGCAGCCTCTGTATATGTGTGTGTGTGTCTCCCATGTGAGTGTGTCTGTCGTGTGTGACCTCGGTTGGGGTCACCAGCTGTGGTGTGGATGTGGGAGAAGGTCTATCTCAAACAGCTGACAATAGCCCGTTCAAACACGCACAGTCACACACAATCAGCATTCAATTAGTCGTCATTAGCTTGTAAATAGTTTCTTCGCACACGTGCTTTTCCGATCATACGCTGCGAAAGAAAAAAAAGTAGCCAGAGGATAAGGTGTGTTCGGATGGTGCAGTGTGTCTTGGCATGAAGAATAGCCTCACGTTTCACAAACAATACACACACACCGACACAGAAAAAACTCCACATTATTCCTCCCATAGGCCCACACTTACACAAAAAAAAAAACATTAACAGCGATAGATATGATAAGGTGACAACTATAATACCCCGTCTGTCAGTCTGAGCTGTAACTCTGTCAATAGCCAGCGAATGAAAGAATGGAAATGGGGCTCGTAGGAGGGAGGGAGGGAGACCCTGAGGCACAACTGAAGGTAGACACTTTGACTCCTGCTGAAGAGACTTCTATGGAGCGTGTCAGTTTATCAGGGAGGGGAAAAGGCTACGGCATTGATCGAGAAGCACAATGGAGCTACGTGAGACGCTGGGAAGACAGTTTGTGGAGGTGAGATCAAGACAGGGTGACAACGAGAGGAAGGTTTTGCGCAGTAGATGGTTGATAAGCAGACATGAGCGCACACACACACACACACACACACACACACACACACACACAGGGAGGCTCCTGAGCCCATTTAAATGATAATCCTAGTGGGGTCCACCATTTTGGGCCCCACTTGGACGTTGGGCCCCATTAATGGGTGTTCTCCCTGTCGAAGGGCCCAACAACGTAACAATTGAGAGTGTGTGCAAACACACACACACACACACACACACACACACACACACACTTCGGTGGCTGTCTTACCGTGGGTAGTTGGTGCAGTATTGGGTATAAATGTGGAATTCTTCACTCTGTAAAAAAACAACAGGACAAATTAGTTGATGCATTTAAGTGACAGGAAATAACTGAAGACTCAATAATGTGTACCATGTTCCCCAGTTATATAAAGTATATTGTGCCTTGTAATCAAACGAAGCGACTGGTCGTAAACGACGCAGTGGTCCGGGGCAGTTTTGATGACTGGCCCGGTTATTTCATGTTTACGGCCCGACACACTCCGAGCCCTCAGACAAGGCGTCCTCTCTCTCCTCCGCTCACTGCTACTAATTGAAAGTCAACCCTGTAGCTTATGATTAGCCTGCGTCCTGGCCTTTAAGCCTCTGTTGATCCCAACATCCCCCAATGAGTGCTCAGATTATATATCCCCTCATGCTTCATCGCCGCCCCTTTAATTGAGACTTTCCCACCTTGCATGCCTCTCTGAACATCAAAGACGTCAGAAACAACATGACTTATCAAAGCTTGAAGCTCCTTCTCTGTGCTCTCCATCTCCACATTGGTCACTCTTTCTCCTGATCTCGATGTCATCTTTTCACTGATCTTTTTGGGTAATTTTCAAACTTTTCACTACGCCTTTTCTGTTCATCTCTCCCTCTCATGGTGTTCTTATGAAGGCCCGGGGATGAACCCCTTTCGATTACATAACGTGAGAGTAATTGAACTCTATTTGTGTCCATAAACACTTGGGGGTCGCAGGATGCGGACAGCACTCAGGAAGCGACATCATAAACACAACAGGGCAGTCTGTCCTGGTTCATACACACACACACACACACACACACACACACACATACAGAGCCATGTGGACAATCACACACATTTCCTAACATGCGATTCATAGTGAACTTACACTTTGCATATACTGTGTGTGTGTGTGTGTGTGTGTGTGTGTGTGTGTGTTATGTTTCTTGCTGTAGGTAAATATACATTCCTATTCCAGCCACAGCAAACAATTCAAGCTACCTACACGAACACAAACAGTGCCTCCCACCAAAATATACTGAACACACACACACACACACACACACACACACACACACACACACACATAATTTGTTAGCCTGAGGTGCTTCGTGGGAACCATCCTAAATTGAAGAGCAGAGCTCTCCTCCTCGTCTCCAGCAGTCTGCCGCCACAGACCAGGACTAAACACAACCAGATGTGCCACCATCGATTTCTGACGACGCACATCCACACACACACACACACTCCTAATACACACCGTTAATATCCCTCTGGACCGTGGACGCAAGACCACAAGATACACAAATGCTTCTATGGAGTAGACATTTGTGCCGAGCATGCACGTCTGCACACACACACACACACACACACACACAGACTTTGTCATTAAAGCCGACATGTCAGCACACACTCTTTGAACCCAACCAGGAAACCAGCAGACCCTGAAATAGCTCAGATCTATAATATACTTCCCTTTTAGAAATATATACAAACTCAGCTAAATCATATAATCATCATATCCAAAACGTTGCATGTGAGAGTTTTGGCTCCCATACATGATAAAATATATCTCTTTCCAGAGTATCAACATACAAATTATAGAGAGAGATTTTGACTTTTTTCGAGCGGTGGCTACTAACCACTACTCAGTGAAACACGAAACGGTTGGGTTGCATCAGCACCCACTGATCATTTTTAATGCGAAAGCCATACATCAGCAGTTATTGTTGGGTTGTCAAGACTGGACGGGTCACAGCGAGTCATCATCAGCTGAGCAATGAACACAACAGAATCACTAGGGGCCCCCCTCCCCAAAAAAAAGCTTCTTGTTGTAGTTGCTAATAGTGCTCTCTGTGCTTCAGTCAGCATGTAGCAACCCATAAAACGCGTTAAAGGCTTACTCATCACATAGCACAGGTAGGATTTAGTGGAACGGAGAGGAACATGAGGATAGAGAGCCAATTATCTGAGAGAGAGGCAGAGATTTACAACTAAGATCGGCCTCTTCTTCAAACACCGAGCTAAGCTGTGATTCTTGGCTGCTCAGCCTACAAAAGTATTGACTGCAAGAGTGTGTGTGTGTGTGTGTGTGTGTGTGTGTGTGTGTGTGTGTGCATTTCACAGCAGATAGTGAAAGAGAGGTTTTGTGGTTTTTCTTAGCAACCATGACTAACCGTCAGAAAAACAAAAGAACTCTGGTTACTATTCTGGTTAAACCCTTTTACCAGAAGTCAGTGAGTGAAAAGATGAAGACACACACACACACACACACACACACACACACACACACACAAATTAAATTATCTGCTATTTCAAAATGTCAAAAATGCATTTTAAATCTCTTTTAAGCCAATAAGAAGTCTTTAAAGTGGTCAAAACATCTAAAATCTAAAATGACCTTTGCAGAGGCTCCAGAGCAACGAATGAACCTTGTGGTGAGATGATTTTGCAACTATTTTTAAAAAGGTCAAGAATTAACTTTCAATCTCAACGGAAACATGTCTTCCTACAGTAAACTTCAGGTTGTGTACTACTGCTGTAATATGTCTGTTTTAGGTAAAAAAAAATTGACAAACTCAAATGCACTACGTTTGGGGTTTAAATCCTGGCCGGCATGCATGCACCAGATTAAACCTGCATTCTGTAGCTAAACATTAACATTAACAGGAGGAAACACAACAGAGGCACGTGTGTTGGACGGGACATGGAGCGTAACGTTACGAGTGCTACCAGTAACAACGAGGGATACTTTTAATGGTTTCAATGGTCACCTGCAGGGTGAGAGGGAAGTACTCAGAGGCAGGATGTGATTTGGCCTTTCAGCTGGCTTTGACCCAATGGAACCCCTGGCTATAAGGAAGCTATACTGGGTTTTTTTATATTCCAGATTAGGGGACTATCTGAGGCCAGTCCGTCACGCCGACACATTAATCAGTCGGTAACGAGACGTCGTCGTGCTGGTATGTTTATGGATCCCAGTTAATTATTCAGAGCGCTGCTGTGGGCTGCTATAAAACAACAGCTGCCGTATTCAGGGAGTCTGTGATGCCGACTGTTTTTTTCATATATGGTCAGACAGTTGCTCTGTGGTGTCGGGTGTAATTGCAGGCGGGTAGGGAGGGAATGTAGAGTGTTAAAGAGGAAGTGCTGGAATGCAGCGCATTATCATAGGACATAATCAGGCAATCTTTCTTTTTTTTCTTTTTTTAGGGGGCATGGGGGGTTGATGAGTGGAATAAAAGCTGAAACACCCAGACAGAGGCACCAGTGATACTCCGACAAGAGTTGCTGAGTCTACTTTTTCTTGATGAAGCACTGCTATTATCCCCCTCCAGTAGAAAAAAAAATAAAAAATGAATTATATATTTGGACGGCTCTTAAAATTCCTCTGGAGTTGTCCTTCCTCACGGCCCTCCTGCTGCACTTAAACTTCACATTCCAATCACCAATATAATGCTACTGGCCTCAATGAACGTGATGCTTCACGCTGCGTGATTTTTGTCAACTTATCGCTTATAATAGTGAGTGATAACGGCCTGTTTCTCATTTTCTGTCCCGTGCATGTCTGTGTGTCTGAACCAGCCGTTCAGGACAAGTTTCAACGAGCAGAGCAGGAGTGTGTCGACAGAGAGACGGACAGCAGAAGAAGCACTCAGACATATACAACAACGTCAAAATATCCCATAAAAGTCACATTCAAAAGCACCAACAACATAAAAACACCAGCGACCATCTCTACCTTGGATACGAAGCACTCTGCGATGGCGACTGGGTCAGCGTTGCACTTCTCAAGATCATGAAGAAGATCCCTGAAACAAACGAAGAGCTCAAAGAAATCAGTATTCGATGTGAAAAAGAAAGCTGCACACACAATTTCCTGCGTCTTTTATCACGTAAGAATGTAAAACTTTTCTCCCACGATTCATTGTTCCAGACAGTTTTACAGGAGCAAGAGTCAGAGACACAAATTAGGGCTTAGGGCACTCGGCTGTGAACAAATGAGATACTTCCATGAATTCAAACAGGCAGCTCCTGTGTGTAGTTCTGTGTGTGTGTGTGTGTGTGTGTGTGTGTGTGTGTGTGTGTGTGTGTGTGTGTGTGTGTGTGTGCACTGGAAAAACACACTGTGGAAAAAAAAAAAAAGTCCACTGTTGGGAGTTATTGTTTCATGGCTGAAGCATGAGGTCATTGCGACCACTTTAAAATGCTTTTACGTTTTCCTTTTACGGGCCAGCTTGTCTGCGCAAGACAGCTGAGAAATGAATTGGTGTGAAAAAAAAAAAAAAAAAAAAAAAAAGAGTGTGCATGTTTGTGTCTCCGGACCACCATGGCTGATGCTCAACTAGCCACCTCGGTGCCAATGGGAACAAATATGCAGACGGTGATTTGTTACACACACACACACACACACACACACACACACACACACACACACACACACACACACACACACACACACACACACACACACACACACACACACACACACCTGACTGCCACAACAATGCTCTAACCAGAAACAAACAGGTGGCCCAGCCCAGTTTCACTATTAGCAGTCCATTGTTTGTTGGGCCTGAGAGGGACAAAAGGTTCTCTGTATAATCGTGTAACGCCAGAGCTGATTTTAGTCTCCAGTCTTCATTAGCAAACTGAAAGTCAAGATCAATGTTGTTCAAAAATCATGTCTGAGTTTTGAGCATTTACTGAGCACGTCGGTACTGCTTTCTTTCATTAGGTCCCCAGCTCTGTGGGCGTGTCCTACCTGTTAAAGTGGTAGATGTCCTGGATGTTGCCGAAGAGGGAGCCTTTATCCTCGGAGCTCAAGGCCAGCCGAGACTGATTACTGATGCACTCCAAGTAGTCCTGCAGAGAGAAAGAGGAAGAACGTCGTCATAGGAACCTTACGGCTGACGCTTTGATCGGTGCACGCACACACACACACACACACACACACACACACACACACACACACACACTTGATTTTGACAGACCACTCACACTGTGACTCCTCCAGACTTTCAAAGCTCGTTACTCTCGTCGGCCACTTGACTCTACTTTGCACCACTTTGGTTGGATAGCCTCGTGACGAAGACTCTGTTCTGTTCTTCCATAATTACTTATCTGTATGTTAAAGTACAAATAGTTGCTCTTCATTAATTGCTTGAACAAATGATTTTCTAATGCTGGTCATAAGAGAGGCTGAATTGTTCATATTTTTGTGCGTCTCTCAGGAGAATCTCAGAAACTCGTGTTTTATTTGCTCTGGCAACTAACTGGCATTTGTGATTTGCTCTGGTGATGACGGGCTCATGTGTCTCAGAGACGGTTGCTTCCAGATACACAGCTCCATTTGTCAGAGCATTTATGCTTATCCTCTTCATTGTTTAGGTCACATTACCCAGCAAAAGCAATTTTTATTGGAATTAAAACATATCCTTCTCGTTTTTTTGTATTTGCTTTCAGTTTCAAATAGATTTAAAGTGAGAGAGACAACAAAAGTTCTAGTTATGTTTTGGAAAACAAAGCCAGGTGTGATGTAGGTAATGACAGTCCATTTGTGTAAGGCCCTGCCTGATCCCTGTATTGTTGTTAAAGTAAACAGCTGCATAACGAAACAACGCAGGTCATCTGGTTTAGTGAAAATGAATACCGGGGGAGGACGAGTGCTGCGAAACAACAGGTTTAACATGGCTCCTTGCTGGAAAAAAACCCACTATCAGTCTATTCAAGAGGATTTTCCCTCTCTGGCTCTTATCACTGTCTCCATGACTGCCGTTAGTGAGGAGGGCGTATTGAACACCAGCCTCAGGCACTCACCGTTTCTCATGTGCGGGCAGCATCCTGATTTTACTCGACTTTTGGGAGAAAATAACACCTACTGCTGCAGGCTGGAAGTCATTTTTTTGCTGCACTTTATTCCTTCCAAAACGTAATTAATGTGTCATTATTGCATCGCATGTAACGTTTGCACACAGCGCCATCATCGTCATTTACGGTCTCGAGTCAATAAATCAGACGACGCGGCTACACAGGAAGAACACTTAACACAGCAGTGCTGATGATCTCAAATGATCTCAATGCGGCTGTGTTTACACTTTAAACCAGGAGCAGGTGTGGGCAGAGGTTGAGGAGGAGGAGGAGGAGGAGGAGGAGGAGGAGGAGGAGGAGGAAGCATCCCGTACACAGTCAACAGTTTTCAAACCAGACCACGGTCTGCAACCCTGAGAACCAGGCTGCCCTGAGCGCACACTGATCCTTTCAGCACACACTGAAGTGATCAGTGTGTTTGTAAGAGACCAAAGAGGAGAGAGAGAGAGAGAGAGAGAGAGAGAGGGAGACTCTCCCTCGCTCCCATCTGTCTGTTTGGAGTTTCCAGTCTGCTACGGTGATTTCTGCTCCTGGTGGTCTGTGATGTATTTAGCCGTCATGTACCATTATTACTAGGGTACAATAGCTGAGCCTGAGCAGTCCAATGCATGCGTTTTGGTTAGGTAAACGCAGGGATGTAAAAAGAGAGAGACAAAATGATCTCCGCTAAGACAAAGACTGGAGAGATGACAGATGACAGTCATATTGGGTGTTTTGGGTTTAAAGGTGAGACAAGAGCTTTAGGCCAAGATTTGGGGTTTTAAGGATTTGCGTAACAGAATAAGACTAACGGGCGTGTTGATGGTGACGTTTGGGGGGTCAAGTCAAAGGGTCATGTTTAGAATTTGTTGACTGTCGGAGGTAATGTGTAATGTGATGCTTTATTAGCCGCGGGGGTCACACATCTGACTTGGCCTGATCCCGCTCAATCATCACACTCAGCCGAAGCCTGACTGAGCTCAACAATGGGCAGCGTACACACACACACACACACACACACACACACACACACACACCTACCTTCAGGTGCACTTTCTGCCAAGCATCAGACTTAACGTGTACAAACTTGGATGTTTTCTTCTGTTAACCATTAACGTCCTCAAGTACACACTCTTTCTCTGCACACCAAACCCATCCCTTATTCAGCACCAAAGTAGGAAGTCATTCCTCCAGACAAGTGTAAACATCCAAATCTCATTACTTTCAATGTTTCTGCAACTCAAGTGAGGTTCCCTTGAACTTTACTGTATTTCCAAATTCATGGTCAGCTTCAAATGGCCTGGTGAAGCGTTAAGGGGAAAAGAGATGAAGAGGAGGAGGAGGAGGAGGAGGAGGAGGAGGAGGGATAGAAAGATCAGAGCTTCGGCTTTGAGGTTGTTTGTGGATGACGGTTTGGCCTCATTACACACACACACACACACACACACACACACACACACACACACACACACACACACACACACCGATCGAGCCGAGGAGGGGTCGATCACGCAGAACGAACAAACACCAAAACAATGTTCACACACGGACGCGAACAGTGACCCTGAGAGCTCAACGCGCTGCAACTCAAGGAAAGACACGCAAGGAGACGGAGCCCAAAGCAAATGGACAAAACATTTTCACCACAACAGACGAACGCTGCAGAGTGACAACCAACTACAGAAAGAGTTGCAAATCGCTCTGAACACAAAAGAAATTAGCTACAAAACAATGGGACACTAAATACGGCAGGCGTGTTCAGTGTTCCTAGCGTCTCCTGGAAACATCTGTTGTTTTGCAACCAGTTTCCATTGTGTTCTGAGCGACTTGCAGCATTTCTGTATTTGGTTGCGTCTTCTGTCTTTCGATGCCTTTCCTTGTTGTGTTTTCTGGTCTTGCAACATGTTTCTGTATTCGGTGAAGACGTTTTTCTCCATTTGCACGTCTGATGTCTATTTGCACGTGTTTTCTTTAAGTTAAGTGAACTTTTCATTGCCACCGTGGAAACATTCATTCTTTCACCTGCCGACAAAACCGTGTGATACTTACATGTGATTCATTTAAATACACGCATACAGTTAACACACGGGCAGGCTGAGAGAGAGTATGTGTGTGTGTGTGTGTGTGTGTGTGTGTGTGTGTGTGTGTGTGTGTGTGTGTGGACCATAACGCTGCCCGCTGACAGATGAAGCACAGGTGAGCCCTTGGGAGTCTGGGTAAATATTTGTGTTGAGGCTGTCACACCCTCTTCTATTGCAGGAAGCAGCATGGGCAAAGGGATTAGTGAATCGGGGGTTGCAGCACCGGCTCATATAGGACGGCGCTGATAACAGATGGGAAAATGCTGTCCAGCAGCTCAAGTCTTTTTTTCCCCTCAGTATGTGTAAACTGTCATGCTAAAAGCTCTATTCGCACAGATACAATCTTTGCATCCATCCCCTGTGCACTCACTGGAACCGTCAATAAAAGGAGTGAAGAAAGGCTAAACGCACGCGTCTTTTTCTAAAGTACCGGTGAGGAATTAGCTGTCTTGCATTCTAAGTGTGGTCTTTCAGGGCTGGGTGGTCTGCTTCTATAATGGCAATAGGTGGTCTGCAGAGCAGAGGCAGCAGAGGGTTATTAAGTACAGCTCCTAGGCTCTGTTCAGTGTTTTCCTAACCTACTTTGGACATTGTTATCTCAGAGCTAAATCCCTCTACATACCTTCCTCTATCTCTCACCTTCCAGTCCTGAAGAAGGGAGGAAAAGGAGGAGCAGGAGAGGTTGGGACATCGATCAGGGGTGACAAAAACCAAACCTCAGCCCCACAACTTATCCCGTCTCTTGGGAATATGAGTTTCCTGCTCTCTTTTCAGTCATAGGCCTTTTTAACCCCAAATAACAAACACGTACAAATACACAGAGTGGACAGACAGCCTGGAGTGGGGGAGGAAGCACTGCTTAGAAGGAGGATATGGGAAAAGGTGGGCAAAGCTCCAACACATGCATGCTCATACGCACATGCAAAATACGGCTGTTTCTACACAAACATGTTGTCATTTTACACCACGAGTCAAATCCAAAACGAGCTGCAGAATGTAAATGCGAAACACGCATCACATGTGTGCTCCACATTTTTTCTGCACTCCATATGAATTTTGAAGTTTCCCAGAGAACCAAAAAGAGCTGAGCAGGGAAACAAAGAGAAAGGAGAGCAACCTTTGATTCAAACCACTACACCCAATCCTTAACAAAGCACTAGACTAGAGGCAATGTGTATCCTCGCAGTTCAAAAGGCAACCGCACAAAAAGAGTGTATTTATTTGAGTGTGTGCATACAGTATTGTCTGTGTGTTTAAAAAAAAAAAAAAAAAAACATCTAAAAGTTTTGAATGTGTGCCTGTGCCTGCCGCACAAAAGGCACCGGTGTCGTGTAACTCGGCCGAACCCCTCCCGCAAGCGCAGGTGACTTTATTGTTTTGGCGGTTCCCAGCAGGTAACGAGTTGTGCGTGTCACGTGTGTGAGGGAAACCACAAAGACGTGTGTTATCTGGTGATTTAAAGCCCCGTATTCCTCCCGACATTTCAAAGTTGGGACCTTCAAAAGATTTGAAACCCATTTCAGTTCATGCCTCTAATTCTTCAGGCCTCGAATCATCTTCTCATTAAACATTTTTGTGAGAATGAGGTTCCTCACCTCCACAATGCTGCGCAGGTCCTGGACATAGGTTCTCTCTGTGTCCAGTATCTCCTGCACCACCCGGTCCACATAGGTCCTGGGTCCCTGCATCTGACCTGTCTGCTCTCCCGGTCCATCGGGACCACCCTCAGGCTCTGAATGTTCTGTCAGAGTCTGTCCACCGCTCTGTCTCCCTTGTCCCGTCCCTGTGTCCACCCGTCCATCATTTCCGTCATCTTCCTCCCGGCATCCCAGCTGCCGGGCGGGGACCAGTTCCAACCGAATCGCCCCGGAGTCCCGGTCTGGGGTCACCGGGTTGCAGTGAGGGGCGGGGACGAGGGTGGAGCGGCTGCCCAGCGAGCAGTGACTGTCCCGGGAGGATGCCGAGGAAGAGGTGGAGCTGTAGCTGATGGGCCTTTCGGCGCTGTCGGGAGAGGAGTCCATGCTGAGGGCGGAGCAGTAGCGCGACGAGGTGTGGCGGAAGGCCGGGTTGCGGAGGCAGCGGGCCGGAACGTCAACGGAGCTCAGGACTGAGCCGGAGTCCGGGACTTCAGGAAGAGGAGGCAACGCATCAGGCAGGTAGTTGTAATCGTCTACAGAGGAAAAATAAGAAGAAGAAAGAGATTCTTGTTAGTCAAATTTAATTGTGTTTTTTATGGATTTTTCCACGCCATTTATTTCACTGGTTTGTGAGGCTGCAGAGAGCTCCAGCAAAAGTTCTTCATGGCACAAGTTGTGCTGCAGTGCAACGTCAAGTACATTGGGCAAACTCGCAGCGACACGTCCCCACACCAAAGCAGCCCCTTGAGTCGTTGTGCTATTGTTCGTCTGAATGCCTCTTAAACAATGACTCTGCCTATTGCATTTTTTAAATTTATGGTCGTCATATTCACCACGATGCCTGTGTATAATTACTGCAAACAAACAAGACCACAGTCTAGACAATCTGTATCTCTAATACAAGCAAACAGAACCGCTGTCCTCGTGGCTATAAAGAAAAGTTTGCATAAACAATATATGTTGTTGCATTCTGTCACAATGACCGAGAAACTGTCAAATATTCACTTTAGTTAAGATGCTTGACATCTGACATAAATATTACATAAGTTATAATAAGTACTTTAGGGAAAGTGTAAAACGTATTTGTTTATAGTAACTATATGACTCAATATTAATGTAGTAATGATTTACTGATGCTGTAAAGTCAGACACAGCAGAGCCGTTAAAAAATTCAAATCAAATGCACACATTCGACAGACACTGACCTTGTATTTCTTTTTCCCCAGACTAAGTGCTAAAAGGGACTCACTGTATGTAATTTCTAACAGTTACAACACCACTTTCATATTCCTACAGTGTCGTTCTGTTTAGCATCCCAATTCCTCACATTCCAGCTGACCGCAGTCTGACCGACCACCCGCCATACGGGGAAAACAGACTCCCAGAGTTGTCCTCAGTTCCACTCAAAGAAACTGTTGATTTCTAATGTATTTGGGCGAGCGGTAAATCTGTGTGTGTGTGTGTGTGTGTGTGTGTGTGTGTGTGTGTGTGTGAGCATTTTTGCAGCAAGACAGAAAAAAAGATTGAGTTTAATGACAAGATTAGGAGTGTAATGCTGAGAACACTCCACTCTGAGGCAATGAATGAAAGCCCTATTTCGATGGCGGAGAGACAAGTTTGTGTGTGTGTGTGTGTGTGTGTGTGTGTGTGTGTGTGTGTGTGTGTGTGTGTGTGTGTGTGTGTGTGCGCGCAACTACAGGGGTCTACTTGGCATCAGGTCGGTGCCAAACTGGCTCAAAACCGTGAGTCTGCGAAGCGATCCGTTAAGATATGATTACCGGCTCCCAAGGCCCCACAGCCAGGCCAGCTGAAGTGAAATCACACATGCAGCATATCAGACGGACGATATTCCAAGTTTCCCCTCGACGTTTTCCAAGGTCTAGATTCACAGAAGGGCCAGCTTTACGCGGGAAGAACGGGGAGCAAATAAACAGAGCGGACAAGATACGGAAGGACGGCATGAGAGGGCCTCATACCAGCTCTGTGGGAGTTTGACACCAGTCTTTATCATCAAAGCTTGATATACCGGTGACCCGGCAGCACCGGTGTTGTGGCAACATTGAGCTCCAATGCCTTATAGGACAGTGTCGCTCTCTCGCTGCCAGCAAACCCCCGGTTGAGGCTAAACCTGTCTCACTTCAAAGCATCAAAGATCACAGACCAAAAAACATGAAACGTGAAACTGAGAACAAGCTCAAAGAATCCCGCTCTCTCACCTTTCATAGGTACCATGGAGGTCTTTTTCGCCATGGTGACACCTCTTTTGAAAGCACTTCAGCAGCAGGCTTGCCTGTTTGACTGGTCTGTGATGGAGAGATCACAGGTTGGATTCTGGCAACCACGACTGTACTGATACCGAGTTAAGAAAGTGAACGTGAATTGTCCTGCTCTAGCTGGGCCTGTAATAATCTAATTTAAACAAGGAACAAGCTTAAAACACAACAAAAGTTGATTATTAAGGGAAAAGCCTTAAAAACTATAACATTTTCAGGAAAAAAAAGTGGTTATTTGTTTTCTTACTGAGATTTAGATGAGAAGTTAGTCCCGGGATGGTGTTTAGCTTAACATAGCATGAAGACTGAAGCAGAAGGGAGAAGCTAACCTGGCTAGCTCACTAACGAACACGCATGTCTTGTTTGTTTTTAATAAGTACACAAACATGAACTGTAACAATGAGAAGCTAGGGTAGCTAGTGGTTGTACAAGAAGGTCTGGGCTGGAATCATTTCCTGGGTATTCACTGAGCTTTAGATGGTTTTTGAACATTCAAAGCCAGGCTAGCTGTTTCCCTCTCTATGCTACGCTAAGATAATCACGCAGCCACCGACCGTATCACAGATCTTTCTACCCTCAAGGAGAGAATAATATATTGTCCTGGCTTGGAGTATAATATTCACTCTCCTTTTAACATTGTTTTGTTTTTTTTAGCAACTGAATGCTCCACTTTCTTCACTAGCTAATTGCTAATTGTATCCGTCTGCTGCTCGGTGCTGGGCAGCTGGCGTACGGTTTATCCATCGTTAAGTATTGATTAGTGCTGCTTTAAGTCCAGATATCACACATAGCAGTTTGCCCTCAGGTCCATCCCTGTTCACTGAAGCCTTACATGTTTATCACAGGAATGCAAAATTCCTGGTTACATAGTTTCTCAGAAGGAAACAAAAGTGTTGCGCTGAATCAAGAGTTATAATTTTGCTCCACTGCTATGCCAAGAAAAGCAGGAAGGAACTGGAGCAAGAACAAGTTTCGAACTGATTCACCAAGCGTGTGTGTGTGTGTGTGTGTGTGTGTGTGTGTGTGTGTGTGTGTGTGTGTGTGTGTGTGTGTGTGTGTGTGTGTGTGTCCATCCATCCAAATGTTTGCACTCCTAATCCTGACCCACTTTTTAACAATTACAGATCAGAAAGGAGAAGGAATCCAGTCGGTGAAAACAACACACTCACACAAACCAACAGCCTTGGTTTTTGGATAAGCAATATACTGCTTTCAAGTTAGCGTACACACAATGCACAAAGGCTTTTATTATATTACATACCATGACATTAATGGGTAACTTGCCATTTTCTTTGCCCTTTGACAAATCTATAACATATATCCTTCCTTATCACAGTAAGTGATATATGTACATCTATACTGTGTGTGTGTGTGTGTGTGTGTGTGTGTGTGTGTGTGTGTTTCACGCTAAATGCATTCAGTTTATCACTCCAAAGATAACACTAACTGAGCTAATAACTTAATGGTCCAACACCATCAATTTCGGCTAGATATGAGTGGGCAGAGTGTGCACACGTGCAACTTGCGCGCGCACAGACACACACACACACACACACACACACACACACACACACACACACACACACACACACACACACACACACACACACACACACACACACACACAGACACAAACATGCAAGGAGAGCAAATACAGAGAAACCGTGTTTCCGTTTGCCGTGAAACCCAAACACCACAAAGAGAGATTGCTCCATCTTGTGTTTGCCCAGCCCCCCCTTCCCACCTTCCAGCTTCATGTTTGGGGCACACCCTGGCCGTTTCCTGGGTGAGCTGGCTCTTGTACACACACACACACACACACACACACACACACACACACACACATATAGACAACTAGCACCCCCACCCCTCTCCTCAACACACACAGACAGAGAGCAAAGATGTCCGAGTTTCAGTTACCTCCTGTCCAGATTATGTTCAACCTGATCCTTGTAAATGATCTCTAATTATGCTCTTTAGCATGCAGGTTGGGACTGTTTCTTCTGTGTGTGTGTGTGTGTGTGTGTGTGTGTTGTGCACCAAGGATTAGAGTAGTGTGTGAGGGCTGTGTGTCCTGCCAGACTAGAGCGAGCGAGAGAGAGAGAGAGAGAGAGAGAGAGAGAGAGAGAGAGAGAGAGAGAGAGAGAGAGAGAGAGAGAGAGAGAGAGAGAGAGAGAGACCTGGCTTCAATCTCTGGCTTTAATTTAACATGAAAAAGACAAAAGAGCTGGGGCGCTTTATCATTCAGTCAAGTTTAATAATCAGGCCTGTCTGGAAGGCAAACAGTGAGAACCACGAGGAACCAGACTAAAGACTGAGCAGACAATGTACACAGCGGGTACAAAACACTGGCAGTATACTCTGAGTCACATGTGGTGTTTTGCTCAGTAGGTTAAAAGTAAAAACAACTCTTGTCATTCAGTTTTAGATCAACAAAATACCTGTAATTTAAATGCATGCGTTTATTTTGATAAGCAAAAATTGGTGAAGAATTGAACTGTCCAATTATCCATCATTGTCAGTTGCTAATGACGCTTCAAATGTAGCTAAGAAGGAATCAACACACATATCAAACTAGACCAAACGACCATCTGCACACTGAACGTCTGCTCATGTTCATTCATACATGTGCATGCATACGATCTACAACGCTGCAGTCACACCGCCGGTCCATCCAGGTTTAATGAGTCGTGCTACACTTAAGCCGTCCACTCACAGTCGAGCTCTTCATGGTCACCTGAAGCGCTCTTTATGCTGGAGTGGTCAGCAAACAGCTGTCAGCGCCCTGGTCTCTTTAGGACCCTGATGATCAGCACTGGTAGCTCTGACAGCCATGAGAGCGTTTCTGAACGTGAACGTCCTATGTCGACATTTAAATATTTAAATATTTCAAAGTATGACGTCATATGCAGATGGATACAAATGTTGCAAAAGTGTGTATTTTGGGTTGCATGGTTTCCCCTAATCATTAGGTTTCAAACAAGTGTAATAAACTGACAATGCGTAGTATTCTGGTTCCAGCAACTAAGTCTGCACGCGACTTCCAGGGAGTATCCCTAAGCAATAAAACACGGGCCTGGAAAAATCAACGAGGGGATTTCATAGCGAAAGGAGTTTGGCTAACTCTAAAGGCTCACGTTTGATTTAGCTGAACTTTGGAAGGCATTATTGCAGGGAGGACCGTCGTGCAAGAGTGGGAGCGGTTCAGGGTCAGTTTGGAGAGAAGGAATGATTATGGTGACCAATGAACGGGCAGAGAGCGGGTGGATTACGCCACATTGACCGTGGACTTGCATGCAGTTCTACTTATGCTACATCGGTGGTCTGTCTGCGTTTGGGTGTGCACAGTCCATGCAATCAGGAATTTTTGTTTGGGCTGCATTGGGACGGTCAGTGCGAAATTTACGTCAAGCATGTGGAAATACATAATTAAATTGAAGAGATGTACATTCACATTGACCTGAATGTGTATACGGCTATACAGTAGGCCGTCAGAATTTAAAACCTTTGAATTGCCTCTGTTGCTACCTGAACACAAGATTCTGTGGATGTATTTGAATTCAATTCTGAAAGTAGATTCAGGACGCATGCAGGAAAGACAGTTTCTTAATTTTTTCCAGAATTACAAAGTTGAATAAAAATGGAAGATCCACTGGAAAAATGTAATTAATTTAAGATAAAAAGAACGCAAAGCCAGAAAACATTCAACATTCACAAGAGTTTAATCCCCCTTCAACTGTTGGCCACTGAGCAGCACAACTACTGAGATAGTAGGAAATGAACAGCGGCAATATTTATCTGCAAATGACCAACATTTAAGGAAAAATCTTGAAGCTTTTGTCCCAGACGGGACTCGACCTCACACCTGGAACAGCTCATGGATCCTTTAATCAACCTTGTTTGCCCGTGTGTGTTCTTGTTTATGGTGCAAAGGCCTACCAGATGGCAACCGAGTTCAATTCCACGCAGTTTATTGCTGACTTTACAGTCTTACGTCACAAAAAGAATAAAAGGATAGATTGTTTTTATGCAAGTACAAAAGGATAGAAGCAAAAGCATCTCAGCGAGTTAAAGTCCAGTGGTTTTTGTCTTCACTTTGGCAACACTATTAGCTGCGATTTAAGGGAGAAACATGGTGGGAGGAGGACATGTGTAACTGTTGAGAGAAATGAGGAGGAGAAGACCCGAAGGAATGAAAGTAGGAAGGAGAGATGAGAGGAGCGGTTAAAAGGTCAAACACCACCCACTCCCTTGCTTTTTTTTCCCCCACTTGCTCCGTCTCATTTTGAATCCAGTCTTTTGTTGTACATTAACCCTTAAAAAAGTATTCTACCAAACTCTTATCATCCTCTTTAAAGCATCAAATACAAGCTTGTGAGAGTGTTTGTTCCCTGCAGGCAAACCGCAGCACCATAAGTCCTTCACCGTTTGTTTAGCTACGGCCTCACAACCTTCCGCTGCGTCCACCTAGAGGTCAGCCTCTGGTTCTGATAGAGACGCGGGCCTGATCGCAACTGACGCTAAGGACCTTAAAGTGTCACTCGGGATTTCACAGCGCAGCCAAACAGACTGCCGAGGAGCCGAGGGAAAAAGAGAGAGGGCAGAGGTGGGAGAGAAGGAGAGAAGGAGAGACGCGAAGGATGGCGTCGGAGACGGGAGGCGTTTTTTTTTATTACAGACAAAGAGCTGCGCTGGCTGGTTTCAGACATTATAATGCAGATGTTTGGGAAGATGGATGGAGAAAGAAAAGAAGAAGAAGAAGAAGAAGAGGAAGAGGAAAATCAACATTTCTTCATTGCTGAGTTGACGCAGAACAAGGCGCACAAGCTCCAGCTGTCTCCAGACAGTATTTCAAACATCTCAACACGCGTCACGACTGGCAAAGACAGAAGTTTAAACTTGAGGTGTGACTTAATAGACTCCTGTGGCTTTCATTGCCTCACAAAGCATGGTTAAAGTAAACACACACACACACACACACACACACACACACACACACACACACACAGAGCTGGGAGGCTAATTAGCAACAAATGGCTTTTTCTCACGATAAACTAAAGCCGCTGAAACATCTGCCGTGGGTGGTGGCATTCACACATTTTTATATATACACAGATTAGCATCCCCTTATCTTCAGGTTATGTTTAAGAGATGCGAGTTAAAAATCCGAGAGTCTAGTTGAGATTCTCTGTTTTGTCATTGGACGATCAGCGAGGAATGTGCCGCATAGTTTTGGCCGACAGCACCGGTGTTTAGCCTCTGTGGGAAAAAAAAAATGTCCACCAGCGAACTTACACCCCCTATTTTCGGACACACGCTCTCACACCAAGCCCTGGGACACCCATGCGAACCGTGCCCCCGCACACACCCTCGCCCTCCCTCGGACCGGGACACACTAGCCTTGTTATTTGACCCGCTTGGATTGCAGCCCAAAGCGCGCCGCTGGACTCTCTGCATCCACTTCAGTCACTCACCGTTCTAGTCCTGGGTGGACAACTGAAGCATGGGGTTGAAGAACTATTTATTATATTTCTATATTAGGCAGATTACTCCCCAAAAAAAGGGATCTGCCCCCCCCCCCCCCCCTCATTCTGCACCCATCCAGCCTCCACAGGGCTGGAGCTCCTTGCACGTGAGTGCTCAGAGTGGGGGGCAGATGTCCTCCCAGAGGACTGGGCTAGCAGGGTGGGAGGAGACGGACGGAGGGGTCCATTGTCTCCGGCACCTCTAAACCAAAGAGTTTGCTCTAAACAGTAATTATCCCCCCCCCCCCCCCCCCCCCCCCTCCTCCTCTTCTCTGTTCTGCTCCCCTCTATCCCCATTTGTAGCCACCCCCAACTGCTGCCCTCAAGGCTCTAATTTGGGTCACAGGCTGCAGAATGGCATCTCAACACTCTGTCAAACCTACACCCAGCAAGAGGAAACTGACACATGTGCTGGGCCCCCGAAGAGATACGAGACAGAAAGAAAGCGGTCCATTTCATTTGTTGTTTTCTTTAAATTCATGGACCAAACATTTAGCAAAAAAAACACAAAAAAAAAACATACCAAATGTTTTTAGTTTTCTGCAGAGTCTGCATTTAAATGACATCTGTTGCTACCGACAAAAAATAAAATGTATAACCACCATGATCGCGAAAAGAGCTGTGAGCACCGTAATCTCAGAATCACGAAGGACCGCGAAGCCTGCGAGAAAGCAAACGCGCTCCATTCAACATGAGGGGCGAGAAAACAAGCAGAAGACGCTGTTCATACAGCTGTAGTGCAGAGAGACGGACGCTGCAAAGGCACTTCACACAGCGCTGTCAGCCGAGGAGAATATCACACACACACACACACACACACACACACACACACACACACACACACCACCACACAACAGAGCCACTAAGACAAAACAGCCATCACTGGCTTGTAAATGGACCCTTTTCATTTATAAGTTGCTGTCTGAAGTTTGTGTGTGTGTGTGTGTGTGTGTGTGTGTGTGTGTGTGTGTGTGTGTGTGTGTGTGTGTGTGTGTCTCTATGATTTGCACATGCTGGGAAACATCATTGAACATATTTGAAGAGGAAGAAGAAGAAGAAGAAGAAGAAAAAAAGCTGATGCTTACCGGTAGGCATTGTGGTTTGGCTCCAATTTACCAGAAACTAGAGTGCAGAGGTTTTAGTTTTTTTTAAATTCAGACGCAGATTTAAAGGTAAACAGGACTTCCTGAGCAGGTCACATATCCAGAGTACTCCAAACAGTATTTTGCAGCCAAAGCCTGGAAAGATTCCCTTAGATTTCCCAAATCATTGTGAGTCCTTTCTTCTGGGAGCAGTCCGCTCCACCAAAATACACACAGGAGCATAGACTCTCAGGTTTTCTCCTGAACACACACACACACACACACATACACACACACACATGCGCGCACACTCAAACACACTCCTCTGGCTGATGTCTTTTCTTTCTCTCACTTCAGCTTGCTAAGGATCTCCTGTGTCTGAATGCCTCTCTCTCTCTCTCTCCCTCTCTCCTTAGGCAACACATCCACCGCATGCATGTGTGTGTGTGTCTAAAAGTGTTCATGTGTGTGTTTGCATGCCAGTGTGTGTGTGTGCGTGTGTGTGTGTGTGTGTCAGAGTGAATGGCCTCTGCTCTCTGCTGCTCCCTCCCTGCTGGGTATTCCCCTCCCCTTGACTCCTCCTCCCTCTCTCCCGCAGCAAATTACAAGGAGCTGGGAGTTCCTCCTCTCTTTTTCTTTTTTTTTTCTTCTCCTCTCTTTCTTTCCCTTCTTTTATCTTCCCCCTCTCCATTTCATTACTGCCTCCTCTTCGCTCCTTCCAAAAAAAAAAAAAAATCAAACTTTTCAGCTGGGGTTCGTAACGCTCCACACCTTTTGTGTGTCTACACGTCTGCTGCACGCTCAGCAGGCAGCTGAACTGCTGCTGTTGGCGCACAGCTCCAGAGATCACACACGTACATACACTTTACTAGGAGGGGGGTGGGGGTGTGGGGGGGTGGGGGGGGGTTACGGCTGATCAATAGAGCCAGCTCAAACAAAAGCTCCTCATCCACCGCAACGCTCATTGTGTCCCACATCAGAGAAAGGCTGGACTCACTGAGCACACACACACACGAATGCCAGAGGTGGGTTCCCAAATAAATATGTTAACATACTTTTATACAAATACACTTTTGTATTTAGCAAAACATTGTTTTTAGGCGCACTCTGCTGATTTTACAAATTAAGTTCATGTCACTCGTCACAGTCATCATCATCATCATCATCAGGGTTAGTTCGTCTTGGACTTAAAAGACTTAAAAGGGATACGAGCAGCTTTCCAACCAGCTGTGCATCACCACAATGTGGGTAGTGTATGCAAACGGACAATATTAAACTTCCCTCCATGTCGGCAGCACCCAGAGGCCCCCGTTCACTTGCTCTAGAGTCGTTTGTTCGAACTACAGATTGTACTTCCGCAATTTCTGTGCGCAATTCTAAAAATTGTAGCGCTGGAATCTAACACCCGGGTCTTTTTGAGCTATGTGAGCCATGAAAAAAGGAGGAAGAGACGGCCACAGCATTTAAAAGAACGCAGGCTGCGTTACAAAAATGGAGGTGTGGATCCGGGGAGGGATGAATTAAAGATGATACGGAGTTGCGTTATGGTATGTGTTTTGAAACTTGACTCACACAAGGGCGTTCACATCTCGGCCATTGTGAAAATGTCCTCAATCTCAGTAAGTCTCTTGTAAGTCCCCAGATTTAAGTATTGGATTGCAACTGTTAATGCTTTATTTAAAGAGTTTAAAAAAGCAGTTTGCTTACAGTTTAATACCCAGCCCTCTGTGTGAGTGAGTAAAAGCCTGAGGAACTAAAAGGAAGTAAAAAAAAAAAAAAACTTTGATTAGAGGAAAGTTTGGCAAAATACACAAATGTCTAGCAGAAGTCCTTAAATCTTAGGACCCCCTCCTAGGTGTCCCGATCTCCAGGTTGGAGACCTCTGCTCTAAACGTGTATAGTTTGAGAAATCAGTTCAGGACTAGGACTATGCGTCCCATAAAGAAGACACACGTGAGACAACGGGCCCTCAGTCTCACGCACTAAAGCAAATGTGTTGACTATTTGTCGTCCGTCTTTAAAGACAGGGACAGGTCCCAGCAGCATGGGGTCCTGCTAACACCACCCCCTTCTCCTCACCATAAAATAATAGAGACCCAGTGGACTATCCTCTCTCACTCACACACACACAGACACACACACACACACACACACACACACACACACACACACACAGGACCCCAAGAAGCACGACCCCTCTCTCTAATGGTCTGAGGGTCCGTTGACCCACGAAGCACCTAAATCTCCACTCCCAATCCAAATACTGTCCACCTCCCCCCACCACCTCGAGCTCACACACACACACACACACACACACACACACACACACACACACACACACACACCTCCAGCGTCTAAACTCCTCGGTTCAGCCAAGCACGACCTGTTGATGACAGAAGCATACAGCAGCAGTCCGGCTTATCTGATGCCCCCTGTGTGCTCCGAAGGCCTCCCCGCGGGACATCGACCAGAAACAATATTGTTCCTCTTTTACTGGAAGTGACAATCGCCATATGTGCTGCTACACATGTAGACACATCGTTTAAAAAAAGGGGGACGAAAGGGGAGCCGGAGAGGCTGAGAGTATTGATCTAAATCACAGATTAGTTCATTGTTTTGACTACAGATGTGATCCGGCAAAAGAAAACTTATGAAACATCATTCCCTGATGGATGAGAGAAACATTACAGCAGCTTGTGATAAGTGCTCCAACGATGAAGATTTTCATTGTTGATTCGTGTTGATTAGAAGTTATTAATAGTCTGCGACGTCTTCCGTGGTTCTGGCTGGTAATCGTAAAGAAATAGTGCGACATTTTGTTAAATACGCTTATTTACATCACAGAGTTACATGAGAAGATCGATACCACTTTCACGTCTCCACGGTGGTTAGCCTAGCTTAGCATAAAGACTGGAAACGGGGGGGGAAACAGCTAGCATGGCTCTGTCCAGTGGTGAGAAATCGGAATCAGAACCCCTAAAGCTCACTAACTAACTCGTTGCATCTCATTCGTTATATCTTTGCATCAACAAATGTAAACACAACAATAAGTGAAAGATACTGTTGAGTTGCATTATGGGTAATGTAGGATCCAATGTATCCGGTGGTTGTTCCATATTAAAAGGACAAAAAATCAGGATCTCTTAATTGTGGGCGTTTTAAATGGTTGATCGACAATCACATTTTTAAATCGACTACTAGCTTCTGCACTACTTGCAGTCAAGTCAGTAATGTGTTTTTCCCTCCTCACCGCCGCCCTCACTCGGCTCTGCTGCTCATCCCTCTCCGCTCCGACAGCAACATTTCCCAACAGGCCTCTCTCCTGTTCAAGGCTCACAACAAGCTACGCGCAGACAAACACCCTCTCAAACTCACGCCAGGCACCCGGAGTCAGAATTGATGGTCCGAGAGTTTGCTCGGGAGCCGTGAGCGCCGTGGTGGTCACTATGACGACAGTGGAGGCATTCATCTCCAAGGCAGAGTGGCATGTGGAAAGACAGCGAGAGAGGGCGGGAGAGAGGGAAGAAAATGCTTATTGTCAATAGACCGCTCCATTCCTCATAACACTCGGGCAGAGCAAACAGTGAAGCAGGGCACGGGGTTCATACACACTCAACTTTTACTGGTGTGTGCGCACACACACACACACACACACACACACACACATATAATCACTTCTCCAACAGCATTGTAAACTCATACTTAAAAGACTACAGCCTCTTGAAAACATTTTAGTGTGTGTGTGTGTAATCAGAAATAAGAACTGTCCCCATCCACTTAAACATGTCCTGGAGGGAGGAGGGGGGGCAGGCTGGATGTTATTGCTGTGAGCAGTGTGTGTGAGTGTGAGTGTGTGTGTGTGTGTGTGTGTGTGTGTGTGTGTGTGTGTGTGTGTGTGTGTGTGTAACCAGGTTCAATGCTCAGACAGCCTGACAGCTTCTTCATTTTCTCAGCTGTCCACAGTTTAAAGTGAAGGCTGTTTCTGTGGTAACCTAGACAGAACACCGGAGGACTAAACGGAGGGAACTAGATTCAAACTGAGAGAGACTGTGACTAATGACAGGAGTTTGTGGGTGGAGGGGGTCATTCATATACAGTTTCCCCCTCCCTCTGTGACCGTAGTCTGTCTTTGTCACTGGCATGATGGATCATCTGCGCACACACACACACACACACACACACACACACACACACACACACACACACACACACACACACACACACAGATTCCTTAAGTGCCACAACTCCCAAAGCGTTTGTTCTTGCCGCCTGAGCTCTTCATTAACCCCTTAACACACAGTGTTGCCCCCTTTCCCGCCTTAAGTAAAAGTCATTCCTCACTGACAAAATAGTCCTCCAAAATGTAACGGCGACACACGGAATGTTTTTTGATCTACCTATCCGCAGGACGTCATCACTTGTCTTGACCTTTCAATCGTGATCGCGTTAAATAAACAACACTGCTGCTTTTTTGATGGAAATGGAAAATAAACATCTGTCTACCGTGCTTAAAAAAAACACAGCGTTGTTTTGCATAATTGTATTAACCTGATAATCAGTAAGACTGTCTTCGACCAAAGAAATTCTTATTCGCTTAACACTCACACGATTTTGTTGACTATTAGATTAGTTGATATAAATGACGAATCTGTAAAACTGAGTTTCTCGACAATGAATCACACAAAAGCAACACTTTAAATATTGTGTTTATCAGAGATGCGTTCATAAGTTTCTTGGGAAATAAGTCACTGAGCATGAAAAAGTATTAAAAAAACAACAACTAATCAACCGATGAAATCTTAGTTGACTAAAACCAAAACGTCCAATTAGTTGACTTATCGACTAAGCCTTAATAAGCCAGCTTTGAAAGGGCAATACTTTATTATGTTATTACTAAGCAATCAGTAGCGAATGACTCATCTATTGACAAAGAAGCAGTAGCGGTTGCTAGAAGCAGGAAACATTTTTCACAGTGATTCAAAATATATGCCTATTTTAAGGAATAGTTTTGACAGTTTGGGAAATACGCTTCTTCACTTTGTGGCAGAGAGTTAGATGAGAAGATCAACACCACTCTCATATCTGTCCTTTAAATATGAAGCCAGTGGCTGCTTAGCTTAGCTTAGCTTAGCAAAAAGACAGGAAAGGGGGGAAGCTGCTAGCTTGATGTTGTCAAGTTAGTGATGCGCTGCTGCACACTTGTCGCATTAGATCACCAAAGTCCATAAATCATAAACTGAGCTCTGGCCAACAAGAGCCAGGAACAAACGTTCTGTGCCGTGTCTAATTTCATCTGTGAAAAAGAATCTACAATCCTGATCACCTCTGCAATATCCTCTATTGATTTTTCCATTTCCCAGATTTATGAGGTTTCCAGGCTCACGGACGGCATTCCCTCCGGCTGCAGCCGCCCGCTCGCTCGCTGTGCCAGGACAAGTCCAGGAATTTCGGACTCTCGCCGGCCAGAAACCTGTCTGAGGCAATGGTTGCAGCTTATACAAGAGCAGGAATCCCTCAAAAAATTTGGCCAGAGGAGCGTCCAGGAAGACTAAACAACGACGACACAGAAATAACTACAGCTGCTACGTCAACAACAAACAAGGTCAACAGGCGCAGCTAATGATAGAGCAGGGTGGCACCGCGGCCATGGCAGGAAAGTATTTACGATGGGAGATAATGTCAGAATTCAACTATGCAGCGAGTCGGTGTTCACATTAACAGACGAGAAGGAAATCACCAGGAGGAGGAGGAGGAGGAGGAGGAGGAGGAGGAGAAAAACAACAAGGAACTATAACTTTCATTTCTTCATAAGTGAATGTATTTGGCTGTGGGGATTGCAGAGAGATATTCCTCTACTTATCAACACCATATATAAATCAAGTATTGCGCTGTGTGTTTGCAGAGTTGTTGTGTGTTGAGTGAGCCCATGTGGCGGATATACGGAGGAAGCTGTGTTTGGCCTCAGATTAAAATGCAGGACGAGGGTCCCGCTCCAGGAAAGGAGACCAGCAGAGCGCAGACATGGGGACTTTTCTCCCATTAGGGAAACACGTGACACACTGAAATAATACAGCGCTTATACGGTACTTTTACTGTGTTAGCAATACTATGAGAATACAAAAATACCTTTCTTAATGTGTAGTAATGTGCTGAACGTGCACACTTATGGCATGGTCTTTTTGAAGAAAGCAAAAACAACACAGTTCTGTTAACAGTTATATATATATATATATATATATATATATATATATATATATATATATATATATGGAGGAGATATAGAGTACGTTCATCCCTGTATTCATGAACACTTTAACATAAGGTTATCATCCATCATATCTGAACCAGTTTTACTATTAGAAATACTGGGAAATGACCTTAGACCAGAATATATATTGTCTATACAAAGTCTGATCCATTGTACAGCCAGCATACAGTACAAGAAACCACCGTACAAAAACATTTTTAAATTCAGATGAGCAGCAAGCAGGTGACAAAAAAAACTTGCTGTCGTGAATCTTAATGATTAAGATATATGACATGAGTCACACGCGACAACAAATGAGTCCATCCCGTTTTGTCCGTCTGTGTCCCTCAGAAGCTGGGTGCTCCAGTTAGAGCTCCCAGAATGAGGACACACCACAAAGGAGAACACACACACACACACACACACACACACACACACACACACACACACACACAAACCACAACACTTTAAAATGACACTCTAAAATAAACCACGTTTCAGGTAAATTCTATCCAATGTTCCCTGTGGAGATAAGGCTGCAAAAGCTATGATACTTCTAAGACTTAAGCTATTTACATTTTACGTATGTTCAAATTGCACTAAAACCATTGTGAAATCAAGTGTCCCTTACGATCGATAGATGGCTCTTCAAACATGAACACACGTACCAACAGCATGTTGATCATCATCTCAGAAACACTAAAGGTGAAAGTATTATTGTACGTCCATCCAGCATTGACTCACAAGCTTAAGCCTGACTGATTGTCAAAATTACAGCAGCATGGTTCCTAATCAGACAAGTGGGCAAAGGTGCCATTAGAGTCACGCCAAATTGAGACTTTGGACCGAGTAATTGGAGGTCAGGCCGGCTTTGGTGGGGTCGACCTCTGCAATTATGATTAAATAAAGAGCCGGGCTGTTAAGAAGGAAAAAAAAAAAAAAAACTCTGCACTGTGTTGTCTGAGCAGAACCATTCACAGTAAATTAAAGATTGCACATCAAAAACCAGAGGCTCATCTCTGTGTCACAGAGACTATGACAACTCACCTCAGAGAGACCATCCCCAAGATTAGCCTGCTCTCAGCCGCTGGTGTCCCAGTGTCCTCTCATCACGGGTTACATCCTTAGCCAGGCACTCAAAAAAAAGTTTCACACTAAAACGTACAGTCATAGAAGCGCTGACTGTCTTCAGAGCGGTGTCGAAGCGGGTCCACCCCTCTGTGAGATCAGTTCAGAGAGAAAGAGGGACACCGAGAGGAGAGAGGGAGGGAGAGAGAGAGAGAGAGAAAGAGAGAGAGAGAGAGAGAGAGAGAGGAACAGATGGAAGCTAAACACAACTGAACTGACCTGCCCACTGGGAGGGGAGGGGGGAGAGAGAGAGAGAGAGAGAGAGAGAGAAGAGCTCGCACATCCAAGCAGCCCACTTCCTGACCAATTACTGCTGCAAGACTAGCCTCTTTCCCTCTTTCCAACCGGGCCCTCGCTCTCTCTCCTTGCTCACTTTGCGGAGTGGGTTAGTCGCAAGAACTGGAGAGCGGCCAGCACTGCAGGCGACGCAAGTGACACAAGTGAAATCAACACTGGAAAAAAACAAAAGCGAGAGCGAGCTGTCACTGAAACTGTGACGGAGAGAGAAGGAGGGGGACAGCGATCAAGAATTAAATGTGAGATAATAGTGATTAACAGGAGAGGGAGGTGTGGGTATGTGCGACCGAGAGCTGATGCAGAAGGAGAGGAAAAGAGGGCAGCGCAAGGACGGGCCATCTCGTCCACACCCCCCCCCCAAAAAAAAAACACGACAAGTAGGTCACATTACGCACAGCATCAGCTCAGAGCCTCTTTTTCTGCCTTTTTCTTGGTCTTGACTCCCCAGTGACATCTTCAATATCCCAGCTTCCTGGATGTAAGGGGGTGGGGTCAGGGTAGAGGGTTAGGCTACCCAAAAACAGCCAGCGGGCAGAGATCGCAGGGCTCAGAGCTCAAAGAGCAACCCGCTGTGAGCCGGTCTGTATGAGCACACACAGAAAATATCCAAGCCAGTGGTCATTGTATGTGTGAGTAATTTGGTCATTGTTCTGCTTCCTAACAGAGCAGGATGGAGGAAAGTCCCCCTTTCTCTGAGCCAGTTGTTCCTGCCTCCTGGTTGCAAGGCTTCCTGGGATTGATGAAGCAGCTCCTGGCCCTCTTAGCGCCACACACACACACACACACACTTTCTCACTTCCTAGCTTTCACCGGTCTTAAGTATTTTTTTCCAGGGAAAACAAAACCGCACAGGTTGCTGTGCGATCTCAGACCGTGGCTCACATTGACCTTTGATAAGAAACCAACTAAGATGTACTCAAATGAATGACCTAGATCTTCTGAAAACCATACATGAGTAGTGCACAAATGGAGCACGCAGTGACTTTTTAAGCATACGTCAATCAACGCGAGGAGCTTTTCTAAAACCCTGCTTTCTGTGACCTACTGCAGTGACCAGCAACCATACAAACAGGGCCGATGTGGGTCAGCGACTTGCTGCAATTATCCCAACCTGGATAAACCCACGAACACAGTCCCGATCCTTTGTAAACCAACACCACACCTTGCACTTTAAAAACACACGGCGACAATGACGGACGGCAGCGCCGCGTCGGAGGAAACACAAGCGGAGAGCCTGCTGCCAACTGGACGCTCTTATCATCGTTCGTATTCTGCTTCGAGGATAAGACGGGTGGAGTTTGTCAGGCGGCTTGTCCAACAGAGAAGAAAATGACCTAAATTGACTTTTCAACAGGTTTCCTGTGATTGTTTGAGGTATCTAAAGTGTGATAGTATGGTTATGACAACACTTAATGGCTGAGGTATTCCTTAATGTCTTGTTTACCTTGTGACTAGGTAATCTGGGTAGTGAGGATATGAACAGCATATAGGCCGATTTAGACGCTATTAAACGCTATTTGAGGCAAATGTAAGGTCAGTTTATTATCCATCTATCTGAGAAAGACCTGCTCTGAAGTTCAAAAGAGTCATTTAAATAAGACAAGTTGCATTCTGCAAATTGCAATGGCTCTTGCCGGCAATTTTTCACTGTTTTCTGACCGATTTCTGAATCAACTAATCGCAAAATGAACATGAAGACTGATTGCTAATGCTTTTCTTAGGTGCAGGCCTAACAAAGTCCTGCCCTGCACTGAAGTCATGCGCTACATTAAACTCTGTGATCACTAAGAGGAAATCGGTCATATCCCATTACAAATAAACAGGAGTTGCCTCTCCAAAAAAAGCCTGAAAATCAGATTAAAATATCTGTATGAAATGGAAAAAGTGACTGCTGGATACTATGGGATAATTTAAGTGTTGACAGATGGAGGTTTTCCCCAAAAGGAAACCAGAATAAAAGTGGAAAAGTGATTTAGATAGCAGCTCAGTCCTCCCCAATTAAACCCCCTTCCCTCTTCCCCACCATCATTTCCGGCTGGTCTTGTTTACTGATAAAGGAATCAAACAGGATGTGACATCATCGGGCAGGTGAATCATACTCATGTGATGGTTTTGTCATCACAGCGTCACCAAACCTTCCATTTTTTTATCTCCTCCGCCCAGAGATTTCCTGGTGGCTCGAAAATTGACAGCACAGGAAATGTAAACAAAACTTATTTCTAGTTTGTTTATTCTCTTGATGTGATTTCTGCTTCTCTGATGTCATCTGGGTTCAACTCATATCGCTAATCAATTACTCATTACATACGAGTCATTGAAAAAGTATGAAATTACTCAACAACAAAAGGATTAGCTGGTGACACTACTCTGTCCAGCTCCATCAAATGTGCCTTTAAAGAACGCCAGAGCCTCCAACACCAACACCAGAGGCCATATATGAATATTATTTGTGCTAAAAATCTGGCAGTAATATTAGGCTTTTCAACAATAAAATGTCTACCTATCAACACGGACCAGATTAGGTATTTTGAAAGTGAGAGACAATGAATGTTATCCGTGGGCAGCTCTGGAATACAAACACACTCAAACTAAAACAATATTTCTGGGTGTGGTTTGAAAAGTGTAACTGATACTACCTCCGCTAGCATACATACGCATGAATGGGACATCTTAGTGAGTGCATGTGTTCGGCATTAAGATCAAAAAGATTTACATTATAGTTGGAAACAGAAAGGAGAGGCCACAACTCAACCGCTGGGCTGCTGTTAGAAATAGGAGCCAAAACACAGTAATGCTCAGACTAAGATAAAGCAGTGCCGATGTGTGTGTGTGTGTGTGTGTGTGTATGTGTATGTGTGTGTGTGTGTGTGTGTGTGTGTGTGTGTGTGTGTGTGTGTGTGTGTGTGTTGGCCGGTTCCCTTTGACCTGTGGAGGCTTTATTTCTCTCATATTCATATTGGACTAATACTCTGCCTTTCCCATGCCAGTGAAAACCCTGGAAGCCGAGCCCTCTCCTCTCTTTAGGGAACCTAAGATGTCACCGCACACAAAAGGAGCCGTGAAAGCCGTCCAACTCAAGCAGGGGCTATTATTTACAGTACCAAAAGAAAATCGCTCTTCTCCCGAACAGTACCCTCCCTCTGAGCGTCAGCCGTCTGTCTCCTTGTAATGCTTCCCCCTATTTCAATCCCTTCCTTTCACTTTTCTAACTTTTTTTTCCTACATAGCTTCACTTTCCTCCAATCGTGTCTCTCTCTCTCTCTCTCTATGTCTGTCTTTAACCCTCTCGCCCCACCATAATAAAAGTAAATAGTGGGTTTTGTATCCAGTAAGCCCAAAATTAGGAGTAAGCCCTAAACCGTGGCTTTGCCAATCTTCATAGAGCCATTCAAAACAGGCAGAAAAATCCACACTAATCATACAAGTCCCTCCGAGGAGAAACATTTGATGAACTTCCAAAAGAAATAAATGAAACCTTTCCGCAACAGCCTCCCATTTCTTCCTTAAGGGGAACTAATATGCACACACAAAAGTAAAGTAGCAGACATGATGCAGATTCAGCCAATTACAACATTCAAAAGTCACCTGTTCTCTTTCCATACAGCTACAATGCAGGTGATGCATGCGTTAGAGTTGCCTTACCTGGTAAAAGCAAAAGCAACAGTCTTCTATCCTGCTTTTTACTGGATCTCTAGGAAGCGTGTTATGAATGCATTTCATGAGGAATCTAAATTAGAAGGAAATTTGTGTTGAAAGACAACAGTTGACGTACGTCAAGCCGCGGCATTGGTGCGAGACTATCCTGCACACAGTTTCCATGAAGGTGAATGTCTCACAGATGTAGTCTAGCTTACGGAGAGATTACACCGCGGAGTGATATTCATTTCAGGTATTAGCATAACAGGTTTTTAATAGTTGCTTAGTAACATGAGCCGAGGCCAGTGCTTTTTCAAGGAATCTGCGGCCTCTCAATTACAAGCTACTGTATAAACAGCAGTCTAAACTGTGGCCCAGCTGACAGAGAGAAGCATGAGGTCACATGTCGTTGTAATAACAGCTGGACACCAACGCTGCAAATACATCTACAGTCCTTCCAAATGAAGTTGTTAAAAAAAAAAAAAAAAAAAAAGGCTCTGGGACTGGAAAAAAAAGTTCCTCCCCTTGTGTTTACAGATGTTAGTGGCACATCTTAACTCGACCCAGATGTGACCAAGAGGAAGGAAATACGTCAACACCCTCAGACACCCTGATAGCACTTTCTACCGCCAAGAGAAAAGACAATGATAATATGCATCCACAGTGTCCAACACGGAACCCTGAGATATTAGAGCACCGTGACTGTGGTCCCTCTCAGAGAACTATAATATTCAGGGTTAAAATGGTAGCGAGTACACATAGAACATCTGACGCAGATTTACTGAAGCCGGCAAGCCGTTTCCAAATTATTAATTCGTTATTAATCGAAAAGCAGTATTTCCAAACGGTTTTGAATGGTGTTTTTAGAATGCGTGGTATTACAGTACATTGGGTCATGAGGACGTCGTCGTGGGGTCAAAGTCAGCAGCTGAAACTGTTCTGTACGTGCTGACGGTTGAACACGTTTGTGCTGGATCTGAAGCTGATCTACATCATTACTCAACAAAATAATCTTTGAAAAGGCCCACAGGCCCAAGTCTCATGATCCTAAGTCAAGCCTGAGATACTGACATCTTCTTCATTCCATTCTCTCTCTTTCGGCGATCTGTCTTTAGGTTCACTGCAGTGTTCGCCACCTGTATTATGTTTCAGCTGAAGTGTGCTGCTAATAATATAGGCCATCACTGACTTCAGTGGAAACACGCAGCCGGCCGAGCCCCGGACCCCCAAAAACACGCGCGCACGCATTCATATATTATGGATTATTCTTGATATCAACTGATAGTTATTTTAATTTGATTGTTTCACAGTATTCATTATTAAAGGGTCTCTGCGCAGGCAGCAGCGCTCTCCCTGTGTGTGGTTATCCTAGCTTCTCATCGCTCTGTTGACATAGTCGGGCGGTGTTAGCGTGTGCCCCGCTAGTTAGCTCATGGCCGCTGCTCTGCACTCGTACGCCGATTAAAGCACACAACGCCGTCCCGACCGGCGGCATCGTCATGGAGGCGTAGCACCCACCCTCCGGCTCCCCCGCAGGCAAACACTGTTAGCTCTGTCAGCACGGTTGCCCTTGATTGAACTGTTAGCACTTTTAGCACTGCTAGCTACAAGCCTCTGGCTCAGCTGTAGCCATGTTGAGAGCTGTTGAGATACAATAGATACGCTTGGAATTTTGTATTGAGCACCTTTAAGTTAATAAAATGTCAGAAATGTATCACAATTTCACAGCACCAAAAGGTGACTAATAGAAGGTGTTATTTTGTCTAACCAACAGTACAAAACACACAAAAAACTCACTAATACATGAAGTAGGTGAAATGGGTCATATGTTGCAGGTTTGCTTGCTAGATTACTTGATCAGAAACCAAAATCATTGTGAATTCTTCTCTTTCTTCCGTCAATGAACTCATCATTTCAGCACGAATGGACACATGTATCTGGCCTCACAAGCAAAAGTGACTGAGCAAGAAAACATAGGTCTCATGGACATGTGTGAGACGATGACGTTGGTGAGAATGTATGACCCTGGTCTATATGTGGCCTGGATACACGAGAGCCAAGGAGAGAGCTGGATGGAAGAGGGAGGAGGGCTCAGTATTTTAAGCATTGTTCCCCTGTGCACTTATCACCAGGATGTGATTTAGAAACAAGTTTCTAACCGAGCTTCACTGCTCACAAAGACCTGCCGCGAGGCTCCTGAAGCGCCGTGAAGTAAACCGTCGCATTGCTGACAGATGGAAATGAAATGTCTGAAAGTAGAGCTTTAGAAAAACTCACGTTCTTAACTTTTAATAACTCACAACAAAAGAAAAGTTATTTTAAAAAAAAGAAAGAAAGAAAGAAAGAAAAGACATCAGTTACAAAAACAAAGCCATACGAAATACCCTTGTGCTGGGAAATTACAACAGCAAACTGTACCTGTGGAGAGTCAAAACAGAGCAACTTCCTAAAGTAGAATTCATTCACATCAAACAGGATCTCACACACACACACACACACACACACACACACACAGCACAAGAACTCCACTCATGCAGACGTAAGAGGCTATTTATACATCACTTCCTTTTATTTACCCTGCTCATTGTTCAGACCACATCTGCTGAGGGCCAAGGGCACAATGGCCAGTCCATATAGCTGACCACACACACACACACACACACACACACACACACACACACACACACACACACACACACACACACACACACACTGCAGCACAAAGACTATGGCAGCAGCTATAGACACAAGCCAGCATTCAGAAATATCCACAGCTTTTGTTCTGGGACTGAGTGACCAACTCCAAGAGCTGATACCACCTGTTACACAGCCTGACATTCTTGCACACACACACACACACACACACACACACACACACAGGAGCTCCGACCCACAAACAAACTTGCATATCCTGACATGAATTCACACGCGCCTTCACACAAAGCTGCACAGATGCCGTATGTTAGTTCTATTGGCACAGTTGGACATTTGTCTGAGTGCTGGAGATGACGGCTCATTTCAGCCTGTCTGTTTCGTGTCAGCTTTAATACAACAGGAAGTCAGTTCGGACAGCTCATAACCTTCAAGGCCCAGAGGCTGTCGGCTCAGAGCACCCCACATGTCACATGTAAATAAAACAACAAGTCAGGAAGCTGAATATGATAAATCTTGTGAGATTGACTCCAAACAAACACAGACATGCAATGACCTTCAATTCCCGTCATAAAACCTTGCCGGGGCTTACAGCCATTTACTTTCGTAGTTATTTTCTATGAGGACAAGAGCTGCTCAAAATGGCCCCTACGGGGTAAACAGACTCTTCCTAACTCTCCAGCAGCAACCCAGGGGGGTACAGTGGTGGGGCGGACTCAGAGAACAGGAAACCACTACGGTTTCATTTTCAAACCACTGACCCAACCATCCCACCACAGACATCCGTAAATCAGATCCAGGTACACGATAACACGTTAAAGTCTGCAAGTTACTTTACTTATAGGCTTCTACTAAAACTGTCGAGATAAAAGTTGGTCTAAAAAAGGTAAAATAAGAGCAACAATGTCCAGAAAAGACACGCATTAAAGAATAAATAAACGGAATCTCACAGACCTGTTGAAAGGGACATTATGTACTGTAGGAAATAACACAGTAATGACTACTTTATGAGCTGAAACCGGATCAACAACAACATGAGCAATGGGGCATTTAAGGGGAGAATAACCTATAGTGCAGTGTACATAACATTTCCTCAGTAAACACACTTTGACACGAATACAACCCGGGGCTCTTCCTATAGGAGCATATTCGTGCCGATTGGTGGTTAGAGGGTAAACACACATCCTTCGTGTTTTCATGAGGGTGCTGTACTTTTTGGCTTGTATTTCAGGAATAGACTCTGCTCCGGATTTTTCGCTCCCTCTACATATTTTCTCCTCTGTACAGGAAACGGTCGTTTGTCAACACCACACATAAATGATGTTTGTTTCCTGTCTCTGACTGGGGATTTTTTTCGGCCCATTCGGCAGCAGCGTGACAGATCTTGGAGCTGACATGCGATACATGTTTTTCTAAGCTAAGCAAACCATAAAAATATAGTGTGGAGGAGGTGATATTTAGGGAAAATGTCAAACGCAACGCTTGTAATTACAGCTCATGAGATCAAAATGGAAATCGGACAAAGCGGTCTAACCAGGTGTGAGAAACACTAACTTAACATTCAACTCCTTTTGACACAGTAGAACATAATAACTGGACTCAGTTATGGCCTTATGTGCAACCTCAGCACAGAAGTGTGTTTTCAACTCAGTTCCACATCCGAAACAGGTGTTAGAAGTGGGTGTGGAGACGGTAAAACGTCATGAAGCTCATTTAGACAGCAAATGTCCATCCGCCTCTTCTAATCCTCTGCTTATCTGGGCATCCACGCTGCTACACCCCAGCATTCAGAGGGGGGGGGGGGGGTCGGACCCCTGCCCCACTACAGACAGGGGGTTCCCCCTACCGAACGCCGCGCAACAATAAAACAAAGCCGTCGCACTGGGGCCGGTTGGGGGAAGGTGGGTGAGCATGCAGGGGTGCAAGAGAGGCCGGAAAGTGAGAGGAACAGCTGCTGAGTGGGAGAGTTGGATGAGGGGGGAGGACACGGGAGTAAAAGAAAGCTGGGGGAAGGAGGGGGAAGTTCTCTCTCTCTCTCTCTCTTCTCTCTCAGTGAAATAAATTACTTTTATGTTTGCGGCCCGTTCAGGCTGCGCCATCGTTGGGGTGAGAACCCCCCTCTGGTCTCTTTAGGCATCCACAAATTGACAAGCGCACAATGACGCAGCTTATAGCTATACTGTTCTCTCCACAATAATGGCTCAGTGTGCAGAGTTCAGTGGCTCAAAAAGCTTTACCACGCAGACATGTTGGCATCCTAACGACACACACACACACACACACACACACACACACACACACAGTTAAAGTCTGAATTTCTTTGCCTTACAGATTCTCCCGTCCCTCCGTCTCCGAGGGATCCTCCTTATTAGAATCAGTGTGTCACTCCATGGCCCATTTTGCAGAGTGCTGACAGACACAGCGATGGACAACTAGGAGCTGCTGTCAAGTCATAGAGCTGGAGGCTCTCCAGCTGTGTGTGTGTGTGTGTGTGTGTGTGTGTGTGTGTGTGTGTGTGTGTGTGTGTGTGTGTGTGTTAATTGTGCGTAGGTGACAAAGGTCTACAGGTCAGACTTTAACATTTGCCCCCATTTCTGGAGTTACTTATTAAAGGTACTCTGTGGATCTTTTAAACCTCTAGTGGTGCTACGGAGTAATGCTTTCGTTTTTATCTTTCATGAGCACAATGCACATTCTTGCAGATTATTTCTTATTATTCCAATGATCAACTTGGATCAATGTTTAATCCATAAATTAAATTCCTCGTGGTATCAAAATTGTATTTAAAACATTCAAAATGTGAATACTAGTAACATGACTGGGGTTTTCCAAGACATCTATTCATTTACCTTTGATTGAATCTACTTATAAAACTAAATTGCACACATTTATTGCTCAGGCACGTCATAAAGCTGTAAACGGTATTCTGCTGAGCATCAAAGCTGTCGCCCTTTACTCCGTCGGCGACTGAGGGTTCATTCTCACCTGCAGCTCATGAATGTACAGCATTATCATTTCAGCATATTAAGAAATAACACAAACATTCCGCTGCTCGAATACATTTTTATGACAGCCTTTGACAGCCAGCTGTTGGTTACCTGAATGCTTGTGACATGTTGGCGACGTCCAAGTACAGCCGCTCACTCCACTCAGCCTGCTGCTATAAAACACCCAGTCAGCAAATGCAAAGAGCGGAAACAAGTTTGGAACCGACGGCTCAAAACTAAAATTGATTTGGGATATTTTTGGTTACATAAGGCAAGCTGGTTAGTCTCTATTTTAATACAGAGGCGTTTGTTTATTACAGTTCACCAACTTTTTCACCACAGCTTTTTATTTTTGTGAGCATTTAATAAGGCTGCCTGACTCTCGTCTGCTCTTTCACTCGGAAGCGCCTTTTAAAACGTGTACATTTAAATGAATGGAGGGCAGAAATAGTGCAGTGTATGGGGGGGGGGGGGGGGGGGGGGAGGGGGCGGGGGGGGGGGGGGGGGGGGGGAGGGGGCGGGGGGGGGGCTGTAGACATAACAAAAATCAGGGAGGAAAGAAGCCAGCCGCATATACAGGGCCTTGGGGAGCGCCATGGTGAGGAAGGAGAGCGGCACTGAGGCCAACAATGGCACACATTCACATTCTGGTTCAACCTCATTATTTAGCAGACCGAAGTGGAACACCGCTCAGTGCAAGACCTTAATGCTGGTATTCAGATTATTAAAAAAGGGGCAGTAAGTATGAAAACATGTCTCCTATGAGTAGCTCAATAAACATCAGATGGGCGACAAATTGTTTAGATTCTGGAAAGCGCAATATACTAATTCAAAATGATTAGAATTATGTATTGATTATGTCTCGTTTAATTTAGTTCCATATCTAAATGACAAGGATAAAACAAACTGCATCTAATGTTCTTGTTATTTCTTTGCAAATATTTAGGGATTTCCTAAGATCTGAGGCAACGAAAACCAACCAAATAACATTGCATCACTTGTTACTGGGAAACGTAATTAGCGTGGCATTTTATGCATTACCACAACACACTGGCAGTGTTATGAGACATGAAACAAAAACGCATATATTATCCCAACTGAATGCCCCACGTCACTCCCATGGCTTCATCCTCAGTCACCAGACTTTAATCTCTCTTATTTATACTTGATGAAATCTCAGGTTTGAGGTTAACCACCGGCTGACCCGCCCTGGAGGACGGGAACACGAGGGGATTCCATAAATGATTTCATACATTTGGAAAATAATCACAGAATGGATACAGCTGAAATGACAAGTGTGCGAGTAAGATATTGAAAAGAAATGCCACCGGTTGTCATGAGGCATTCTCTGGCTATGGTGAACTGGTGACCTCCCCCCCCCCCCCGACCCATCCTGTCACTGTCCTTCCTCTTCTTCGTCTCTTCTCTCCCCCAGTAGGAAACATCCGATGGATCGCTAGAGGACCGTTTCACTGGGTGACGTGATGAAGCGAGTAAAAACTCCATATGGAGTCTGGGAAGTTGGCTTGAAGCTGCTCTATCGCACAAGAGGAACAACTACTGCATTAGAATGATTTAGTCACAAACTAGCAGAAATGTTGCTGGTGGAATAAAGTAAGTCAGTGAGCGTGGTAACGCTGTAGTGAGCTGGACGGTCAGTCATTAGATTGAAGACCCCACTGGAAGAGAAGAAATCCTGCAACATTGCCTCCATCGCTCATTACATACAAGCTACTCTAAGACTTTCTGCAGCAGTTTACTAGACGTTGCACCAAGCAGCACATTTTGGGAGTATCTGTAATCTGGGTGGAACAGGACATACAAGGATCCCAGAAACAGCAGTAATCCTCTTCACGAGACTAAACACGACGGTCCCACGCCGCCAGCAATCCCACAATGCTTTGAGAGCGGATTCATTGGAGTCCCACAGAAAATAAAAACATTGCTAGCATGGCATTGCTTGCATCCTTCACATTAGTTCAAATGTTACTAAAATCATCACAGCATTAAGATATGAAATATCTAAGAACTTTATATTAACACTATATTAAGAGGACATACTTTTGGAATATATATGTTTCATGTTGTTTTTATGTTCTGTAAAGAGTCTTGGTTGGTTAAAAACATGATTTTATGGATGAATAAATTGAACCTTGTAGCACCAGCAGGGCAAGGCAGACCAAAAGGTACACACACACACACACACACACACACACACACACACACACACACACACACACACACACAAAAAGGACAGAGAGCCACATGATAAGCATTTACATGTCCTCATTACACAGAATTCACTCTCCACTGTACTGTGAGTTGGGACACACTCAGTTGAAAAACCATAAAGCGCCACATTCAGCCCTTCATAACGTTCACAGACAGCAGGCAGTGATAGCGGCTGGTACAAAAAGTGAGCTTGTCAACCGACCTGTACTCCCATATATATATATATATATATATATATATATATATATATATAGCCACTATACGTTTAGGATTCCTTTCATGCTATCTGGAATTAGCCCGCAGCACTCAGAGCAGGAGTCTTTCAGTCTCGCCCTGCCCCTGAACTCCGACCTCTCAGCCTTTAGTTTACACGGCTGGGACCTGCAGGGAGGAGTGAGCCGGGAGAAGCAAGTGCATGAGCGAAAGCTTCTAGCAAGCAAACAGTTGCTGTTCACGTTAAAAAGTCGATTTATCATCAATGCAGCAGGCCAGAGGTAATGTCTGTTTTTATTCCACACATTATTCTTTGTCTAAACATTGCGCCTACTTTACCCACAATGCAACTCAACCACTGACAGCTCGCATCCCAGCGTTTTATGCTTGGTGCGGCTATTGGTTAACCACGTTAAACTGATGGAATTGCCCTTTAAAAGTAGGAAAACACAGAATTACAATGCAACGATATAGGGATCACATTACGAGCTTTGCACACTGCGTATTAGACGCTCGAGTGGTTCGTCGTATCTGCCCTACAGACATCCTAATCCATACAAATACAAATCTTTGCAGAGTGGCACTTTAAAAAAAATAAATCTCTGCGCCTCTACAATCTTGGTAATCTTTCTCTTAAGTTCAGCTCTTGTTCAACCAGGTGGGTATTAAAAGCTATTCTGAAAGCACGCATTTTAAATGTTAAAAATCAGGGGGCCAAACTTTCTCTGTCCTCGCGGCAAACCGTATAATTACGTGGAACGTGTTTTTACAGTAGATCTCTAAAGTACTTTAAGTGGTGGTTAGAAGCATAGAAGAAGCACACATGCACTTAAATCACAGCCTATAGGTATGTCTGCTGGAATGCTTCTCCCCGCTGAACTGATGCAGACATCGGTGCGTTACGGTCATCAGATGCACAGGATGGGTCGTGGCATACGGAACACACACACACACACACACACACACACACACGCTTCATTAAAAGGGTCTGAAGTGGACGTATAATGTGTGTGTATGCAATCAGCAGGTTTCATGTGTGCTCCTTTGGCAGCTAAGGTCGAGTCCATTGTGCTACTAGTACTTTAAATGTCTCGGCCGTTTTCACGGAGTCAAACCAGAGACCCAAAGAACGCAGTGACAAAGTGTCGCAATATTGGAAAACGTGTAACTTAAAGAAAGAACGGTGACTGTAGTAAAAAGATTAAAAAAATCCTTCCGTCAATACGAGCATCAAAGAAAACTCCAGCCAAGTCTGCTGAGATTGTGCTGAAGGTGTTTGCTTGGTAGTCACCCGTTTTGTGGTGGCGTTGCCAAGGTTATTACCATGGAGACAAACCTCATTCATATCTCAGGCGTCTTTGGGGTACAGGATGACTAACATGAGACTTTAACTCAAAACACTGAGCATGCAGTCCATTTGAATCTAATGGAAAAACCTATGCAAAACCATTCATCTATGTCAGGAACACTGCGCTTCTGCACTAGTTCATGACGAATAAATGAGTACTATGACTCCGTCAACACTAAACTTCTGCCTGCTTCTGGCTAGATGGTGTGTGTGTGTGTGTGTGTGTGTGTGTGTGTGTGTGTGTGTGTGTGTGTGTGTGTACACGTGAGTCAGTACGATCAGGTCAAGGTTCCCTACGTGTAATCTGTAATTAGCCCTGACGGAGGTGGGGCTAGTTCTACATCTAGATCGAGTCTTAACAGAGTCGCTTTGAGAGAATCCTCTAATCTCAAGACTTCAGACGACTATTATGGTGTGGGTGTCGGTCAGAACCACCTGGTTATTTTGTCACTGTCGGCGTGCGCTGGATGTATAGTTACACACTATGAATAGAAAGTTAACAGCATGTGCAGACAATCCAGCTTCCAAGACCTAGAAAAGGAAGTTCCTCCAACAGCCTGTCTCGCAGTAACACAACAGTCCAAAAATATCCCGGTGCAGCACGGAGCAGGTCTCTGCAGGTCCTTCTGCTGCTCCGGTCTGGACCATGGAAATGTGGGCCCGGAGCCGGAGACACACGAGCAACCGCAAACGTGCACGCGCATTTAACAGGAAACACATGGCGATATAAACACCGAGCTTTTGTTCTCTGACGTGCACGCGCACAGATGTACACACACACACACACACACACACACACACACACACACACACACACACACACACACACACACACACACACACACACACACACACACACACACACACACACACACGTGACGTCAAACTGTGAATTTTTGGAACAGGAAGCAGCACTCGCAGCAGCTCAATCACCAAGCGATCCTAAAACATATAAACATGCCGAGCAAAAAAAATGTTTGTTACAGGTTAACGAATTCAACCAGAACAATGCAGAAACACGGCGTGACCTCGTCTTTACACTTCTGTCTCGATGCCAAGGCTGCACACAGCTTTGCATGGAATAGGGCATGCTTTGCATGTCGGCCCAGGCTGGCAGTATTATTTGCATCTTCACTCACGGCAGGTAGTGAGAAAATGACTGGTGTTTTAATCTCCGATAATGACTGGCATTTCCGTCTGGACAACCTCGAGATGAAAAGCTTTTAATGGCAGGGTGGGGCTAAGGCGTGTGACACGTTAAAGGTTACAGGAACGACCCTCTAAGGCAACGTTTTACACCTCACACAACGCGGGGATTTTGTGAACGCACGCTCCGTATGCATCCACGACGAAGCTAAAATGAAATCCGGATCCTCCGCAGCTCACTTCCTTTTCCTGTACGACGCGCAGGAAAGTGTCATTCAGCTGTGCAGCTGAAACCGGGGTCGTCTGATTGAGACAAAGCTGGGTGATGATAGATGTGCAACAACGTGGCGGCTTTCTCAGGACCGAAAGACCATCTCAGCTCTGCACGCTCACTATCACAGCATTGCTGGTTGTTGTTCTGTCAATTTTTCTTCCATCTTCTTTCTCGCTCCCTCCCTTCCCGACTCCATGGACACAGAAGAGCCGATACTGAAACAACTGATAAAATAAATCAAACAATCTATTTTCCCCATGTATTGTTATTATAGCATCAGTCTCCCGGGAAGTACTGTGACTGCTCTTGTCCTCCAATATACTCGTGCATCATCCCTCGTGGAAGCACAGTCGGGTCTCTTCCGCATGCGGTGTGTTTGAACTCGACATGCTATCTGGAACCGCTTTAGGCAGAACGGAGATAAAAGTGTTCGATCACACTGGACATCGGGATGGCAGGTATACTGTCATTACACACAGGCACGTATACACACACACACACACACACACACACACACACACACACACTCACTTAACCGTTCTTCCTATAAACCATCGCCATTAAACACACAAGTGCTGTACCGTTGCACATACCTCACCTAGACGTCAATATAAAATAGGGCAAGTTGTGTGAGTGATTTAAGATAATCTTCAAGGGAGAGAAAGGTGATACAGCGCGGGACCGAAGACATCCTGTGGAGCCATCCGTCTCAAAGACCTCCAGTAAAAACATCACTCAGGGGGGACAGAGAGAGAGAGAGAGAGAGAGAGAGAGAGAGAGAGAGAGAGAGAGAGAGAGAGAGAGAGAGAGAGAGAGAGAGCTACCGGACAGCTGCAGCGCGTCATGACCATGTGACCATGTGACTAAGATGAGAGCAGTCGAGCTACAAAAGATACACGACAACATCTCACCTCTGAGTTTCCACAGAATACGGGCGTACTTCCATTTGCCAATCGCAGCCGTGTCAGAGTAAACACAGGTGCAATTAATAACAATGATTATGGCCCTGTTCCATTTAGGTTGGCCAGGGCCCTGGTGTTATGTATGCTGGCTCACTGGAACGACTGTAACACACTAAATAGAACAGGAGGATAATCAATTTCATCAATTACACCTGTGTTTCACACCATAATAATTTATATTGTGTCTTTCAATTAAATTGATAATAATGATGTAAAAATGATTTCCTCTAATTTCGCTTATATTAGAGCATCGGTCAAGTAATAGCATCACGGTATTTTGTTTGAAATGGTTCCGCTCTAATGTTGCAGGTATGTTTAACATGCCAACGTTTGCCACTAAACACAAAAGCACAGCTGAGGCTGATGTCATTCGTTTTTGCAGGTATTTGATCATAAACCAAAGTGTTCTGACCTAATGATGTAATCAAAGTCATTACATCTCATCTGAGGGGAGGGGGGGGGGGGGGGGGGGCATGAATGTGGTACCAAAAAAAAAAAAAAAAAGAAGTTCCTCCAGCCACATGCTGCTCTATAAACCCAGAGCCACAATGTCATGAGAAGACAAGCGGAAGACAGTAAATCACCAGAACCGAACTACTGACGGGACATGAGAGGAGAGTCTGGGCTGTCCTGGGTTTAACATTACAGGGTGGCACACCGGGGGGGGGGGTGAAGGTGCTAAGGTCGTCCAATCTCAGATTACATTCCCACGAGATTTAGAAGTGGGAAGAACACCTGCCATCCTTCTCTAACTGTGAGGTAGGAAACTGCCATGCAACTAACTTCTTCATACTGGACAGCTCAGCCTGTCACTTAAAGATGACCTCATCATTTTATTTTATATAATATGATTACATAATTTAATGCACAGACACAAGAGTGGTGTCGTTCTTCTCATCCAACTCAAGGAAGTGAATAAGCCTACTTCCCAAACTGTCAAACCATTCCTTTTAAATTCGGTGTGCAACAGCAGGAGCGGATGTGATGGTGGTAAAAGGGCCTCGTCAATCATAGACACACAACTCGAAGGTGATGCTAGGCATTAATCATCACTTCTGAAGACTTGAAGTGTGAAAATCAACCGTTAATGCCAAAAAAAACCTGTTCAGTTCCACCTCTTTTTTCTCCATCTGATGGTGTTACATAACAGCCTGAAGTCTGTCCAAAGTATAAAAAAAATAAATAAAAAAAGGATGATTTGAAACTGTCAATCTCTGTGTCAAAAGAACAAGAATCTGTGGCCCGGTCTTTTGAAAGATGTTGCCCCAGTTATGTAAAATACAGACCATAACTCTACTGACAGCAGAACTTCCGGTTCCTTCTGTCCCCCACACACACTTACCATGAACAGCACTGTCCCCTGGCCTTCATTAGCTCTCCCCTGTTATGCAACCTGCTCCACCAGCACCATCAATACCTCCGTTATCTTCTAGCAGCATTCATCCGTCACCAGTATTCGCTCTCGTGCAGGGCTGCTGCAGTCTGGCCTCCGTGTTGCTCACACGCAGCACGACAAGGGGGACGCGTGTTTGAACCATGCCAGTGGGTCGATTCGTTACACGCGGACAAGGGTCTCGACATTAGAATCGCGTTCACTCACTCTTCGAAGATGTCGTTGCAGAAAAATGAGCAAATCCTCGTCTCGCTGCTCGCTGCTGCTGGAGACACGTTGTTCTTGATTGACAGCGGCTAGAAGTTCTCCTCTTACTGCTCAATAAACTGCTTTCACGTTGACCCACTTGGGCGACTTTGGCAGTTCAAAACACGGAGTCTTCGTTTGTCCGGAACCTCACTCACATTGCACAGGTTGCTGTTGCGTTGCGTCATCACTGACGGTGCGGCTCACCTGATGGGAGAGGGGATCCTCTGCAATAAAACTGACTTTGAGATTAGCTTAGTGGTCCAAAGTTGCCCTCAGAGGCGCAGTAATTGCTAGAAATTGTATTTGAGGTCCATTACAGACACTCCCTTTTTTTTAACCCAATCATAATTTGATTAATTTAATCTTAATTCAAACTTCATGTAGCATCAGGTTGGTGCAATTCAAAGTGATTTAAAGATGGCAAACAACTATAAACGGAAATTGCACATACAATTAGAAAAATATTGAAATTCACTGGCTCTTAAAGGTGCAATATTTGATATTCACTCGGTTTGTAATCTTACTGCATTTAGAGAGTCTATTAATATGGGGTGGAGACTGTCGTGTAATATAAGTATGCAATATTTTTCAATAGCATACTTATTTAGCCACACGTCATTGTTCCCATAAATGCTGCAGAATCCCAGTGGTGGAAAACAAGTACGAACACATACAGCAAACCTTAGAAGACACAGGTGTGAGAGGAATTCTCTCCGCCAACCTCGATGTTTTCTGAAGCCAACAAACAACGCATGAGATGTGAGCAGTCGCCGCACCGGGCCCATAACCTGTTGTTTTATGCTTTCGACATCCCAGTTTAATGTTCCCTCCAACAGTTGACTTAAGGGGTTCTCAGTAACCTTTGTGAACCAGCCCTGAAGGTCCTTGTAGGATTTACAGGCAGTAGCTGAGGTCAAATTGTTTCAGTTTATGTCAGGTACCAGGTTTCACCTTTTGGGGAACATTCTGTGCAAAAGCACTTATTTATATAACCTCTTCATATAAACTCTGATCTGTTTGTACTTAAATCCTTATATATAGTTTCCTTACTTTTATATTACTGATCTCTTCTTGCTTCCGGATGAGGCAGTGGTTTCTTCAATCAGATCTAATTGTGCGGCCTCTATGGTAATTGTAATTCAGAGATCAGACAAGATGGACTGCATGTCGGTCATTTTGAATGTTAAAAGCTACTTTGAAGCATGTTGTATCTCACACATCCCTTGGATGATAAAATACAGTACGAACATGTTGTCTTTACTCATACATCAGACGCCTCAAACAGTTTTTGTCATGCAGACATTACCTGGCTTCCAGTAGCCTCCTTGCATGCAAACAGAATGTAAAGGAAACCCACTTTGTCCCTTCGTCCTTATTTATAGGTTTGTTAGGGCACAGAAACACAGTGTAGGGGCAGATCGTGTCTGTGATCACTGAACTGAAACTGGGTCATTATGAGGAACCCGTGAGGACGGAGAAACAGTCCTTCCTAGGCTCCACACTTCACTCTAATCTTATTTTCCTGACAAATACTAGATGATAATAAATGTTAACAGAGTTTAAAGTTTGTGTTTGTGTCAAGTGGGAAACCATAGTTCTTTGTTTGGACAGTATTGACAATAAAAAACTCTTCCTTCACATTGTGACTTATCGGTCTCGCGGCTGGTGAGTAATATCTTTGGCACCGGTGAGGTTGCGGCCTGAATTATTTTCCCACAGGGGATGGGCTTGGCCCTGCAGCCTTGCCATACAATATCATCTTTCTCACAGCAAGATGACTTCATTGTCAACTGAAACCGCTAAAGTCCTGAAAGTGGTAAGGATTTCCCCTCAGGTAGCAGCTGAACAGACAAACAATGCCGAAGCTGTCCGTTAGCGTTGCTATCCTCTTAACATGTCAGTGTCTAGTCCTAGTGACAGAAATTATAGTCGGATAATAACTGTTTTTCCCCGTACGCGTATAGGCACGCCTGGCCATTTTCAGTTAAGTGGAAGTCCCATAGTCCACATAGTTTTGAGTTCAAGTGTGAAGGTTGCGGCCTTGAACTTTGGATAGCCTGAAAACAAGCTGCTCTACTGGAGGTGACTTAATTGAACTATAGTGTCATCAGATAAAAAAGCGTTTGGCCTAAACTCTGGTACAGCTTCTGTTGTATTCAATCATTTGATGACGAATTCCACCTTTGAGCATCCTGCTCTTCTGTGTAGTTTTTCCGAAAAAAAAAAGGAAATTCTGATTAAATTAGTTTCACGTCCAAGTGCCCTGTTGTTGTAAGCAGCACTTTACAACAGGAAGTAGTGTGCTGTTCAAAACAGGCATTTATCTCAGATGACTTGGGCTGTGAGACACAGAAAATGACTTCCTGACCTCAAAAAAAGATATTTCCTGCGGTTAATGATGTTTATGCACGTCTGATAACGTGCGCTCATGAGCTGGTGTGTCATTTCCAGCCATAACCCCGTCCGTTTGTACTCACTGCCTTTTAGGAAAAAATAGTGTTTGCAGCACAAAAATGGATGTTAACATTTGCTAACATTGCTTGCAACAACGACTGGTACAGGTCCATAGCAATTGCAATTTAACTGACATTGTGAATTCTGCAGATACACATTTATATCTATGGTTTCATCCACTATTTCTTCACCTTTTATCTACTTCTCAAATGCTGTTCATTTCTTGTGAACTCTTTGAATCCAGTTTCTTTGTTACTATACAAATCTATTCTTACAATTAGGCCAGCCGTACATTTTCAAGTTGTATAACAGGAAGTAAAATGATAGCACACATTACATCATATACATAAACTGGTGCGAAATTAGCAACTTTGAGCATTGAAGTAGTGGGTTACCACCGAAAGAAAAAACTCCTTTATGTAATATGCTTTTAAGTCTCTGCACTTACAAAATCAAACATTTAGAACGGGAGCCCTTGTTTTAATATGCATACATATATACATATACAGTATATATAAGTATTTTTACGTCTGCACCCTTGGTCAGCCCTGGGGCACACAACACTCCACCAAGGACCCGAATCAATCACAACAGACACCTTTAAAACAATCAAATCCGTGGGATTTATGAACTTAAAAACATGCGTACAAGACAATACTAAATCCTAAAGTGAGAGGCAGAAAGACCAGCAGTCCCCCACGCCAGAGGCCTCTCCCCTCTGCTGCTGACACAGGAGCTTTAAAGCTCTTCTTTCCCGGGCCAGGTGCACTTCACTGAGCAATGCAGCACACCTGGGCAGAGCTACTGGAGAGGGAGAGGGACAAAAAGCACAGGAACACAAGTTCTATGGTAGTTAGACAATGAAATCCCTGCAGTTCATAACCATCATCGATTACTGCTGACAGAAAGAGAGAGAGAGAGAGAGAGAGAGAGAGAGAGAGAGAGATGTGTGCATGCCTGGTTTTGTAGTTTCGATCACCTTATTGGTGTGTGACTCCGCTGGCTTGTGTGATACTGTAAGGTAAACTTATCTGTTGCAGACTGAAGAGGAGATATGGCGAGGGACTGCTGCCGAGTTGAGTCACGCCAGAGATAAACAAGGTCTGGTGTTTATGATGACAGATGACGAGCCAAAAATAGGAATAGAGGATTTTGCTCTACGACAAACAAAGGCTGTAACTAAGAAAAAAAGATGATGGCAGCCATAATAAAATAAAAAAAAATCATAATAGCCTTGACTGAAACTGGGCATGCTAAAGATGAGTAGATGACACACAATGTTGGTTTGGAAAAAAAACCTCTTTAACACAGACTTGCAGGTACAACAATACAGGAAAGAAAATGGCATGCGGGTTGAAACGCTATGCTTGTAGCTCATGCCCCCATGTCTTTAACCTCAGTACATCCGCTTGGATTAGCACTCGCTTACAGATGTTTTTGTCACAGATTTTGCACTGCATCGCTTTTACAATTTTCCCAGACAGATTTTCTCCCTCGGGCTGAGCTGTATACATGGCAGGTATATGTTTTACCTCTCATACGTGCACACACAAGCATCTGTACACCTACGCTCATTAGAAAGCTTATCTCCACCATCGGCTGTGAAAGTCTGGGAGCCCCGGTCTGCTGCTTTCTAGAGAGAGAGAGAGAGAGAGAGAGAGAGAGAGAGAGAGAGAGAGAGAGAGAGAGAGAGAGAGAGAGCCTTTGTGATATCAGACCCTGAGACAGAGAGAGCTGCCGAGAGTTTGCCAGGATTAATGGACATTAGCATGAAGTCGCGAAGAAAGCAGGAAACGCCACAGGAAATGCCTCAGAGGGTGTGTAATGCTATCTCTGATCACTGCCCATGTGGCAACCCGCATTGTGTGTATGCTGATCTGGTGGGAAAATAGTGAGGGCTTTTGTAGCGTTTTAGCACACAAGTGAGATGTTAAATATACGGAGATGTTTTAGAAATAGTTATTGTATTGTTGCTGTTATGAGACACCAAGTGTTATTTGATTTTACTTATTTATTAGAAAGATTGTTTGTTTTTACTTTCAGCAGAAATATAATGTAAATCAGAGGCATTTCCTCAAAATATAGCAAAGTAAACCTTCATTATGCAAGAATGTGTAACTGTTTCGGTCTGAAATTATACAATTTAAAGGATAAATATACAACATTCAGATATGTATCGTAACCATAGCTTCTCCTTGCTTTGCTGACATAGCCGGGCCGGCCACGTGTGCGCTTTTAGTGCATGTTCGAGCATGCTAGTGCATGTGAGCGTGCCCCACTGGCTAGCTCAGGCCGCTACTCCGCCCCGCTCTCACACGGCAGTTACAGCTTCATATTACTTCATCTTTTTTTTTTTTTTTATGTACAGTGATTTTGCTTTTAGCTTGTCTCCTCAACACGTCTCGTTAAAACGAGCTCTTTGTCCTTTTGTCTAAACTGGAGCCTCAGGGATAGAAACATTAGAACTAATTAATTCTGTGTATTATATGAAAATGTTTGCGAGTCTCATAAATTACGAAAACCATGCTAAACAACGGTCGAGATCTCAAGGAAGCCTGCTCCAGTCTCACATCCTGTGTGTCTTTCACACTCAGTGGAACAGAGAGGCGTCGTGTTGGTAATCTAATCTGCACTGGAAGAAACTACCGTGTGTCTGTCATCACAGTCACAGGCTCATGTATAATCCTCAGAAAACACAAGTTCACGCTTTGTTATTCTACCAAGAGTTCACTGATTAACAATGAAACTCTTTTTCCTTTTTTTCGGCTCAGCTGAAAGGATCACAATAACGAAGGTGGACGTTCAAGCAGCTGGTTGGCAGGCGCCAGCATGAACTGCATGCTGATGACAAAATGAGTGTTATTTATCAGGAGGACGATAAGATTATGTTGAGGGCAGGTTTCATGAATCCACTTTGTACAGTCGCTCCTTTTTTTATGGGCCAGTAATGCCTGCATGTACCTTATACATCCAACAAAGGCACAAGATCGGAGGATAAATGTAAGTGTGAAGACACATGCCGTGAGGTGTTATGTAAACGGACCGAGTGTAGTACAGACACACCTGGAGCCTCACGATCTATTAATGTTTGACCTTCTTTAAAGAACATTTCTCTTCATTATCTCATGTGTCCCAGCCCCTTTTGTTCTTCCTATTTTTAACAGATTGTTTTGTTACATCACTACCTGGTGTCCAGAAATGATAACTGTCTGCCCTGTGAAGATCATCGTGGGGGCTCCTTCACCCAACTCAATGCTGTTCAATCAGTTCAATGATTTCAATGAAATTATAATAAAATGTGAAAAGGCTCTACCTAAAATGATGATGAATGAGGAGTTCAAAAATATCACAGAAACAGTGGAGGAACCCAAAACCAAACTCCGCTTTCATTACAACATTCTGGGACAGATTCTAACTGCTGTATGATAATAATAATTATCATGCAACCCAATATATATATATGGAGACGAGTTGAAGTAGTAACCCTTTATTTTGATACAAAGTGGGCCTGCACATTTCAAACAAACCGGACAGTAGGTTCGTATTTCTCTCCCTTGTTCTCTGTGGATCACTGTACAGCAGCAGCAACCCACTCCCTGACCTCTGACCTCACATAATACCTCTCAAGAGCATTTCACTTTGCGCCTCGTATGGACATTTCTAGACCAGGTGCCACTGACAAGTAAGTTAGACGTCAAGTCCCACTGTGGCCCTTCTCCACTGTAGCCCCCCCCCCCCCCCCCCCTGTATAACCCTGAACTCAGTTCCCCAGAAACCTGATCCACTGCTATCCACAAACCTTACCTTTAAATCCATCCCTCATGATCTTCAGTGTTCTCTCTCCGGTCGTTTCTTACGTGTGGGTTGCGTTGCGTATCATATTTGAGTCTCTTCCTCCCGCCGAAACCTCAACCGCAGGAAGGCGTGTGGCAGGTGGGGGGGGGGGGGGTCTGTTGGAAGTGGGTGTCTGTTTTCCTCATCAGTGGAAGTCTGGGTCACCAAACCACAAGAGCCTCCGGCTCACCTCACACAAACTTTAGTTTCGTCTGACAGCCACAAAGAGAGCATGGTTTCAGGCTTTAAACAAGGGCCTTTATTATAAAGCTGCCAAAGCGAGACTGTGTGTGAAATCTTTCAATCTCACTCTGTGACAGAGCAACGTTTCCCTGATTTGCCTGTGGGAGAATGCAATCTTTTGAGCAGCAACTGCTGTAAGTCTGCACAGTTAGGAAATACAAAACATAATAACACAACCTAGCAGACCTTAAAGGCACCAACATCACAAATGTTTCCTTTCTTATTTTATTTGGGTATGTTTTGAGATATGTGCCACCTGCATAGGGACTATTTCTTCCAAAGAAATATGAATGAAAAAAGGTTTTATTGTGATAAATCAATACGCAGAGTTTAATGTATTTTTTCATTGCAATGAGGACAATAAATACATTTTATCATAATGTATTGAATTGGAGTGGAGGCAGACATCTCAGAGATGGCAAACGGAACCTTCCAGGTGTCACAATAAGCAACTGTTACGCCAAGTAATGCTTCAGAGGAATCCACTCGCATGTCTGTATAATCAATATGAAACTAGAGGAAGCAGGCAATAGTGGCCAGCTTCATATTTAACAAAATTACTATTCCTTTCAAAATTAGAGATCTGACAGTCTGATGGATGTTCAGAGCAGCTTGTGTGTCAAAGAATTTAGTTTGTCTCCATGTTCTAAGACACAACACTATATTTGGAAACTTGATGTTGAGTCTCAGTAAACCAGATGCATGATTGTGGTCAGTTGCAAAAAAGTCTAAGTCTCCTTTTAGTGTATTGCCAAACGGACAAAAGATCATTTGAACCAAGGCTGGAGCAACTTACAGGCTCCCGAGATAAAAGTTCTCGCTAGAATATTCTAAAAGGATCTTGGATGTCACCAGCACTCTACTCTATCTCCCTCCCTACTTTATAGATAGCGGACAGATGGAACTAGGCTGTCGCTTTGCTAAAGTTAGCAATGCAATTAGTTCACACACTAATTAGCTGTGAGGGAAGCAGAGGCACACCAGATTTCCCCGGCGTCTAAAACCTGTTTCCCCAGCCCTGAATAAGAGTAAATGAGGTCCTGGCAGCTGCAGCAGGAAATATCCAAAAAAGAAAAACATGGCAGATCCTACGATACAGCGGTTTAACAAACGGTTTATTAAGTGTGGTATAGTTATGGGAAATGGGAATTGGAATTTTATATTCTTCTTTGTGCCTGATCAGTGGTTACTTAAACAACTTTCTGCGACCCTGAGAGGTCGGACGTTCTATCGAACAACGAGCGAACCAACGGTGACTTGAGAGCAATTTATCACTTTTATCAGCTTTTCACATCCATGTCAACAAACTATGACGTTTAAAATGGATGGAGTTCCCCTTTAAGGGATCACGAGACAAAAATACTGGAATCCTCTATTATTGGAGAACAAACAGTTCATTTCAAAATGCGTTAAATCTTTTTTAAGTAACAATAACAACGTAAAATAAACTTTGTATTGCACTGTAGAAGTATGATTTATTGATTTCCCTGAAATGTTTCTCATACTACCCTCTTTGCGCAACTCTGCTCGGGCAAAATGTGGTTTCACTTTAGGACCAGCAATTCCTGAGAAGGCCACATTCCCACACACTTGTATTTATTAGTGCTGCTAGCCAAGCGTAGAAAATCATTGGAAAGAAAAAAAAAATAACGTGTTGCTTCAATCTGTGTGTATATGGACACACGTGTGTGAGTGTGGAGCTGAGGTTGAAACTGCAAACCCAAGAATGCGGAGGGGATATAAAACAATTAAAGCTCTGTTAAGGGAGCGCAGCGCCGGCAGCCATCGCACATCAGGTGCAACGGACGACTCAACAGCGCAGCGCTCTGGGCTGGTGAGCAGACCGGTGTCGGTGACGGATCATGAACGTGGGCAAAATGCTCCGCTTGACGGACACTCCGGACACATAATGGACACGAATCACGACAAGGACAAAAGCATACCGCCTTAAATGACATGGATGCTGCTCATCTTCCAAAGGTCTTCCATCACACACAGGTGAGACAGCTTTATAGGCTTAACTAACTGTATGTTAGAAAGCATCCAAACAATAGAACCACTACCGTACCAGTAAGATGAGTCATCTTTAGTTTCTTTCGACAGATAAGCAGCCAATAACATAAATCAAACACTTTCCACAGTCTGGGCCCGTTCTTCCAGACGAATCACGGAAAGAAATATCTAAACTTCCCGTCTGTGATTGTTGGCTGTCTGACCAACAAGCAGCGTAGACTTTACATCGTTGCTTGTGTGACAGCGGAGGAGGAATTGTCTGGCACTAAATGAAAGGTCTCGTTGCAACATTAGCTATTCATACACTTGTACTCCCCTGGAGGGACGGGACCAGGAATCCCACCCATTTACGAGAAAAAGGGCTGCGTCTCAAGGAAACTGATCCAGATCTGATTGCTTTGGGTGCAGCATGGCTTAGCTTCTTTTTTCTTTCTTTCGCTTAAAAAAAAAAAAAAAAAAAGCTAAATCTTTCATGCTTTTCAACATTATCTCAAAAGGCATTAACTCTTTCTCTTGAGGGGATTCAACTGTCACTCTTATTCAGAGTGACTGACATTTGAAAGGAACTGTAAAGGACAATTTAAATAGAAATTCCTCTCAAATCTTCAAGGTAAAACTCTCTCCCCCTTCTGAAGGTCAGCTTTGATTGTTTTGTTCCATCACTTTCATCACACAGCATATTCATCATTCTATAGATAGATAGGAAGTACCACTATTGATCCCAAACATGAGGCATACATACAGCCTGTCATGGTGGTGTCGTGTGTTCACCAGGACAATGATCATGTGGATACAGGTGGATACAGGTGGATACAGGTGGATTCAGGTGGATTCAGGTGCAGTTGGATGATGTGGCAGTTAGAGAGGGTCAGTGGTTTTGTTACCCAAAACGTGTTCTTAAGCATGATGCTCAAATTTCTCTATTTTAAAGGCATCCAAGAGTTTGTTCCCTTTCAATGTCTTCGAGGAACAGAGGCTGTTGTTATTAAAACCGTTTAATTAAACCGGCACTACAACACAGTGTAAAGACAAAACTGTCATTTCGTCATTTGATAAAGTTAATACGGCGAACGTGTTGGCAAACTGTTTCTTGAATTTTGGAATTGTTGTTTCAAGCAACTTGACTTTGAAACAAAACAGTAAAGTCGATGGTCTTAAAACACAAAACAATGGGTTCAAAGATGATCAAATGCTCCAAAAGGCTGAAATTACACATAGTCATTTGTTTCGATATGAACTTTTTTTTATATATATATATTTTCAAGTCACGTTACTTTTATTTATATAGCACTTTACATCAATAGATGCACATTTTATTATCCCACACCCAGTCAAAGCACCTAACTTTCCTCGTTTCCACCCCAGCAGAGAGACTCCGTCTTTAACTCCATGTCCTAAGTATCGACAACAATGCCCCCACAGCACCAGACGGAGAACCGTAAATAACGGGCCCATGTGGACCCAATAGAGTCCATAAATAGTGTAACAGTTGTGAGGGTAAAGACGCCGCGGCGAGCCCCTGATCCCCCCCAAGGGTCCAGAGGGCCGAGGAGACGCTGGCCCCGTAACTCCCCGACTCTCTCAGTGACGGAGAGCCTTTTTATGCATCTCATTAACTCGTGAGTAAATCATAGAGGGGAAACACTGCCATGCACTTCAGCTACGACCAGTGGTGGTTGTCTGGAAACATTCTGCAGAGGCAAAACCAGATGTCTGGGTGGAGATTGTGCGAGACAAAGAAGGACAGAGATAAGGAAAAAGACAGGGCGGTTGAGACAAATGGATGGAATAAGTGATAGAAAGGTTCCAGAGACCTGAGCTGATGAATGACCTGGTACTATCTTTGCTGCCTTGATTTGAAAACCTCAACCACCCGAAGCTTCAAGTAAACAAGGACAACCTCCAGGGACTCCCCTTTTAGTCGTAAAGCTTTATTTCAGACCAGACCAAATACACTTTTATTTTGATAGTCTATCCCACACTTCCTTGGTCATCATTGTAACAACCATCCGTTACAGTCAACATATACCACATCCAGATGCCAGACCATGAGAATCGATACATTTAATCCCTTCACTGTTGTAAAAGGGGTTTGAACATGGTCATAGTCTGAGGGGTCAGGCGGTCGTTGCAAGTGTGTTTCTGTTAAACCCCCATGACTGAATCTATTTTCTGAGGCACCTATGACACTCATCTGGACCACAACAATGCCCCCTTTCTCCTCTCCGCCTCACGCTTGGCTGGCTTCTCTGAATACGACCCAGGGCGAAATAATCCATACCCCCTGAACCCCCACACGGCACTCACATACACAGAAACACACACATGAATACACATGTTGGCACTTAACTGGTCGCACGTGTTTGGGGCTCACTGAAACGAGAGTCTCACTCCTCGTAGAATTCACAAAGCACACACGGGAAAGACTAAGCTCAGGCAAACGCCTACACATGAACTCACGACTTAAACAGGCAGACGATACACATGGTACATGAGACCATTGAAGCCTAAACATCTACTGGAGCTCAAATCAAGAATCAGACGACTCAGAATCACAACACTGCCCTCATGTGGACATCGTGAAGAAATACAAGAGCTTTGCTTCATTTCTTCCTGACGATTAGTTCAAATTCGTACCAAAAGCGGAGTCCACTTTTGAATTTATCAGCGTCACGTGAGGACATTCTGCACACCGAAGACATTAAAGAATGAAAACAATCTAATCCTCATTAATGTGGCAACTTGTCCACTGTGTTAAACTGTAAACTGACTCTTATTGCGGTTTTACACAATACTGACTTATATTTACATGTGTGTGAATTTTAACTCACATTAATCCATACTTTTAATACATTTAATTTGTTTACAGTCTATTTTGCTTCAATAGATGTTCATGTAGCGCAGTAGTATAGCAACCTATACTCGATTCATTTCCACGAATTTAGAAAAATACACTCATGCATCTCGTTAATAGTGCGGCTGGTTATGGTGTGGCAAAGCTGTCTGCAGGCTTTACGAGCGCCTGAAGTGACCGGGCTGGCTGACTCGAAGTGCTGAAGTGCTTTAGTACTGCATCGAGTACTAACAGAAATATATATATATATATATATATATTATATATATATATATATATATATATATATATATATATATATATATATATATATATGAAATAGTATTAAGCATTATTGGATTAATAGATCATCATAGCCTTTGGGACGCAGGTATTATGCGGGTGCTTCCTGTCCCTCCACTCACACGACTACATGTTCTGAGTGAACTGCTGATAAGCAGCAGCCGGCTTAAAATAGCAACATCCTGACGGTCGTCAGTGAGTGACTATAGCTGCTGTGAGGAGGACAGAGCCCTTCTTCACACACTGTCTGATCTTCAAGCTGGGTGCTGAAGCATCTTGGATGCTGACAGTAAATAACAACAGGACCAAGTAAGAGTTTATTTTCTCATTTTATGCTTAGAGATTATACCTGCAAAAAAAAAAAAAATATATATATAGTAGGTCTACAACTTTACTAAATCCAAGTATTTGCAGCTTTTCATTTAACTGCCGAACTGAAGGTTTGATATTGATGTCCAAAAGGTCACATGTGTTGGTGTTGAAGCTATTGTTTCAACCTGTGGAACGTATAAAACAAATAGAAGCTCCTCTGCTTACCATGTTGTCTTTGCATTGATCCAAGGGGCAACAACATAACTCTTCTTCTAACAACATAACTCTTCTTCTTCTTCTCCTGTCTTTGAATGCTTTGTGCTCAGGTTGTCTTCCACAATAATATGGTTACAATAATAATAACTTTACTTATAGTTGCAGCTACTTCATTGAAATGTTCCTCTGGTTGTTTTCATGGCTATTGACTATTCATTTTAATAACTCATCCGAGACAGCCAATGTTTACATCACTGTATTAGACCGTAGTCGTCCCCTAACAGTGGCCCCCGGGAGCCAGTTGGTTTGTTTTGATAAGAAGTTGAAATGGTGACGTCACCATTTCAACTTCTTATCTCTGTGGCCATTTAAAGGGCTGGTGGCTCTTTGACTTGTTTCGTCATCGCTTTTTCATTTCACTGTTTTATTTCTACATATTTCTACATATTTTCCACATATTTCCTAAACATCCACATTGGCTAAACTACTACTACTATTTCATTATCCAGTGATGATTCTGTAACTCTTCCTTTTATTTTGTTTTAAATGGAGCATCCTTTACCAAGTAATCCATCAGAGGGCATCATCTCACAATCTTCTTTCTGAAAGTTGTAAATCCAGAGTAAATATTTGTACAGAACCGTAGTCTGCACTTTATTTGATTTAGTGATTTACAACGTGTGTCAGCTGTTGATAGAAAATAGCCAAAAGAACGTGCGTGTGTCGAGCATGACTGTAGAATATTTTAGTTATATGTATACATAAGCAGCACTGTGGAATAGTCATTTTAGAGAGATCTGTTTCACTGCTGCTGGGCCTCAGCTTTGTGTCCTTAAAGTAACCATGTCTTAAACCAGTGTTATTGTAATTAATCAACACTTTCACGAGAGTTTGGCCCGAACACATTCGTTATCAGAGCAATGCCCGATGGGAAGGGAGACAGACAGACAGACGGGTAGGAGAGAATAGAGAAGAGATTATATAATGTGTGTAGGTGCGTGTGAGTGTCACGGCCACCCGCAGATGAGTTCTTGAAGACGAGGGTTAATCTCGCCACTCAGACAGCCGAGGCAGTGAAGAGGCTTGGAAGGAGGAAGAACCACTAATCTGATGTCCCGCCTGCCACTCACTCCAGCCAGCAACGGTCTGGACTGGGTAGTGTGTGTTGCTCTGGATAACTTCCCTAAATGGATTACAGGACAGCATATGTCAGTGAAAGGGCACCTGGACAGACACACACACACACACACACACACACACACACACACACACACACTGTATGAGCAAATGCACAACCGGAGATTAGTCAGACTTGCGTTTTTCTCCCCCTGCAAGGAGTTTAAAGTCATTACCAGCTAAGAGAAGCAAGAGGTGTTGGAACAGCTCTGCATCTTTGACATTTCTCTGCCTTTTCTCTGAATATTTCAATACTTTCTACCCTTTGACCTTTTACAGTCATTGCCTACCAGCTAAATGATTCCCTTTTCTTCCAGATATCTGTTTCTCTGAAGTCTGACTGGAGCATCAAGTGTCTGCTGCAACAGGAGGATGGCGTCAAAGGAAGACGCAGAGTCTGAGGCCCAGGCTCCAGACAACACCCAGGTCTGGACTCCGGACTCATCCGAGTTCGAGGTAACCGCCGACCGGCTTGAGCAGCTGATGAAGAGCATGGAGGTGCTGTTGTTGGACGTGGAGCAGCTCCGGGGCCAATGCAGCCACCACGCCACTGAGCTGATGCGTGCGGCGGCGGAGGTGAAGCAGCAGCAAGAGGAGCTGAAGGAGGGCTACTCTGAGTTGTCCAGAGAGATGCAGGAGATCATGGATTCAGTGGAAGACCTCTTCGGCACCAAGAGTGCCTTCGAAGCCAAAGAGAAGCAAGCACAGAAACTGAACCGGCAGTTCTGAGGGCGAAGAAAGTGACAGACAGACTTTGTTTCTCGTACGAGGAGGAAGCCAAAACTCCAGAGTGTGTGGTTTTGAATTTGGAGTAAAAATTTGGTTTGGATGGGCATGGAGGTGGGTTTTTGCAGCAACGCTTTAATGAGATTCTTAAATTACATTATATAACATTTCTGTTGTGCAAGGGATTCTTTTTAGGCCTGTAACTGACAAAAACATTCACTGAAAAGTAGTTTGTAAAATGCATGGTTGTGTATCGTTACTATTGGTGTAGTAAATATGTCCAAACTGAATTAAAACCTTTCTGTGGTAGTTTTAATGAAACTTGAACATCATGAGATTAACAGGGTTTCATCGCGTTCACACTATATTACCATGCTGCTGTCTTTAACACAAGTTATGACAGGCCTGTGCAAGTCAACAAACTATTTACTATGACTTCTGCAGTCTTTCTTTTTTTTTCCTGCCCACCCACTAAAGAACACACACACACACACACACACACACACACACACACACACACACACACACACACACATATATAGACACACGCACATCACAGCTATCATTTTCCACCACCACGGGTCTTGACTAAAGTATATATGTTCTCACTCCCGTCAGCCTGGATGGCTCCTATACAGCAATTGCGGCACAGGAATGTTGCTCTTCATCGGCTTTTGGTACATCTTCCATATTCTATTCCCATCCAGGCTCACTAAAGCACATCTAAATAGAGCCTGAGAGCGATGTTTACCTCCAGCAAGCGCCTCTGCTGTGACTTACTGCTCTGTATTTAGTGGTTATGGCATGTGTGAAAGGGACAATCAGTGGTCAACAACTTAAAAAAAAAAAGAAAAATCAATCAACATTGGTAACTTCAAGATCTCTTTTACCCTCAATCTCACTATGTAATGCAAAGCAAACATTAAATGTGTACCATAAGATTATCTTCTTCTTCTTCTTTTGTATTGGGACAAACAATGAGAACCTCTGGACACATGTGATGTTTTTCATACCCTGCTAAAACTTCAGGTGGCTCTTCATCTCACCATTTTTGTAATATTTAGGGTCCAGCACACAAAGCGTTTCTAACAATGTGCCGGTAGCTACTATGCTCATTATTAGAGTCTAATCCCAGAACAGAACGATGTGGATTTAGAGGTGTATCTATCCTAAATACTTTCCTAATCTCTCTTTGGACTGATGGCAAAAAAAGTTACAGTTTTAGGGCATGACCACAAAATATGTTTACATGAACCACGGCTATTTTGACACTTCAGACACAATGGAGAGCCCTTAGGGTCATATTTAGATCGACTAGCTGGGAGTAGGCTGTGAATAATCTTGTATTTGGTCTCATAGGATTTGTAAGAACATACAATTTTCTTTGCATTCAATAAAATGTTTCATCAAGATCGGAACCAAAATCTTTTCTCAAAGATGTTTCACTGTTAATAGTTGAAGATGTTAACAAATATTTGATCATAAATATGAACTTGTACAAACCATTATTTCCTTCACTAAAACACACGGGGGAAGGATTGGATATAAAACTACAGCATAAGTCGTCTCGCAGCCTGAGGGTCTCGACTGGAAACATCCGTTCCAAATAGAAGATACCACTGAAACCTGACACTTTTGTGGGCTGTGGTGTGGGTGAGTCGAGAGGGTGAGGAGATAAAAAAGCTGGGCGTCAGTGCCTACCTTCACTACTGAGGAGCACATCCCTCTGGACGGCTGGGAAGTCACTTCAAGAAGGTAAGAAAGACAAAACAGGACATTGAAAGCATGCGAAAAACAAATCGTCAAGAAATTGGTGTGTGTGTCTGATATACATATGGAATGTCCTTAGTGGTGAGAAGTACTTGCAATTACAATTTTTTTTTTTGCCATCCTCGTCAGTCGTTGTGCAGTATCTTCTGGTGAAAATGAACATATTGCGAGTCCTGGGTCTCCTACAGCTGCTGGCTGTACCTGCTTTCACTGTGAGTATCAGCTTTAACACTATTAACGTTAAACCATTTGAATGCTAATGTCAGTGATAATTTGGTACAGATGGAAATTGCAAAGAACACTTAGAACGGTATGTCCAAAATTTCAACCCCCCCCCCCCCCCAGAAATGTACTCTCTGACACATGTGTCAGCATTGATGCAGTTTGCGTGCCATAAAGAGGGTTTATGTAACGTCTAGGGGAAGGTTTGTGGCTAAAGCTTCTATTTCGGTGTCTCCAGCGTGGCTGTTAGTGTGTGTTAGTGGTTGGCGGTGGGCTGTGATATGAAGTGTGAGGGAGCACTATGTGTTCCAGAAGCTGAGTCCTGTTCTCTTTTTCAGCTGATACGGCCAACCCATGACTACTGGGGGGAGTTTGGAGCCTACGGGCCCTGCAGCCGCACCTGTGGCACCGGAGTGGCAATGAGAACCAGGAAATGCATCACTTCGAGGTGGGACATAGAGACATAGAGACATAGAGACATAGAGACACAGGGTGATGGGATGTCTCATCTATCGGATATTTTGCGTACGAGAGGCCCTATTTTGATTTGTCGTAAAAGTAGCGCAATATTTCTATGTTTTAATTTAATTTTCTTCTTTATCTTGCATTGCCTTTTTATTTTCATATTTATTCTCTATTAAACATCATAATAAGATCATCATTTATCGAGAGACGCAAGTAAATAACCTTCTTTCCTCTCTCTTACAGGACAGATGGAGGACATAACTGCATCGGCTCCTCTAAGTCCTTCCGGACCTGTAATACACAAGTAATCATCCTATTTTTTTTAGCCTCTTAATAAATTCCACCCATCCATAACCTACACTATTATTTCCTAAAATATGCCAACAGTCCATCATTTTGTTTCATGGCAGGAATGCACAGTTGGATCCAGGGACTTCAGGGAGGAGCAGTGCTCCAAGTTTGACAGAACGGACTTTCAGAGCAAAAGCCGCACATGGGTTCCTTTTTATGGAGGTATCAAACGTTTACCTGAGTCCATGAAATAATACTTAAAATATGTACCTTTACATAATAAACATAAATAGTGAGGGGCATTACACTAAGTAGCGTCACTTTGATTGTCTTCTCTCTCTAACACTCTCTGTATTACAGTATATAGAATAAACCCTGGTTCATCGCAGTCAAACCATACTACAGGATAGTGCAGATACTTTGATCTCTTGATCTATATCCTATTTGTTTCTGCAGCATCCAATCCATGTGAACTGAGCTGTGTCCCACGAGGAGAGAACTTCTTCTACAGACACAGACCTGCAGTGGTGGATGGGACACCATGCTATGTGGGCCGCACTGATATCTGTGTGGACGGCATCTGCAGGGTGGGAAGAGAACTGAGATCCATAATAATATGAGACACTTTCAGAACTCTTATTTGTATTTTTTTTAATCTGTAAAATATCATTGTCTATTTTTTCCAAATTAGTAGCTGTTATTTATGTTCATAGTTGCAGTGGTGTAATCGACAATAATCTCTCTCTCCAGATATTGGTCCATGGAGAGTTTATGGGCTTAGATGAAGACGGTAATTCCGCACACTCTGCTGCCGCCGTTGCTGTTGCTCCTCAACCGCGGGAGACGCTCACACACGTCTACAAAACCGGTGTCTACGGCCGGTGCTCTGCCTCCTGCGATGGAGGCATGCAGTATCGCAGCGTGGAGTGCTGGGTTCAGGACCCGGCGAACCCCCGTGTGGTGGATGAGTCTCACTGCATCACCCAGCGTCTGCTGAGGCCACACAGCCAGCAGGCCTGCAACATGAATCCGTGTGCTGCTGAGTACAGCGTCTCCAGCTTCAGCGCGGTGCGTATCTCACACGTTTGATGGCCGTCATGCAGACAGGCAATGAAGAAGAAGTTAAAGACCTAACAGAAATAGACTCATCAATGTATCAATACATCAATATCTCGGTCATGAGAAACACTGAGGTTTATGGTCAATGTTACAAAATTTAGAAAGTAACTGATATGGCATAGAGGCTACCAACTGTCTTGACTATGGCTTCTTTCATCTCACCATTATGCTGAAGTATGAAAATGGATTTAGTAACGATATATATATGTTTATTTTGTTTAAAATTGTATTTGAATATCTTGTTGCATGTGATGGTCAGTGCTCGGTGACTTGTGGGGAAGGCCAGCAGACGAGGGAGGTGAACTGTGTGGGGGCGAGAGGTGAACGCGTGGCTGACCGCGCCTGTAGTGGACTGGCAAGACCCCCTTCTGTCCAGGCCTGCCGCAGACCTGCCTGTTACGCACACATCACCTGGCATGTGACCGACTACGGACTGGTGGGTGAAATTGAACAAAACAAAACAGAAAAGTGTTGGAGTATAGGTAGACTGGGAAGAAAGCTTGTGTCTTTCCTTTTTTTCCTCCACATAATGTACCCTCTCATGTCTTGTCTCTGCAGTGCACCAGAAGCTGCAGTGGCGGTGTGAGGGAGAGGAGAGTGGGCTGTTTAGATACGGATTTGAACCCCTACCCAGAGGCCCAGTGTGGAACAGCCACCAAACCTCGCTCTGTGGAAACATGCAACTCACAGCCCTGTCCCGGAGCACAAAGTGAGCCAAATCTGAGCCAATCAACTGCTTTGGTTTGATTGTCTGTGCTTTTGTTTGTATTTAACCAATGCACTTTACATTTAGCGGTCCCAAGTTTACTGGACCCAAGGGCCCATGAGAGCACCATGAGAGGATTTGTACCCCATGTTCCAGAAGACCCTTCAGGTATGTAGAGCATGTGGAGGATGTTTTGTTGGAATGCTATTCTCTTTTCTGTGCATTGTTGAAATACATGCAATTATTTTCTACATGTAGCTAAAGCAGTAGTACAACAGATGCACAGAGGATATTTAAAATGAATGCACAACCAGTTATTTGATTATATTCAAGTGAATGCATCCTCGGGCAGAAAATGTGCCCTGATGTTTAGACCGTGATTGCACTGCTTTCTCATCGCTTTCTTGTTCCTTTTTTTTACACACACAAAGTCCAAAGTGTCTCTTTACTACCTTACCGCTGAAAGTCATATTTACATTCTAAAAAAAATAAATACCCGTCTTAAATTAACTACTGACAAATTGAATGCTAAACCGGTCATCACAGGTCTATAGCATGTACAGTATGCTTGTTTGACCATGTCTGCATATGTGTTTGCTTGCTTTAGCTTCCAGGCCACAGACAAACATTGCCTTCCCTGCTGTGATTGGTCCTCACTGTGCACAGTCGTTATACGGCTGCTGTCCCGATGGGCACACCTCCGCCGCGGGCCCAAGGAACGAGGGCTGCTCCCAAGACGACTGCGTTCGCACCAGGTATCGCTGCTTCCTGCGTCCGACTCTTTAAAACAATCTATGACACAAATGGAAATGATGACTCAATAGGAAATGTGTCCAACATTTAAAAAAAGAAATCTCTCTTCCCAGGTACGGCTGTTGTTTGGATGGGGTGACTCCAGCGCAAGGATTTGGAAGGGCTGGATGTCCCGAGTACCTGACCGCTGTGGTAGGAATCACATCCGTGATAATGTGGATCTATTAAAGTGACACTCCACTGTATCTCACTTTTAAACAAGAACTGACCTTATACAGTCCCTGCTCACACCAACACACACACATATATGTAAATGTACTGGCTTTACAGTAAAATGTATCTCTCTGTTTCTGTCCTTTTCCCTAAGCAACACACACCACCTTCTGCCCCTCAACCCTCCGGCAATGTGTGCTCCATGCCTCGTGACGAGGGCCCCTGCGATACGTGGAAGGTCCGCTTCTACTTTGACTTTGGCACGGGAAACTGCACTGCGTTCTGGTACGGAAGCTGCCAGGGCAATGCTAATAACTTTGTGACCCTGGAAGCGTGCCAGAGAGAGTGCGGGGATGTGGGGATGACGGAGCCCCCACCTGCATCTCGCAGAGGGACCCCAAGGAGAGCGGCACAAAGCGGTGCTTTGATGGCAAGGGCATGACCAAGCTCACCAATAATACCTCCAAATCATGGGATAATCAGAGTCCCGCCTCTATGAAGCTAATCCCGGAATATTTACATGTATCACATTCACAAACATGTATTCTAAAAGTTACCACATCCTACCTTTCATTTAAACATCAGACTACATTAAATGATCTAGACTGTCTTACATTATAACTAACATGAACCCAGCTCATGGTTCTGATTTTGTTATCGTTTTGAGCTTTGTATTTTGTTTGTGACGTTTAGTATATTTTGCCTTTTAGATGAGGACTACAATAAAATAATGTAATTGTGATTGTAAGTCAAATCATAAACCATAAAAAATGTGTTTTCTCTTGTCTCCATCTGCTTTTGATATGTCTCTAAAAATGCACATGATTCTAATTTGACCATCTTTTTTTTAAACTATCAGTCAGTTTTTACTAAACAAAATACAATGGTGTGATCATATAACATGCTATATTTACATTTACATTATGTTTTCCTTTCTATTATACTTCTGCTTACTACACAACAGCATCGGCCAGTTACACCACTGAAATACTACACATTGATGCATCAATAATAATAATCCAGTAATAAAATATGCAATATAATATATAGAATACTTTTTTGCAATAATTAAGAAGGCCTAAATAAGATTTTAATGAAAGACTTTTACTTGTAATTGAGTATTTCCCTTTATGTAATTTAAACTTTTACTTGAGTAAAGAATATAAATGCTTTTCCCACCAAATACATTATTAATCATGACGAGAAGTCACATTGATTGACTGTATATTTAAGGTCAGACTTTTATTTTGAAACTAAAACTTTATTTTGAACGCACCTCACCGGAAATATCTTAATTCATTTCCTCTGAACGTTTTCCCCCAAACAGCTAGTTTAGCTAGATTACACGGAGAATTGAGAAGCATTAAACACTGCGTTTTTTTCAGCTTCGCATGTCCGATAAACAGACAGGGTCTGCAGTCAGCCTAAACATGGTAAGAGCGTTTTGTTTTACGCTTTAAGAGATGAAAATACGATGTAGTTTCTACGGTAACTGCTAGCTCCTGTTAATCCATCATAGCTAGCTATGCTAACGCTACGTGGGTATCGTTAACTCTTGTCAAACGTCTTCTGTTGCCGTTAACACGTATTTTAATGCGTAATTTAATTCACTAATTTCCATTTGTTAAACTGACTGTGGATGAAGTGATTTTTAAAATATTTTAAATTATTCTTTTGTCAAAGATGAACGTCAGCTATTGCGTTAAAGTTGCAGTTAACAAACAACCAACGTCTGTCCTGTTTGAAGAGGTTCCTCGTGTTGAATCGGAGCTAAATATAGAACTGCGCCGCGATAATGTAGGTGGTGTGGAGAAATATAACGAGCTGGCGCCATTGTGTGTATTTAATGCTATTAATCATCTTTACAGTCGCACACAATTTTGCTTGTCCAACCAACCAAGAGACCCGAGGGCCGCACTTACGCCGACTATGAGTCAGTGAATGAATGTATGGAAGGTGAGTGTTCACGAACACAACACGGTGCTGTCTGTACCTGCGGTCCATTCAGTGTAGTCTCAACCCGTATTCTGTCAGCACCATTACATTTCAATAATGTTCCTCATTGAGGCCAATTCAGTATTTATTACATATTCACCACATATTTAAGACTATTTACAGTTTAGGATCAGTTGGAGGCAGCGTGAATGCCATTTAATCTGTATTAAAATAGTAAAAGTTTTTACATTTATTTTGTAATTTCTTGGTTATTGAATGGTAAGTGTACTGTACATGTTGCAATGAACAATACACTGGAGTTGAACCTATATTTCATTAATAGTTTTACATTTATTTTTCTCCTTTTCAGTCTCTCCAATGAACAATTTTACATTGTTATGAAAGCTGCAATGTACTCTAAATGGCGTTGCTTCCATTCATGTCTTACACCTTTCTTCTAGGTGTTTGCAAAATGTATGAAGAGCATCTTAAGAGGATGAATCCAAACAGTCCCTCCATCACGTATGACATCAGTCAGTTGTTTGACTTTATTGACGACTTGGCAGACCTGAGCTGTCTTGTGTAAGTATGATTTTAGCTTATCAATTTGAATGAAAGCCAACCTTGCATTGAGTGTGTATATCGATCACTTCAAGTGAAAAAATATCATTGAAATGTTTGCACAGGTACAGAGCCGACACTCAAACATACCAACCATACAACAAAGACTGGATCAAGGAGAAGATATATGTCCTTCTGCGGCGTCAGGCTCAGCAGGCAGCAAAGTAAAGGCATCGGTGTGGAGTTGTCCGGCTACACTTGGAAGGAGTTTATACTGCACTGTATTTCCACAGCATCTGGAAGATCTTTGTATAAGGACACTGTTGTCAGTTTGACATGGGGAGGGTTTACATATTCTACTGTACATGGGGAGAATGAAGGGGTTTGAAAACTGGGGGAAAGAAATGGAGTCGTGCTCTGCAGCATACATAGCTGTAAGAAATAACATTTTGACTGAGAGGGATTCGTGCTTGGCGAAATGCTCCACGGGTTAGGTACAAACTTTTTTTTTTTGTCAAATGTTCAGTAGTGTGCTTTCAGTTCTCCTAAAAGTTATGACTTTTTTTCTTCTTTTTTTTTACATTTACTGGGCAGTTGGCTTTGAACATGCTGTGGATTTTGAATGCAGATGCTTAATTTTTTGAATGACATAAATGCCTGCAGACTGACCAACCCATAAAGAGCCCAGATTTATTTTCCATATTTTATCTATTGTTATATTGCCACTATATCCTACCACCATGATGTAAAATGTTGTTGTTTTTTACATTTTGTTTTGCGTAGTATCTGATTTCAACTATCCAGTTTCTGTTTTCAACAAAATAAACTATTGTTTTCTGAATTGTTTGCCCTCTGGAATTTCAATACAACCACTCGCACAGTGAGGAATACATTCATTGTTTATTCAGAGTCTCCGAGTGTAGAAATGACTGGTTGACAAGGATCTACATGTGGATCCATTTGTGTGTCTAATGGGCTCCACTACTGGGTGAATATGTTGAGTGGCTGGATGGTAAGTTATATGAAAGATAAAGAGCAGCCGATGTTGGATATTTCTGGAGCCTCCCGAGTCATTTCTGCTTATTATAAATAACATTTCTGGACTGTTATGTTACTGTCTCTTTAAATGTGGCGGACTGCCCTGTTGTTGCTGTGCTGGAAACCCCGTACTGACTCTGAAGGGACCCAAGATGGCTGAATACTCACGGGGGGGGCAGTTAGCAATTATCTGAGCAAGACGTCGGAAATGAATGGCATATAGCACTATAATGTAAAGCGTTACACTGAAATAATTATACGACTACCGTTTGTTGGTTTGCATACTTTTTCGGGATGCATGAATACCACTAAAGGAGAGAGTGGTCTCTCCGCGGCCCCGAGCCAGAACATGGCGGAACACTTGGGGAAGAAATAGCAGCTAACACTAGCTAGCTGGCGTATTACTCAGACAGAAAGAAACATTGCCGTGGGGTAAACACGGTATCTTCGGTCCGCAAGTGTGAAATAATGTTATCGGTGCACAGCACTGGACATTTTGCTTTCAAGAGTTGTTTAACATTGAATATATGGAGCGTAGGTACTTAGCGTACTGCTAGCTAGTTAACTCGTTAGGTTTTCTAGCTAACGTAACTGGCTAACGTTGCCCGCAAGCGTACAAACTGTACTAATAAGCAGGTAGTTTGTTTTGGTAGGACACAGATCGTAACGATTGGGGCTTATTGTAAATACTCTTTCAACTGTGTGCTAGGACTTCCCAACGTCTGTCTGTCCTCGTTTAGTCGATTAACGCGTTAGCTAACGTCAATGCCCTCCGCACTGTAAACTGTCGTTAGCTTGCTACAACGGTCCGTGAGACGTTGTCTTCAACACTGGCGAGATAAGTTTAGAGGCTGCTCGTGAAAATAAACCGATATTGTGGTTGATGCAGAATCGATCGGGGCATCTTCCTGCGTACTAGCCTGGGTGTTCCGCTTTTAAGCTCCTTCAAAGAACCGATTGCTTGGTTGACATCTGACACTAACGTCAAGTTAGCCGAGTTAACGTTGTATAAGTGATCAGGTGTAGAGAAGTGAATTGAAGTTGTGGCGCTACTAGGTGAAGCAGACACCCTGTAAAAGTCAAGAAGGTCCGGAAAGGGGAAACCGGTCACAACTACCTGCCAGGATGACGGACACTCGTCGACGAGTCAAAGTCTATACTCTCAACGAGGACCGACAGTGGGACGACCGTGGAACCGGCCACGTCTCCTCGGGCTATGTGGAGCGTTTGAAAGGCACGTCTCTACTGGTGCGAGCAGAGAGTGATGGTAAGCAACGATCTAAGGCAAGAGGAATGGCGTATGCTAAATTACAGATCACTTACAATTGTATAGTCGCTCAATACTTACTATAGGTAAACAATACCGTACACACACTTATTTTGACCGGTGGAACCATGTATGTAAACCTCCTTTATGATATATAACTTAAGATCCTAACCTACCCTCCTCATGACAGTCTTTTTGACAACACCTTTGTTATTCACCTGACAGGTTCTCTACTGCTGGAGTCCAAAATCAATCCAAACACAGCCTACCAGAAACAACAGGTCAGTACATAGCATAGTATGCTCATCTAGAATATGGATTTCTTTCTCTGTGCACTGAGTCTAAATTGCCCTTGTTTTTATTTTTTGGAAAGGATACTTTGATAGTATGGTCAGAGGCAGAAAATTATGATCTGGCACTCAGCTTCCAGGAGAAGGCTGGCTGTGATGAAATCTGGGAGAAAATATGCCAGGTAGCTGCACTTTCTATGTGTGGGTGTGTGTTTGTCTGCTCCATCTGTGTATGTGTTTGAATTCAAGTGTGTTTTTGGTTTCTGTAACTAGTCCCATCCTATTTAATAGTATGTTTGTCTCATTGGTTAAGGTTCAGGGAAAGGACCCATCAGTGGACATTACCCAGGACGTGGTCGACGAGTCTGAGGAGGAACGCTTTGACGACATGTCCTCGCCGGGTCTGGAGTTACCGCCGTGTGAACTGAACCGCTTGGAGGACCTGGCTGAGCTGGTGGCCTCCTCACTCCCGTCACCACTGCGGCGCGAAAAACTGGCACTAGCCGTGGAGAACGAGGGCTACATTCGCAAGCTCCTGGAAATGTTTCGTGTGTGTGAGGATTTGGAGAACAGAGAGGGACTGCATCACCTGTACGAAATCATTAAAGGCATCTTCCTGCTGAATCGTACCGCACTCTTTGAGGTTATGTTCTCTGAGGAGTGCATCATGGACGTCATTGGTTGTCTGGAGTTTGATCCGGCACTCGCGCAGCCACGGCGGCACCGGGAGTTTCTAACTAAGACGGCCCGCTTTAAGGAGGTGATCCCCATCTCTGATCCTGAACTGCGTCAGAAAATACACCAGACGTATCGGGTGCAGTATATTCAGGACATGGTGCTGCCCACGCCCTCTGTTTTTGAGGAAAACATGCTGTCCACCCTGCACTCCTTCATCTTCTTCAACAAGGTGGAGATTGTGGGCATGCTACAGGTGAGATAGTTGGACGTGTTTTATACGGGTCGCTAGTGGAGGCTATTTGTTGTTGTTTTCAAATAAGATGCGTGTGCACCACACTTTCCCTTTTTTAAAAATGTTTTCACTGTATTTACTGTACGAGCTTTACAGAATGACAATCCTGCAAAACATCAAAGGGCAAAAATGAAAGAATATATTTTTTTTTAAATAGTGTTTATGCCATGAGCACTGGAAATTACAGTAATTGTCGGATTGTTCAAAGGTTTTAATTTAGGCTCATATAGCTTTACCCAGTCTGAGTTTGTCTGCTACTCTTTTATGGTCATGTGACCTTTGTGTTTTTGTACTGTGTCAACTCAGCAGTGTTTATGTATGGCCGTCTCCATAGAGATGGGGAAGTGTTGTGTAAATCAGTTATGCTGCGCTAGAGGAAAACAAACTGCCACGCTGTTGACTCTGGTCCACGGTGCTTTGTGAGGTTCTGAGGTCAAACACGACTGATACGGACCTTTTCTTCTTCCTGTCTTGTCACATGAACAGAACAAGTGTTCTAATTATTTCAACAAGCACTTGATTTACTGGATTGCAGATACTATGGAAGAACTGAGTTGTCAGTGTGAAACATCCAATGTCTCAAAACCCATCAGGAAATCCACACAAATGTTCTGTGGTAGTTCTAAAGACTTTTTATATGCAGTAGATCTTCTTTAATGTAAACTGTAATAGTTATAAATAACAGTAAACAGAATATACACGTCTCTACTATGATGGTTATAATGACAAATTATATTGCACTATAACGTCAAATTCAGTCACGGTAAATATGGTTGATGTTATTTCTGTTTCCTGGTAATTTGTGTCTGACACACATCATCGTACATCAACAACAGCTTTGTAGCGACAGAGTTAACGGTGCACAATTGGCCCAGGATGAGTGTGAGAGTCGAGGGTGATGTTTCCATGTTCTGATCTGTTGACCCTCTGTGACACTCGCCTCTTCTTATCTCCCTGTTTTGACGTCAGGATGACGAGAAGTTCCTGACAGACCTCTTTGCACAGCTAACGGATGAGGCTACAGATGACGACAAAAGACACGAACTGGTATGCCAGACCTTCACCAGGCATTCATAAATTACTGTTCTATTTTTATCCCTTTCCCTCATTTCACTGAGCGGTGCTTTGTTTCTTCCTTTTTACAGGTGAACTTCCTAAAGGAGTTTTGCGCATTCTCACAAACGTTACAACCTCAAAACAGAGACGCCTTCTTCAAGACATTGTCAAACATGGGCATTCTACCGGCACTAGAGGTCATACTGGTGAGTGCGGCAAGCTCAACACCAATCAGTCGATATCATCAGTGGAGATGACGTTACCAGTGTCGGCTTTATGTGCAACGGTGCATCTGTTCCATGCGATGCTCTTTTGCTACCGTAAAGTGTGCATGGTGAACATGGAGAGGGTTGACTTGATTTACAGCTGATTCAGTTTTGACTCTCAGAAGTGGATTAGGGCTCTCTCAAAAACAACAAGCGAATGCCACTTTTTTTTAACACACCCATAAACTGCAGGTGCCTGGAATCTCTCACAATATGCATATTTTCTCAGAAACTTGCCACGGCACCTCTTTTTTTTTGTTTTGACATTGTCAGTCCCAGTTTTATTTGTTGTTGTTTGTTAAATCAGTTACTTTTACACCAGTGACTGCAAAAGAGCGATCAAGAATGGATCTGATGTGAGAGATTCACAGCCAAATACCTGCATCTCCTCAGCCTCTGAACATTCATTTGGTTACGTTTCTCCTGTTTGTGCCTAGTTCACAGAACAACCCATTATCCAGTGATAACAAATTGTGAAAAAATGTACTTTGGACATTGCAGGTCAGGGCAAAATATCTAAGCAACTGCATAAAAGAGATTGAAACATCAAACAGTAGTTTGATCACCAACATGTGCTCATATGAAATGTGTTCCTGTAACACATATAGACCTAAACCGTTTGTTAGTTACACCCACTTCCTCCCTACTTGTCCACTTACACCCTTCTGAAGTCAACTAAGAAGAAATCTAAAAATGTTGGTGAAAGTAAATGCTGTTGGTTCCGTTTCTGTTTTGTTGTTAAGATAATACAGGCTTTACTGATCTCTGATGATTCTACTTCATGTTGGTGAAACAGGGAATGGATGACGTTCAGGTGCGTGGGGCAGCCACAGATATCTTCTCTTATCTGGTGGAGTACAACCCCTCCATGGTACGAGAGTTCGTCATGCAGGAGTCTCAGCAGAACGATGACGTGAGTATATGAACAAAGTCAGTCAGGGATATCGGAGAATGAGTTTTCATCCTTCCACCACTCGGTGGATTTACGTGTTTCTAACGCTTACTTATCGGCCCCTCCAGGACATCCTCCTGATCAACCTGATCATAGAACACATGATCTGTGATACAGACCCAGAGCTGGGCGGAGCGGTGCAGCTCATGGGTCTGCTGCGGACTCTGGTGGACCCTGAGAACATGCTGGCGACTGCAAATGTAAGTTTGGGTTTTTACCTTTCTAACGCGTCCGTTCATACCGACAGCGACTTGAAGAGTTGTGCTCTGTCTCATAGTGGTGCTTTACATTCCCGCTTTTACTCATTACAGTGAGACACACTGGTTTTAACTGACATGGGGAGATTTACCATATAACAGTCTGTCCATTCTGGGTCACAGTACACACTTTTGATTGGCCGAGTATCATCGTGTGAGATGAACACATGTCATTGGTCAGTGTTTCCTGGACCGCTGAGCGAGTGGCTCGAAAAGTTCAAATAAAAGCATCTGTTCAAATTTGAATAGTTCCCAATTATCTATCGGCTGTAGATCCACATACTACATATTAGTGACCCCTGCCTTATATATTATAATATCTGTAGCTGACTGTGTTGTACTTTCTCCAGAGTTAGGCAGAGATGGGAAGGACAGGGTTGTTACAAGGAGCAAAGGAAGGTGGAATTGTTAACATGGAAGTGCCACATTCCCTTCTACGCAGGCAAAAGACCAACTTTTGATCCAAATGTAGCAATCGGCTGTTAAAACAACAAACTGAAACATTCCTACCAAATACAGTGACTGTCCTGCTCGTCAAGTTACTCTCCAGTAGTTGAAAACAATTTTTGTCTTTTATGTATAGCGTTCTGTAAATGTTTTTTAGTTGCGTTTCTAAGTAAAAAAAAAAAAAAAAAGATTTTCTTTTTTCTCCTCCAGAAAACGGAAAAGACGGAGTTCCTGAGCTTCTTCTACAAGCACTGTATGCACGTCCTCTCAGCGCCACTGCTGGCCAACACCACAGAGGACAAACCGAGCAAAGGTGTGTGTGTGTGTGTGTGTGTGTGTGTGTGTGTGTGTGTGTGTGTGTGTGTGTGTGTGTGTGTGTGTGTGTTGGTTTTGTAAATACAGCTTTGACTCTAATGCACAAGTATTTCATGTTGCCTACCGCCTTCATTCTTCTCTCAGATGACTTTCAAACATCCCAGTTGCTGGCCTTGATTTTGGAGCTGCTGACGTTCTGCGTCGAGCACCACACCTATCACATCAAGAACTACATCATCAACAAGGACATCCTCAGGAGGGTGCTGGTGCTCACGGCCTCTCAGCACGCCTTCCTGGCACTATGTGAGTCGCCCGCGATCGCTGTAGTTCTTAGTACCCGTTAACCCGGGACAACGGTCTCACGTCGATTATGAATGGGTTTGTTTTGAGCTCATCTCTCTGGGTTCAGGTGCCCTGCGCTTCATGCGGAGGATCATCGGTCTGAAGGATGAGTTCTACAATCGCTACATCATGAGGAACTTTCTCTTCGAGCCCGTCATCAAGGCCTTCCTCAACAACGGCTCACGCTACAATCTCATGAACTCGGCCATTATTGAGATGTTTGAGTATGTCCGTGTGGTGAGTGTTTTCTTGAGTGTTTTCTCACAGCTAACGTGGATATTCTGCCCATTGTTTTCTGTTTTGGGCTAAGTGATTAGGTCATTTTATACCCCCCGCACAAAATGACGTTAATTATAAGAGGCCCTTTCCTGTTAGTCCTGCGCTTTATTGACTCAATTAGCTTTTCAAAGCACTACCCATTCTTAGAGGTGCTGACATTTGACATTACATGTAACATTTTATGGATTCATTTTAACTTGTTTGGTGTGTTCTCCCCTCTCTCCCCGGATCTTTTTATCCACACGTCATTTCTCTCTCTCTCTCTCTCTCTCTCTCTCTCTGTCTCTGTCTCTCTCTCTGTCCTGCACTGTGAACTATTTCTTTTACCTTTTCATTCTGCCCTCCCACTGTGTCTCTACACTCCTCCTCCTGTCTCCTCCCATTACCCCCAGGAGGACGTGAAGTCTCTCACCGCTCATATAGTAGAGAACTACTGGAAAGCTCTGGAAGATGTCGACTACGTCCAAACGTTCAAGGGCCTAAAGTTGCGGTATGAACAGCAGCGAGAGAGACAAGACAACCCCAAACTGGATAGGTGAGCAAACCAAGGCTGCTCTCCTGCAACCATTACACAACCACTAGTGATTTAGTGAGTGCGAGTCCTTTGTCTGAATAAGTGGAACAAACGATGTCGCTGTCAATGCGGCGCTTCCTCCTCTCCAGCATGCGCTCCATCCTGAGGAACCACCGCTTCCGCCGCGACGCCCGGACTCTGGAGGACGAAGAGGAGATGTGGTTCAACACGGACGAGGACGACCTCGAGGATGGCGAGGCCGTGGTTCCTCCCTCTGACAAGATGAAGAGCGAGGAAGACCTCATGGAACCTATAAGCAAGTTCATGGAGAGAAAGAAATGTACGTATGGCAACGCATCGCTTCCCACCCGTAGTGGGTGCTTTGGGGGTAAAAACCGGGGTTTATTGCAGGACAGAATATTTGTGGTAATATTAGTGGTTAATAACTGACTTTTGAGAATGAGAACTATATATCTGGTATGTGTGGTATCTAAACTTTACAAGGCTGCACTTTTATGATCATATCAGTATGAGATGATAATAATAATAACAAGTACTGAGGAGGGAATACTACCAGGAAAGGAGTTTTATGTACCGGCCCGTTATAGTCATTTGCTGTCGTATGATAAATGCACTTTTCACGAGGTGTTATTATATACTGTCTGGATTTGTTCTAGTGCTGTTTTGGGAGCATTGATGTTAGATGCACAGTGCTTATGGTGGACATGTATTTTGGACGGTACATCTACCTGGTGCATGAATACGTCAGAAACAACACTTTGTACTGTAGGTTGTTTGTGGTGCGTTAAACATGGGGATAAAGAGCGTTTGTTGTCTCCCTCTCCCTCCCAGTGAAAGACACAGACGACAAAGACGTGCTGGGGAAGTCGAGCTTATCCGGCAGGCAGAACCCGAGCTTCAAGCTCTCCTTCTCCGGCTCCACTAAGACCAGCCTGTCCAGCCCTCCGTCATCTGCCTCACTGAACCCAGGCTCTCCAGGATCACCGGGTTCTCCAGGCTCAGGGGCACGGAGCTCACCCTCCACCGCGGCCGTAACCACGAAGGTACCCGTCGGCATTTTATCGGTGAAGATGTGGGTCATGACCTCAGCCGTTTTCTGTGAAGACGCTCCGCTTGTATTCAGCGCCATCGAGAGACGTCTGTTCAGTATCAAACGCTGCTTAACTGAAGGGAAGGAAGGATCCGGTGAACACAGAGCTTTAACTATGAGCCTTCACACTTCGACTGTTAATTTTCACACAACTCCCACCATCCTCGTTGTGTCTTACAAAGAATAGTCCTCACCACCAGTGTGCAACTGGGCTGTACCACTGTTCCCTACTGACTATTTAACAAGAGGGAAATGGAGGGAGAGAGACTGGTCAACTTAGTATTATTATTATTATAATAATAATGGTGACTTCTGTCTTTGGAGCCATCGCGTCGTATGCTCGTGATGATGTCATTACATTGCAGAACGTGACGTTACAAAACTATCGACGCCTTTGCAGTCTGCACACAAAAATATGCATTTGTCTAAAAATTAAAAAATGTTCATAGTTGAAATAGTGGGAGTTGTTTTGTTCATGTTTCCACAGTCTTTGGGATCGATATCTTTATTTATTCAAATTTGCTGAAAACACATTTTTGTATTTTTAGTTTTATTTATGACACAATTTCACTACTTTTATCACTTATTATGGTTTGTCGACTTCATAACCTTTTTAGCTTAGGTTGTACAGATTTTAGGAATATTCAGATAAGTTCAAAGGGTCTGACTAATTGATTTGTGACGTGCGTTTTGTCTTCAGGGAGGTTTAGTGGGACTGGTGGACTATCCCGACGACGACGACGACGAGGATGAAGAGGAGGAGGAGGACGGGGAGAGTAAAGAGGACCCTCTGCCACCTTCGAAGAAGTCCAAACTGAGTTCCTAAAGGAGCGCCGCTGTCCCGGCGTGCGCTCCGCTCGGACGGTCTCGGCTTCACAGACTTCACGCAGGAACGATCAGACTTGTAAACAGATTGAATGAATTCGAGCCACCCCCCCCCCCCCTCGCCGTCGGCGGGTGGCCAAACGAGGAGCAGACTGTGAACGGATACCAAGCCTCCTCAGACTAGCCCACTTCATACAAGTGCCAATCAGGAAACCAGGAGTGAAAACGCGTCTGAAAGGTGGATCAGGCGTGTGAATGTCGGGGGGAGAATCTCACTCGCTAGATCGTCGGCGGACTCGGACAGCACCGGACGGGTTTGGAGTTTGGTTATTTAGCAACCGGAGGAAAACGACCACATACAACACACACGTACGCGCAGACTGAACTCCCAGAGAGCTCGGAGAGAGGCTCGGACCATAACCCACTGCCCCCCCCCACCACCCCCCCACTCAGGGAAGGACATCACAGCGGCCCAAACGGGTCGGCCAGTTCAAACCCAGAACCACCACTCACACCGCCCTCCTCAGAATTCACCTTCCTCCTTGTTTCCTACCCACTTCTTTTCCTTCTCTTTCCTCCTTTCTTTGTCTTTTTTTTTTTTTTTTTTTTTTTTTTTTTTTTTGTTGAGTTAGTATATAGGACCAGACGGAGGCAGCATGCGGCAGAGAGCTGTCCCTGTTGTCGTTTGATGATGTCATCAGTGTTGTCGTTCCTCAGCGGACGTTCTTTCTCTGAAGAGAAGCAAAAAGCCAGCAGTTTCTTCATGATTTTCTTTATGTTCTCTATTTGTCTCTCAAATCGTTCTCCTGTTTTTTTGTAAATGACAAAAAAAGAAAAAAAAAAAAAAAGACCTGCCTTTAAATGTTCAGGACGTTTTCAGTCACACTTGAACAGGTTTTTAAAGACCTCAGTAGGTGAGCTAGTTTTACCCTTTTTGCCCTTTGAAACTGCAGATTTTTTGGAGAATTTGTAATCCCGTCTTGATTAAAGATTGAGTGGAATTCTAGATGTGATGAATTTTGTCATATCTTTTCATTTTTATTTTTTTTTTCCCTTTTACATGAGTGTACACTTAGTTGTTCAGAATATTTGGGACCATTAAAATGATCTTTGCTGTAAGACGTCCTGAATACCTCCAGTGTTTCCTTGCTGCAGCGTTCTGTTCTTGATCAGTCATTGAAGAGTTTGACCCTATAACTGCAGCGCAGGAGGTGCCGCTGGGTTCAACATGGTTCCACAAACTACTATCTGGCAACTCCACTCCACTCTGAAGATTAAAGGAAGTCCTCCAATCCCACCCTACTGCTGTACAAATGTAATATTTCAGTGTACATTTTCATACTTTGAAACATGTCTGTTATTACCCAAACAAATGTTGTGAAACCATGTACATGAAAAAAATATATGGTCAAATCTTGTTGCGCTAGGACAAACTCATTTTGTTGATTGAACAACTTTCAAGATTTATTTATTTGTTTTCAAACCTTAGTTCTTTTATTTCATTTTTGGGCCATACCTCAGTTGCTGATGTGGTTATTTTCCACCAGGTGGCGCTCTAAGTCCATAACAGACTGCCCGTCCCTGTGAAACTCTTACAGTAGATATGTTTAGGATGTCAACACTCTGAAAATATGTTAATGCATCTACTGCACTGGGTCATTTTAAGTGTTATTGTTACTCTTGGCGAGTCGCTTTCAGGTCCTCCATATGACAGCATCACTATAAACTCAAATATGATATTCAGAGTGAACATTTAACAATAACTGACTCAGTCACTTTACCTCCTGGAGGATAAAAACAACATGGTACCCTTGTATGTAGATTGACAGTAGTTTTCTACGTGTGCGCGTTCATTTGACCATAAGTGTTCTTCAGTTGGAGGAAAGGTAGAGTTCACATGCTCCTTTAGTATCCGACATGAAAGCCTCAGCACACTGGTACAAGTGTTTTATAATGAGTGAAAATAGTTTTTGAGAAATGTCAGCACCTCCCAGCTTATGCGGTCGCCTCAGTGGGAGTTTGAGCACGACTCAAAAAAACAAACAGCACCGAGGCCACCGAGGAGTCGCTGTGTTGTCCCTCCAAGTGCATTGTGGCCCTCGAACGTTGCTTATTAATTATAGCGGCCAACAGAAGAGGATCGCCCGGTACTCAGCGTGCGGCGAGAGCCGTCGCACAACGCCTATTAAGGCTCCCATTCACATGAAAGCCGTCGGCAGACAACGGCGGCTTTTCAGGAGCAGCCCTCCCTGCCAGCCTCCGCTTGCTCCTCAGCAGGAGTGTGGCTGTGTGTGTGTGTGTGTGTGTGTGTGTGTGTGTGTGTGTGTGTGTGTGTGTGTGTGTGTGTGTGTGTGTGTGTGTGTGTGTGTGTGTGTGTGTGTGTGTGTGTGTGTGTGTGTGTGACCTCCCCAGCCTGCTGCCGGTGCCAGCCACTGCTGCACCAGAATGCCGGCTCCACTTCCAGTGCCAAGGCGCTCACCCGGCTCTGCCCGCCTGTATGTCTGCCAGACTGAAGAGTCCCCCCCCCATCGGTGACACTGCTGTCCGGCTTCCTGCTGGGCCCATGAAAAGCCTCTTTGACAGCTCTCTCGATTGGCTCGGCTCCCTGAGCATCCAGGCTGCCACTTATCAACCGTCTCCGATTGATCACGTCGGCAGATATGTATGCAAATGATGACACTCGCACAGCGGCGTGTAATCACGCGCTGCAAAACAATATTGCAATGTGTGTGTGGGGATAAGTTGTATGCATGTTACCATAATTGCATATTGCAATTTAGGGAGAAACTAGGAATTATCCTGCTGCCATCCTCCTAAATACTGAGTTAACTCAAACCTGTAATGCACACTATTACATCGACACTGAGGGGATTTCAGCAGCGGTCACTTGTTCAAGGTGTTTCTATTTTTATGTTGCATAAGAAATAAATTCTACTGCAAAATCAATAACTTGATTATGTTATACTGTCTCAAATAACATGAACACTTCAGCTCGTCGGGTCTTTGTTGACCTCAGAAACCTCAGTCTGAGTGTACTTTCTACGCTCTATTTATTTGACTGCTTTGGTTTCTCTTCAGATTCAAACATAAGATAAGAAAAGCACATGATCAGTTTAGAAAACAGTTTTCTAACTTTTTTTTTGGCTCGTGGCCCCTTTACAAAAAAAAGAAGCAGTGTGCAGTCGGGGGCAGTCGTCACGTTTCAGATGCGGTTTCACCAAAAATAGATTCTCCCTCTAAACGGCTCACATTGTTTCATTCGAGTAAGTGTTTAAAAGCCTGAAGGTAAAACTCACAGAAAAGCTCAAAAATAGAGAAAAGTCTGATAAATAAATAAAGGTGTGTGTAGCAGAGCTGTGTTTTGTCTTCTGTCCTAGCCCATTAATCATCTCATGACCCCCAAAGTCTGTCTTCTGACCCTTTGCCAGGGGCCCTGACCCACGGTTTGGCAACCACTGGATTTAACAACCCAACTGTAAAGTATTTAAAGCTAATCCCACCTTCTGTATTCATCATTTTATGTATCAGTCACAAGGGGCTGCTTTTCTATTTACCATTCATAGCGGATACTATTACTTCCACCACTGTCTTTCTCCCATTGAAACTACTTTTTAGACTCTTCCAGCAAGGTTAGTACTGCCTTTGTGCTGTTTTAATAAAATAAACAATATGAATATGAATGTTAGCATTTAGTGTCAGTGACTTAGTTGGTTCTTGATAAGTACTTTGCATTTGCAACGTACAGTAGGTCACACGTGCAACGAAAGGACAACCTGTAGGGAGCAGTAGAGACCACTTGTGTAGATAAACTGCAGCGGATCAATGGAGGAAGAAATAACTCATTAGACCTTTCCTAATTACCTTACAGGCCATCATGGCTGACTTACCTGGTTAGTTAGTTTACTTTGTGTTTGTGGAGTGGCTTTAACTGATCAAAGTGGCAGTAAAAAAAACAGTGATCCATCACCTTGATCCCGTGTAATCCTGCTAACCAAACCGGGATATGAAATAGGAAATGTGTCGAAACACATGCGTTTTTTTTTACGGAAGCCGAGGCCGAGGTTGTCTAAACACCCGCAACAAAGTCCGCACTCATGTCTGCCCACCGGGCCTGGCGTCGCAGCGGACAATGACCTGTGTTTCCCCGGCACAAAGTGCTCTCTGTGTCCGCAGGAGCTCCCCTTTGCGTTAATGGGGAGGTGGGGGGGGGGTTGGCCGTGTTTAGCGCAGCACGTCCGCCGCTGCGTGTGATTAATCACCGCGTTAAAAAAAAAAAAACGCCGCAGCGGAGAAGTCCCCGAGGGGGAGGACCGCGGGGTCAGCGTCCGCCCGGTAGCAAAATGAAAGAGAGGAGAGCAGTCATCGCCCGTCACATGTGGTTCACATTAAGGCGGAGGTGAGATACAGTGAAGTCCCACAGACTGCTCATGAGTGAACTGATGTCTGACACGTTAATGAAGTCGAGAGGTGAGCAGTGGAGGCGCTCGGTTGTCGTCATGATCCTCAGTGTGTGTGTAGGCCCATGTTTTCTATGTAATGGAAACACCACGAGCCTTCTTTGCACCACATGGGCCTATTTTTTGGGGTTTGAAAATCAAGATGCAGTGAAAAAGCACAGAGGGGCAAACACTACCTCTGCCTCACTGAAGGGGGCGTGCGAGAGCCCACGGGTCGGGTTTATGCTTGTTCTGTCGTTGCTCTTCTTCTCTTGTTCTTCTTATATTTTGCTTTGACCGCGAAAATGTAAGATTCAATATTTAAGCTTAAACAAGTCTAAAACAAACAGGGAAATATGACCAAATAAACTGCAATTCAACGTCGGACAGGTAAAGTAACCTTTTATGTGTTTGTTGTTCTCTTTATACATATACATGGTTGTTACGCAGAGTATCGAGGAATCTCACGATTTTCGCGGGTGTCGCTCGCGAGCGCTCCGCTTCTGAAACGCTCCCGGTGGAATCAAATATGTACCTTACCTACGTGTGTAAAGAATGCTGATATGAAATATGAAAAACAACCAGTAGTCAATGTGCAGGCTGCCAATTGAATGGTGATTTAAGCTTCTCTATTGGGTTCATATATTTGTAAATCTGACTTATGTAGCGTCAGCGCCTCACGAGCCACGAACCTCACCGCACGTCACTGTTTCTAATCATGGCCGCTGCTCTCTGCTAAGTTCGCCTCCTTAAATTCATTGTAAACTGTTGTCCAGTGCAGAGACTCCTAAAAGCAATGAGTCCACTTGTCAATTAACAAAAAAATTAAATTGCAACAACTTTAGATATTTTAAGTTATTCATCAAACTTTAAAATAGGGACGCACCGTATTGACTCAAGGTTATCTGTGACAATAGGCCGGCCTGGCATTGGATTGGCCATTATTTGAGTAAATAACAATTGAGAACATTTCTATCTATGTATTTATTTGTTTCATTTTGCTTCACAAAGTGAGGTAAGCACTGACTGATGTTGCCTTACAGATTACTAATTAAACTCTGGTATCGGTCGTTACTCAGTATCGGCCGATGCCCAAAGTCCAGGTATTGGGACTGAAAAAGTCCCCAAAAATGTAAACATTGCTGCTTTAATTTCTCTCACATGACAGTATATTGAACATCTTTGAATTTAATAGTGCTGCTCGGACTAAATAACACATTTGAAGACGTCTTATTGGGCCCTTGGAAATTACGATTCCATTCCAGGGGTCGTATGAAATCTTATACCAAGATATCGCGAAAACACAATTATGTTGTCTAAATTTGAAAACTTGCACATGTTAACTTGATCTCTCCATCCCCATGTTGGGAACCATCTCTGCACACACATGTCTTTTGGCTGCAGCTCAACACATAAGCTCAGAGCACATACAACTGTTCCTAAATGTGGCCCATAAACCAGCGGTGAGCCCGTGCTTCCTTTGTTTTCTCGGCAGCGGGCCGTGGTCCCTTCATAACTCTTGTCGCTCTAAATCAAAGACGAATAATGAGCTTTCCCATGGACGCGTTGGGGGTGTGGAAGAATTTGGCGCTGATCTGCCATTGCTAAATGTTAAGTGGTTGGTATTGTGCCTCAGCATGGGGCACAGGAAACATGGATGTGAATGTAAGAGCTCTTGGGCTGTGTGTTAAATGGAAATGTCACAGTGATAAAGAGCGCACCTTCCGCACCCAGGCGCGTGTGCGTGCGTGCGTGTGTGTGTGTGTGTGTGTGCGTGTGCGTGATGGGTCTGTATACTCTGGAGGCACGCTGTAAATCCTCACCATGAGCTGCAGATAGCTGGTCACACACTTGACTTACGCACACTTGGATCTATTCCTAGAAGCAGCGTATACTTTCCCGGAGTTTACATTTAACAGTGGCGCGCTAGTGTGTGTGTGTGTGTGTGTGTGTGTGTGTGTGTGTGTGTGTGTGTGTGTGTGTGTGTGTGTGTGTGTGTGTGTGTGTGTGTGTGTGGAGTGGTGCCTTGGGATCCGGTCAGATAAAATCGCCCAATCATATAAATTTCTGCGCCTGTTAAAAGCGCATAAAACTCTCACCGAATAAAATAAAACCAACTTCACCGGCCCTCTGGGCGTGTATACTGGGCCTGTTATTTGAAATGGGGCTGTGCAGCGGAGCGCTGGCAGACCGAATGGCTTCTGTGAAGGAGAACGCAGAGAGGCCGACGTCCAACATGTGAAAATCACCCAGGGCCAGAAGGTGAATGACCAAACCATGATGCCCGGGCTATTGAATTTACCTCTCGTAATGTAGCATGAATGAAGCCCTTAAAGGTATCGGCTTGCAGTCAATAAACAGGGGAATCGGACGCATGGTTCAGCAGGAGTTGAACATGTGGGACCAGTCACACACACACACACACACACACACACACACACACACACACACACACTCATGCAGCGCCCCAGTCAGGATACTACTGTGTACGTTCGACTTGACAAATCAAACATCGAGCTATATGTTAATGTCTTGGCAGGCTGCGGGTTCTTGCCGGTAACACAAAACTAACCAAACAGAACTTTTCCCAAATACAGTAGCAGTCAAAATGGTGTTTGACGTTCACAATTTGTGTCCACTTTTTAGTTTCCCGGAGAGTCGAATGCCTGTTTGTAATCAAAAGTGTTTGATTTTCTTTCTTCCGCGCAGCCGTGCCTGATGGCTCCTGCTGCTGGAGTGTCTGAGGCTCTTTTTGACGGAGGCTCTGTGTCGTGTGGCGTTTGGCGTCCGTGCTCTGCCAGGCGGCGTGTGTGGTCAACAGGCGGCCGGGAGAGCGAGAGGGCTGCGGGGGGGTCGAGGCAGAAGCTCCCCCATCGGTCCAGGTCAGTGCCTCGCCGTGTATCTGTTCAGTGTCCGCTCTTCACGCTTTCATTTCTTTTCATCTTTATATTTCTGGCTGACCTCGAATAACTGGTACCTACTGTACGCATTGGCATTTGCCTCTTTTATGAGTTTCTGCATCCTGCTAAGACACATTTCCTCCCCCCCACACTCTTACACCTCATCTTTCTTCCCCCCCCCCCCCCTTTTGCGGCCTAGGGGCATATGGTTTGGCTGGGCAAGAGATAAGAGAGATGTGTCAGCCTGTGGTACCGAACAAACACATCTTTCATTTCCCCCTTTCTTCTCTCTTCCTTTCGACTCCGCCTCCCTGCCTCACTCCTTTCTCCTCTCCTCTCCTCGCCCCTTTCCTTTTCCTTCCCTCATCTCCTCTGCCGCGATCCGCTCACCTCTTTCGTCTCTGTGACGTCTGGGTACAATTAGGAGCAAAAAGCCTTCAGTCTTGTCGTGGGGAGAGAGAGAGAGAGAGAGAGAGAGAGAGAGAGAGAGAGAGAGAGAGAGAGAGAGAGAGAGAGAGACGTTGTTATATTTGCGGGTGATGGAGAGAATGGGCTTCAGATGCTCTCTAGGAGCGATGACGAGGGGGGAAATGAGGGGCTCTGGGAGAAGAGACAGATCTCCTCCTGCTGAATGAAAGGCCCTCTTTCCTCTCTGGTAGGGCACATCAGAGGCATGCGCTCCTCGCTTTTATGGAGGGTAAAGTGGTTTCCACCAAACTCTGCTTCCATTTATCTCCGGCTTGCTCGCCCCTACTCCCTGTGCACACACACACAGACACACACACATCCGTTCACATTTGTGCGGCACATGCACGCTCATGCACATACTGTACACATGCTGGATTTGCTTTGATTCTTGATTGCTTTGGTTTCTGCGGTGGCTTGATCAGGTTACTGTTCAAACTATGTGCCAAGCCTGCCTGTGTGCGTGTGTGTGTGTGTGTGTGTGTGTGTGTGTGTGTGTGTGTGTGTGTGTGTGTGTGTGTGTGTGTGTGTGTGTGTGTGTGTGTGTGTGTGTGTGTGTGTGTGTGTGTGTGTGTGTGAGCCTCTGTATGAGTGTGTAGAAGTATGATGATGGCTCCTCAGCCAGTGGTGGGAATAACACAGTTTCAGCTTCTATTATTAGCTCTCTGTTCCACAGGCCTGATTCTTTCCCTCCGTCTCCCGTCTGACACCAGCGTTTCATTACTATCTGGCTCCGGCGCAGGAAGGGTTACGCTATCGCTGCTTGCTACGGCGAGGATAGCCCCGCTTTCATTCCAACAAGGCTTTTTATAGGCTCCATTACTCCCGCGTACATTGTGTTACATAGTCAGTGTGTCAAGGACTCGGGGTGGGGAGGGGGTAATAGTTCCCAGAGCCAGGCGACACACTTACTAGTCTTTCATCGTGTTGCTCAAACACTCGCACCGACACACAGTCGGCAGATGCTCTTTAACCGGCGAGTATTCCAAGGGCACGGTCCTGAGCTCTGGTCCTCGCATATCACGCTTCAGTCATCTGAACACAGTCACCGCTCCCCACGTGCAGCGACAAATGCATCCCCCCCCCCACCTCCCTATCGGCTACACAAGTTGTCTTCCATTACAGATAAGTGCAGCAGTGATATTGACAGGGTCACGATGCACCATAACTGCCTTGACCTTTTTGAGGCTACTGCCCATTCGACCAGCCAGATGGTCTCAGAGCGTCGACCTCTCGTGGGCTCATGGAAAGAATGTGCAAAAACATGTTTCTTTAAACGATATTCCGCTTACTTTACGGGAACAGCAGAAATGTTGTGGAGGCTGCAGGAAGGGATTTGATTTACACATCGTCGCAGTGAAAGGTCTTTTGTTTGCTGCCGAGGGAAAAAAAAAAAAGAAGTCTAAATAAACATTCATGGATTGTATAAGACGTTTGCTCGACGAGGATTTTCCTCGCTAATCACTAATGCGTATTTGTTTAGGTTTGAAAAGTGTGCATTTGCAGTTATGTAACGTGGATGTTTTGATTGCGAATGAGTCGTACGGCTCTGAACAAAAAAATAAACTTTCCAGTGAAAAGCGCCGAAATCCAAAAGCCCCTCTTTTCCCTCGTGTTTAATTTCTGACCTGAGACCAGTGAGATGTTAGTTTAGCAATGAGTTAGATGTGTCCCTGGAGCTCTGAAGCCAACTGTGAGTTTTGGGATCCGCTTTGTGTGACGGGTCCTCTGTGGTTTTTAACTCTGACCTCGGATCAGAGTAAGTTCAGAAGTTGAGGCTGTGGAGTGTTGCAAATGAACTCTATGAAACTGTCCACAGTGCTGTCCAAGAAAAGACGTGAGGATTCAAGTATTATGATGTCTTTGAGCTTCTTGAAGGATCACGCACACACACACACACACACACACACACACACACACACACACACACACACACACACACACACACACACACACACACACACACACACACACACGCGCTCTGTCATAAAGAGGATGTGAGCTGTTAGCCACGGTTTCCCGTTTGTCAATTCATCAGCCTTGATTTCTGCTGAAGAATCCGTTGGGAACCATATTTTCTCTTTTCGTTACAGTACCAAGCTTGTATTGTTCCAGCAGAAGCAGCAGCAGCAGCAGAGGAGATGGTGATGGTGGTGCTGTTGGGGTTCAGTTAAATCCTGGACCCGCTTGGTCATGTCGCTCACGAGGTGCCGCGGCATGAGGATCTGATGCCGGCTAATGGGCTGAAACGGCTCACTGTAAATGTCGCCGGCCTGCTGGGTGGTCGTGTTTGTCAGGTTGGGGTCATAAAGCCAACTGGTGCTGAAAAGGTTTTGGGCTGGGTCCAGAAAAAAAAAGTCCTTAGCTGGCCCTCAGGCTGCTCCTGGAAAGATGTGAAAAGATTTGCAATGGAAAGTGAAGATTTTCTCTCACTGGGTAACTTGCTAATAATCTCTCATATTCAACTAGCCTCAATATTTGTCACTGGTGGTAAAAATTGTAACGTCAGTTGTTTCTTCATTCAGTTTTCTTAACTAGTGATGCATTCAACCTGCCTTAAAGCTCAATTAAGCAGCATTTAAAATATAATTTTTAATCGAATATCTCTCAAACATGTGAAAGTCTTAAAGTACTCACAAAAAAGGCCTTCAAAGGTATTAAAGAGTCCTAATATTATATATTTAGTTTATCATCCTTACTGGTTTTCATTGATGTCTCCCATACTTTGGACGTTATGACCGTGACACAAATTGCATTGCATTGGGGTTACCGTGGCTAAGTGGAGAGCAGGGCTGCCTTTCAATCAGAGGGTCAGTGGTTCAATCCCCATCTCCAGCTAGTCTCATGTCAATGTGTCCTTGAGCAAGACACTTAACCCCAAAATCACTCCTGTAGCTGTGTCTACAGTGTGTAGATAGATACTGAATTGTAAGTCGCTTTGGATAAAAGCATCTGCTAAATGACTGTAATGTAATGCATTCTATGGTAGTATAAAAGTCTGCAGAAACCCAAGAAAGAACTTTTTTCGTACTGCAGGTCACAGTGAGAATCCAAAACTAACTCTTAGCGGCCCGATGCGGGGGAAAAAAAAAAAGAGAAGAAACTAACTGCCCAGTTGTTAGTGGCAGAGAGCCAAAATAACCATGTGGTTGATGAATAAAGTCAAACATCTAGCCTGGAAAAAGGACTCTGGACCAAACTGAATCTAAAGTTCAGAGAGATGCCCGTGTTGTCCTGTTTCTGCTTCGATGTGCAAGGGATGCTAGTGTTTGCTAACGTGATAGCCATAAGAAATATATACCAATATATGTTTGCTCTTGTTTGCGTGGTCTGCGTTTCATACACATATCTCGTCACTGCTAACAATCTCACGTCGTCTCTCTACAAGTCTCAATTTGTATCAATGCTTCCACACAACCGACCCGAATACCACAACCTACGGCCCTCACCGCGGGGTCAAAGGTCACCTGTTTCAGACTGATGTGATTGACCACTTGCACAAAAGAGCCCCAGTGGCCTGTGTTCGCCGAGGTCCCGGGCCATCCGTTGGCCACAGCAGGGGCAGATAGGGGAAAGGTTTTTCCGAGTCAGAGGTCAGCGAGATGCCACATGCTCGGTCGTCTGTCACATGGCTCGGCCCGTCTCAGATGACAGTGGACGGCTTTGAGAGCCGAGCCCACTCCCCTTTTACGGCCCTCCACTTACGGATGGATGCAATTCATTCAGGCTATCGGTTCCCCCTGATGAGGACGGCATGTGACTTATTGAGCAATCCAAATTGGACAAAGTGTTTGGAAGCCATGTGGTGGAACAGCGGCGCAATAGCTGGGATACCCTCATTGTATATACGTTGTGAATGTTGCTTATCGAAAACATAATTTACTCTAATATTTTGCTGTTTTATGGTTTGTTTTTCCTTTTCCTTTTTGTTGATTTCTAAAAAAAAAAAAAAAAGTTCCTTTAAAAGATTTCAAAATAATTTGATGTTCAATGGAAGCAAGTGAAGTTATTTCTACATCTCTTTTGGTTAGAAAAATATGATTAAATCTTTTTTCCTGTGTCTGTCGGTCTCTCTCACACACACACACACACACACACACACACACACACACACACACACACACACACACACACACACACACACACACACACACACACAGAGTGGAGGTGACCCTGTCCAGACGGGATATAGGGCTTAGTTCCATGGAAAAGCGCCGGTGTTGCTGCTGAGGAGGTGAAATGTGAGCCAGCTCACTGTCCTGGATCGATGGACTCGCCTCTCCTGCTGTCCCAGGAGTCCGCTCGCTCTCTATCACTGTCACCACTCCCCGTCTCTCTCTCTTCCTCCCTCTCTGTCTCCATGTCTCCTTCACTCTCTTTCTTCTATATTCTGCTGCTCCCTTTCAATCAAAATCAGTCTATATCCATATGTATATATTATTACGTGAAATTATGCCTGTATGAGTACATATTTAACATTTACTCTGTCCTTTTCTCCTCTTTCCGCATCCTACCCAACCTTTCCCCCTCCTCTCTTCTACTTGCCTTTCTCTGTTTTTTCCTGAGATACTTTACTCTTGGTGTTCGTCTTTCTCTTCTATCGATCCGCTGCAGAAGCAACTGGTCTGTCTGTCTGCCTGCTGCTGAGGAAGAATGTGGCAGGAAAGCTTTTTTTTATTCATATGGATTCAACTTGTGTGTGTGTGTGTGTGTGTGTGTGTGTGTGTGTGTGTGTGTGTGTGTGTGTGTGTGTGTGTGTGTGTGTGTGTGAGAGAGAGATGATTACTTGTACACAAGAGGCTCACTGAGGAACACACAGGCTACTGTAAATCTTGTTTGTGTGCAGGTCAATGCGTAAATGTTTGCATGCGCTGTACACCTTTGTGAGTGTGCATGTATGTTCATACCGTCATTCATTTAATAGCATCAAGTTTGTCGTCAATTCAATGACGTCGCTAAAAAGAAGTGGGATGGAACGATCGACATCCATTACAGTTTACCGGTTCAACTACAAATAAAGAGGTTTCCAGACTATATGGCCCAACCGTTGGCTTGTTTACAACCTGCGTGATCGTCACGTCGTCATCATTCGACATGGTGGCCAAAACTATTAAACGTTGCGATAAACCAGAAGTGTCCTTTTTAAGATTAGGTTCAGCTCAAGGTTAGATTAAGGGTTAGGGTTAAGCATGTGATTGTTAAGGTTAGGGGGGAGGGGGGAGGGGGGCTAGACACTGCATCACGCCGGTGACAGCCCCCAGAAATACAGTACAATCGTGTGTTTGTGTGTGTGGCGCTACGCCGCAGCAACATTCCCTTCATTATCACTTGGGGAACACTTTGCCCCGGCGCAGCCATGACTGCGACCTTGTGTTTGGAGTCCAATATAAAAAAAAAGAAGGAGAATTCCAGCCAGGAGGATTTTCCTGTAAATGTCGTCCTCTGGGTGAGAGCCATCAATCCGCCTCTGGCAGCGTTCCGCCCGGAAACAAGGATCACATCCAGTCAAAACAGGCCAGTGTTTGGTTTCCACCGCAGAACACGGTTGGACGCCAGTGGCGAGACCCTTACTGCGAGTCTGTGTGTGTGTGTGTGTGTGTGTGTGTGTGTGTGCGTGTGCGTGTGTGTGAGAGAGAATGTAAGGGAGAAGTGAGGAGAAGTAAGAGTGAGACACAGGTGAATAGCAAACCCCTTGTATCTAATTTGTTAATTTTTCTGGAAGCGCAGAAAGCCTCGACAGTCTCGCTTTCTTAATGCGGCGAAGCTTTCATCTCCATCTCCCAACGCCGTAATTGCCCACCAGTGCCAGTTGCTGCGCCGCATGAACACGCGGAGGATGCCTGGTCTCCTCCACACATGTTACTGTGCTTTGTAATGAGTTGAAAACTCCCATCTGCAGCTCGCTCTCTGTTCTCCTTTTTTTTTCTCTCCGGGTCAGAGAATATAAGCCATTAATCATCACCTGGGTGTGTGACAGCCAGTGTTTGATTGGAGGTTTGATCCCGGCTCTTTGACAGCTTTTTCTTCTCTGGCTGGCGTTGCTTAGAAGGGGCAAAGGCAGGGAGGCAGAGGGTGGCGGGGGGCGGGAGGGGGTTGAACACACATCACAGGAAGCATAATTGGCCGTGAGTGAGCGCTTACTGGATCAGCAGCGAGCTCCCTGACTGAGCGGTGTGTGTCAGCCGCCCTGGACCCCCTCCAAGTAACCGGGGATATTTTTAATTTACCTCAGACATCAGCCCCCAGGAATGTCCCCCACCCCCACCTATAGATACCCTACTCCCCCCCCCCCCCCCCCTTCCTTTCATTCCCTCGTGCTCTGCTTTCCATTATCTTTATTTGAAATGCAGATCTATATTGACTCATCAGAAACACATGTCGGTGACACACACGTGCGTATGTGCAGATAGTACATACTCTGGCAACATACATGTGCGCTTATGCACACAAATTCACTTACTTTGGGTCTGAAAGCCGATATTGGGGGGGGGGGGGTTCACTGTAAAATGGGCCCAAGGTGCACTCCGGAAATACCTGGAAGCAGGAGCCAGGATGCATGTTGTTTTATCCTGCGCCACCAGGTCACCGGAGTTCAGACTTTCTTCACAGGCATACCTCTGCGATTGATCTGGATCGGAACGGAACGGTTCTGCCCTTAGGTACAGTAGATCGAGTCGGTAACTAATGCACAACCAGGTCGGCTCTGGTTGGACGCCTGCTTAAGGGGCCCTGCTGATCAAGCACAGGCCTGTCCTGGCTTCCACCTTTTTTTCTTACTTCTTTAGTTCGACGACAGCAACTGGATGCTATAATGGCTCCCTTGGTTTCATTTTTTGCCACGTGACGTGTTTTTTTTTTTTTTTTTTTTTTGGACTCTCAACAAAGCAACAGTATCATGATGTAAAAAGCTGTGTCTCACCATACCGTGGCCCCAATACCGCTACTTTTGGAATACTTGTTCTTGTAACAGGAAGTGTTTATCCCCCACTAATTATGCCCCCGGGAAACCAGGCTTCTCGGAACCAACCAGTTGCGCTCATACATAAACATTCAACTCGACTGGAAATGCCTTGTTTAGATGCTGAAAGCTGCAGGAAGGCCGACTTCAGACTTAATAATTAGTGTACGTATTTGCTCTTTGAGAAATATGATAATGCACGTGTTAACGTGACACTGTGTTGACAGGGTTGCATGGAGGCTGAGAACATTTTGAGGATCAAAAGGTTGAGGAAAGGCTTACATTTTCCTAGAATCCCACCACCAAGGTTACAGCGAGGTGAGCTTCGGCAGGGTTCACTGCTAAGGTCTGGACGTGTGTGTGTGTGTGTGTGTGTGTGTGTGTGTGAGAGCGAGTGAGTGCCCTGGCTCTGTCTTTATGAACGTCCACCTGAGGAGAGGCTGTTTCCGCTGTCACGGTAAATTCCTGCGCGGCTCTCACAGTGTCAGCCCCGGCAGCGGGCCGTCTTTGGGGTGGTCGCACTCAAGAGGCCCCCCGTTTCATAGCTACTCGGGTCGCCCCCTGCCATGCCTGCCGAAAATAAAGAGCCTCTCTGTCTTTGTGCTCTGGAAACACCAGCGATGTACTTTAGGCAAGTAGCTTGCGTTTCAGCTGCCAACGCGGACGTTGATCAGAAATCTTAATGGTGGACACGTCCTCTGTTGCAAGTCAAATACAGTTTGTCTGTGAGTCTTAAATAAAAGTCTAGATCGTTGCATTGCTGTAGCCGGAAGATTACAGATGTGCTCTAAGATCTAGTTTAAAAAAAGGGCAATTCAAGAAGGTCATTGTTTCTCATTTCTTCTTATCCAAGAGAAATGATCTTGTCAAGTATGTGACCCTTCACTTATGCTTGACACTAGTGCTACCACTAGTTAATGACGTGTTAATGTACTCTGTTAATGTTAGTTCCACAGGTTTTCACATCGAAACGTTAGGATTTAGAAACGCGTAGTTCCCTCCAACCTCTCCGGGTATCGAGTATCGCTATTACACAACGTTTAGCCACGACTAGCTCCGAATCCACAAAACCAGCCTGAGTCTATTGAGCAGAGCCAGTTGTCGGACTCTTGTTTAAGAAAAAAAACGTGTCTTTTATTTTTCTCAGTAAGATATTCCATTTTCAGGCTGAGCTGACTAAAAATCTATGACGAGAAAACGTAATAAACTTTGTTTGTATTTCGTTGTCTGGTTAAAAAAACCTTTAATCTTGAATATTTTTCCTGCTCATATCGTGTTTTTATAGATTAGTCTCAAGGTCAGACTGTGTTTCTAGCGGAATCATTTCTATTTTAGTCTCAAGCACCTTTTGTCTTTTCTCCATTGGCATGTTTTTTTGTTTGAAACCGGTACTTTTCTCTACATTACACGATATTTAGCTTGCTTTTAGAGGGTGGATTTTTTTTTTTTTTTTTTGCAGTGTACCAGGAAGGTGCCCTTGAACAAGGCACTTAACCACCAGCTGCTCAGAGTTGCTCAGTGACCAGTAAATGAAGACTGGGTATATATACGGGGCAGCTCCCAGTTGTCAATGCATGGAACTGTGGGAATGCGCTCAAGCGTGCCTCAATTACTTTCCATATATGAATACAGGATAAGCTTGATTGTCACATAATTTCAGCGCAAGTAGAAGATTTCATTCTAACTGTGCGCTCTGGTTTGGAAGCATTGTGCATCAGATTAGGGAGCGATAGTAATCTCCAGCCAATTAGGATTAAAGAACCAGATAATTGGTGGTCTCCTTTTGTCCCTGCGTTCATTATCCTAATCATGTCGGGTGGAGGAGCCACCAACATGCATGTGTGTGCAATAAGTGTTTTATTGTTTTTGTGAACTGGACTGTGGAGGGGAATTGAATGTGGGGGAGGAGGGGGAGGAGGAGGAGGAAGAGGAGGAGGGGAGGGTGGGTGGGTGGGTGCGGGCTGTTATCTAATAAACAGATTTTTCCACCTGCAGATGTAACAAAGCCAGGCGAATCAAACAAGGGAAGGGGGGGGGGCTACGCAAATTAATTTCCCATTGCTGTTTTCTTTGTCTTTTAACCCTTTCCATTTCTCCTTCATGTTGACCGCACTTCCTCTCACCCCCCCCCCGCATCCCTCCACTCTCTCAAATCTTTCTCCGTCTCTTTATCCCCGCCTCCCTCTCTTTTGCTGCTTTTTCTCCCTCATCCTCTTTGTCCCATACATCGGTGAATGCAGTAATGCTATAGATGCATGACGTCACCCTAGCGGTTGCACTCATTACTGTAATAGCCTGCTCTGCTCGGGGAGGGGAGGCCAGACGGATTTTTTTTCCGGCTGTAGTCTGCATAGGTAGTGGTTCATCTCCCTTTGTCTGTCTCTCTCTGTCTGTCTCATCCACAACTCTCTTTGTGTCTTTGTCTTGCAACCTACCTTTCTTTGTTGCCCAGTTTCTGCCTTTGTCTTTGTTTCTTTTGTTTTCACTCTCACACTTCTTCTGCTAGTCCTCTATTTTTTTCTCACCATCCCCCCCCCTCCCCCCCCCCCCCCCATCTTGGTCTCTTAATCCCTCTATGCCTTGGCACACACACACACACACACACACACACACACACACACACACACATCTCTCTCTCCCCTTCCTGTCTCTCACGGCAGTTAGTTGAGTGATGGAGCCTGCTCTTCGCCATATAGTGCACTAATAACGACCCTGCGGTCTTGATGTGCAGGATGTCTTACGCCACTAGGACCCCACTGGGAGGTGTCAGTACCACTCTGTGATGGGGTGTGTGTGTGTATATGCGCATATGGTCTCCCATGCGTGTGTGTTTCACTGGTAATGTAATGTAAATATCAATCGTGGCAGAGGAGAAAATGGAAGATCAAAGCCGACGGGGTACGGGAGAATGGACTGCTGTGTCTAAATGTGTCTGGCCTGCGATATCAATGATGGAGCCTGAAGTGTTTAGAGACGGAAGAAAATCCCGGGAGGCCCCCCGATTCCCTCAAATATGAAGTTAATAGACGCAGTCGATGGGAGCATTAGTGTACGAGTGTGTGTGTGTGTGTGTGTGTGTGTGTGTGTGTGTGTGTGTGTGTGAGTTGCCGTGTGCCTCTGGTATTTTCAGGACTACAACACAGATTCTCATGCGTCTGTGAGGTTTTCCTGCGATATCGGAGAAGGGAGGAAAGCAATTGAAAAGGAAAAAATGTGAGTTGAGCCCCTCAACTCTCAACGGGGCAATGAGAGATGATGGGTGGTGACAATGCACCCTTCAACGAAAAATGCGCTTCCTCTCCACCGGCCCTCCGCCTCTTGTCCTCGGGCCCCCTCACAGCTGAGAACCTTCGGAAAAGGCTCCAGGACCCCACCGAGCCAAAAAAAACCCTCCCCGAAACGGAGGGCTGTCACCCTGGGCCGCCTCAGCCATTGAGCCCCTCTGCTGGGCCTCTGACCAGGAGCCACGGGAAAGCGTAGGGAAACTGTAGACGTCTTTTCGTATGATGTGGCCTGTAGAGCGGCCTTTGATACAAACCGAATGTGACAACGGCAAATTACCGCCAACGAAGGGCACAGAGAGGCCTGAGGGAAGCGGTCACACAGCGGACTGCACAATGACTAGTACAAAGCTACTGTCCCGCTGCATTAGCTGTGTCTAGTATTTATTTCGCTTGCTCTCCCCATCTCTCCGTCTCTTCTTCCCTCGCTGCTGTCATCGCCGCTGTCATGCTGAATGAAGCTGGAGGATGTCCGCTCACTGGACACACGGGGGACAAAACTGTCAATTATTGATCTCGCGTGCGATTCATTTTGTATTTCATGTGAGCTCTACCCCAGCTGAATGCTGGATTAAGGTTTTGCTCTGCTCACGCCACGCTGAGACAGTTGTTTGTCTGCTATTGATCCCAAACCAGGCATAATCAATCCTTGTTGTCCTGCAGCTGCTGCGGGAAAGACGAAATAAGTAATTTGAGCATCGCAGGAGAACCGCGCCGAGAAGAAGCCTGACCCCGTCTCCTCCTGCACTGCGTATCGATCCTGTGTGCCGATCGAGCGTCGATGGCAGATCGGCGTGTATAAGATGCCAGTTGCTCGTAATCTCACCAAGTTGGCAGAGGTGCAGACCAGCCCTGGGTGGTCGTCGTGACGGCGCACCAAGGGTTACGTAACCCCCGATGACGGAGTTGTGATTGGGGACTGATAAGGGCATGTGATCCCTGCAGAGGAATTAACACACGGCTCACTTCATCCCTGATCCTGCTTCCACTCAACATAAAGCAAATTACTACTAACAATCTGCGGACAGGCCGGCAGCGGTGGTGGCGGCGGCGGCAGCGGCCCAGGCTCCTGGTGCAACGGGGACAATGCCATTGTTCTCTAACTCCCTCCCTCCCTCACTCCCCCAACAAATTATAAGAACCCCACTGGGCTCGAAGGAGCCTGTCGGCCTCAATTCCACGAAACTTTACACATCTAAACCGTCTTCGTAGACGCGAAGACTGTGAAAAGAAAATGTTTCTTCCTTTTTTTTTTTTTTGTCTTTCCCCTTTTGTCCTCACAGTTCTTGATTGTCTTCTAATTGATGGTGGCTTTCAGGTTCATATTCATCACCGATTTTCCCATGCTCCTGATGGACTGCGTGCCGATTGGATGGACAGGGCTCTGGGAAGGTGCTGACACAAACAAACACGAAGCCGACTCGACACCTGTGTGAGAAGTAACAAGATGTGAAAGCTGAAAACAAACGCTGAAATTCCAGAGTCCGTCTAAGATCAAACACTCTGGGCAAAACGTGTTTTAGAATTTGGTGCTTGTGAAGCTACGACTCTATATTTAGTAAATCCAAAAGGTGGAAAGAATCACCTGTATTTCCTCTACAGAAAGGTAAATAGAGACACAGATCTGTATCCTGACGGTCACCTCAGCATTCAGTGTAGACTGAGAGCGGGTTTGGATGTGTGTGTGTGTGTGTGTGTGTGTGTGTGTGTGTGTAGGGGAGGGGTTGGTATGAAGCAAAGTGGAGCAAGATAGAAATGAAGAGTAAGCACAAACGAAGGCAATTGAGACAGGAGTGCACGAGCTGTCAGGGTGAATACATTTCCCATGCATCATATTCAAGATTGAAATCCCCTCGTATTTGTATTCCTCGTCGTATGAAAAACTCTTGAATGTCCACTTTTGGAATCCTGAAGAACGTCTCTTGAGTGAGAACACCGAGGAACCCTCGTGAACCCTTCAGCGTAACATTCAGCCTCGAGCAGCGTCTTCCTCAAGAGTTGTGTAACACCTCACTAGCAGCAGTGTTGGGGCGCCCCTTGACTGTCACTTTCATCATCTTCATCACTCCTGGAAAAAATGGATATTGAGTGGGAAGCCGCAAAACGGAGAAAACATGTTAATCTTGCCACTTCAGCGCAGCATATAAATGATGCGAGCTACCCTGTCTGGGTCACCTTGTGTTTTTCCTCAGAGCCCCTTTTTTTGCACGAGATAAAGTGTCCCCCTTTGAACTCCCACTCGATGTGGAGAAACAATGCAAATTTGAATGAATTTACCTCGCAGTTGACTATTTGCATATCTATTTAACTACGGACACACTCATCATATTTCATCATTTAACATATCTCGGAGCCATGTTCAACGAGATTAATTAAAGCCATTTATCTGCTAAAGGTCCTCGCTGTGCCCGAGGACATCACCATTTGTCTTTTGCGATGATTACTGATCGGGGCAGAAAAAAGGGGGAAAAAGCTCGGTCTTCTCCGCTGGAATGTCGTCTCTAGAAAGGAACGGAGGAGACAAAGGAGCTGCGAAAAAAACAACTCTTGTGCGTATGTGTCGGAGAGATTCAAGGCGCCGCCGCTGATGACATTCTGTACATCATCTCACCGAGTGCATTATCCTCCCTGAACCTGCTGTTCGCTCCCCTCTCCTTTCTCCCTCCCGTCCCTTCTTTCTCTTGCATAATAGCTGCTGTGGCCGTGAGCGAGTAGTAGTGGCAGCAATGAGCTCACAGCGGCTCACCCCGCCCACCCAGCCCCGGCTGGGCTCAGCCGTTACTGAAAAGCTGCCAGTATTTCATCATCCTCTGTGTCTCCCCTCGATGACCCCTGTTGCAGCTATACCCCCAGTCGCCTCAGGGTGGCAGCGCAGCCATGCGTTTTTTTTTTTTCCCCCCAACAGCCCAGACACATTGTCCTCGTTGACTCGGTGTGTGTGTGTGTGTGTGTGTGTGTGTGTGTGTGTGTGTGTGTGTGTGTTTAACGGCTGCCAGGAACACCAACCGCCTGGAGTCTGCAACGCTCTCTCTCTCCCTTTCTCTCTACAACAGTCTGGCACTGGCTAACACCAATAGACACAAGTGAGGGAGAGAAAGAGAGAGAGAGAGAGAGAGGAGAGAGAGAGAGAGAGAAGGAGGGAGGGGAAGGAGAGAGACTGCGGGGAAAAAAAGGACAAAGAAAGAGGAGAGAGGGAAAATTGAACGCAGGGAGGAGGAGGAGGAGGAGGTAATGTATAGAATGATGAAGTAAGTGAGAGAGATGGAGAGAGACACAATAAGATGCTCTGGGACCTTGAGGGATTTAGGAAAAGGATTTAAGGAAAGGAAAGGGACTGGGAAGAAGAAGAAAGACAAAGAAAGAGACAAATATAGAAAAGCACAGACAAAAGGCTGACGTAAAGACAGATGAGGTGAGAAAACAATAGGAAGGGAACAAGAGATGAGGAAAGAAGAAAGTAGAGGAGGAGACAGTGATGCGCCTGAAATGAGTGTTTTGTATTTATATATCTGGGCCAAATTCATCTGCAATGCAGAGGACATAAATCTACCAATCTGACAACAGCTGGCCATTGATAGGAGTGTGTGTGTGTGTGTGTGTGTGTGTGTGTGTGTGTGTGTTTAGGTTCAGTTATGAAAACACACCCCCATGCCGAGGTATGTGTGTATGAAGCATGTGTGTGTGTGTGTGTGAAGAAGAGCCAAAGACTGGTCCGGTCTGGGGCAGGGTGGTGGCAGTGCATGTTGTAATGGGCGTAAAGGGGGCATAAGTGGATGTGTAAGGAGGAAGGAGAGGGGCTCTTAAGTCAGCACCTGTCGCGTGCTGGCCCGAGGGAGTCTGTGTGTGTGTGTGTGGTGGGGGGACTTAAGGGAGGAGGGGGGAAGAGTAGGAGTAAAAAGTGCTGGAATGCAGCCCAGCCCCTTGGGGTTAACCCCCCCCCTCCCTCTCCAACGTCGCCCTCCATCCCCCTAATGATTCCTCATCTCTCTTATATAACCCTATGGTCCCTGCAGAAAGAGGAAGACAACGACAGATACAATACAATACGCGCTCTGCACAGCGCGGAGAAGGTGTCGGGGAGGTATCGTTCACAGGATGGAAGATGTTGGCCGATGTCCAGAGGAGGATTATATCACTTCCCTGTCGCTTTCTACTTCAATACAGGGAAATCTAGCAGAGCCCCGACTGCGCCAGCACTTCCCCTTCCTCTCACTGGCACCTCCGCTCTGCCAGCTGCACAGCAACCGGGGAATCAGACCGGTTAGTAATAGAATACCAGTGTTTTGAGCTGAGCACACATGCTCCTGCTCCTCACCGTCATGTTTCACGTCCGTACTGTACTTACACACACACACACACACACACACACACTTGGGAGCTTCAGCTGTAGGTCACTGAACAGCACTACTTGGCATCTGGAGGCTTAAGCGTCTTGCTCAAGTACACCTCCAGGGCTGGTAATGAGGACAGAGCGGTTTTTCGTTTAAATATGCTTATTTTCCCTAACTTGCCGTTGTTAAACTCCCATTGAATGTTCATGTTCATATATCATGTTTATGTCCTGGAAGTGCTGGGTCATTTTGTGGAGCTGTAATGGCAATAAAAAAACCCATTTGATCCCAAAATGATACGTATCATTTTCAGGCATTAGCCCCATAAAGATTTAAGAATTCCCCCCCCCCCCCCCCCCCCCCCATTAAAAAAAAAGCGTTAAAGTGAGCTGTCTGGACACTTTCACTGCGCCGTGACCTACTGCTGTGACCTTTGACCCGCAGAGTGTACGCACAATGGGGTGCAATGAAACACCAGGGATATGGTAAAGTAGTGGAACTCCCCAAGGTCAATGACTTTATGGGCCGGAGAGAGAGAGAGAAGCAGAGAAGGAGGAGTGATGCAAGAGGAAAGGCAAAAACGATGAGAGGAAATGGAAGTGAGAGCAGAGGTGGTGTTGGTAATAAAAAAAAAAGATTTTATCACACACACACACACACACACACACACACACACACACACACACACACACACACACACACACACACACACACACACACACACAGTAGCCTACTTTCCCACTGTTTTGGGCCAAAGCGGCAGGGTTGAGATCCCCAAAGTAATTATGTTATATTTAATTACAATTCCTTGGGGATCGGTATGGAAATGAGTTGCCATGTTTCTGTGCCACCAGGCGGAGAGCAGCAGCGCAGCGGTAAGGTGAAAATGTCGGGCCAACACCGCTGCCGGAAGCACCCGGCGTCGTCACGACAGCTGTGGCATTACGCGACGGGAGTTGACATTGAACATGTGATGAAAAGCACCCTGTCACCTGTGTGACAGCGGTGACAGCGTCTCTCACACTTCCAGTTTGTCCGCCCTGAAATAGTCTCGGCGTGACGAGTTTAAACAAGCCCGCATGTCTGCGGAAGCATTTGATCCGAAGAGTTTAGAAGCCGTGCTGAAGGCCGAGTGAATGAAAGTAAGCGCGGTGTGGATTACGACGCGTCTGATTGACTAGAGATTCTTACGATGGGAAATTCACCGGGGTCGGAAATAGAAAACACCTAGACGGACCTGAGGTCAACAAGCCATTAATCCGGCCCAGGCCGAACACACAGATGTGCAGCGAACAACACAATCCAATCACGTCTCCGAGCCGCGGAATTCGGTCAGATGCCATAACGATATATACAACATCAAAGCCTGTATGGTTGTAAGCTCCGAGGGGTTGAATAACCCCTCAGATTAGTGCTGTAAGTCATTCCAGCCACCCCTGCTCAGGAACCCAGACGTCATAAATGTCCCCAGACACTGAGAGCCAGTGTCGGGCTTGGCCTCGCTGACCCCTGGGCGGACGTCTCTGGGTGGTTAGATTTTTTTTTTTTTTAGTTAACCTCCCGAGGTTAGTCTTTATTTGTGTCACGCTGAGTGTTTCAATTGCACCGGGGCTTTTGTTTTAGACGCTGATTTCTGACTCCCAAGGCCAGGGAGGAGCTGTGTGAACGGGAGCAGCTGTTTTTGGAGCACGGAGGGGTGGGGGGTGCACCCATGGGTCGACCCCTATCTACTAGTCCCCATGACCTCAAAGAGTGGAGATGTCCTTGAGTACCACTAATCTATGACAATAGAAATAAGTCATTTTTTTTATCCTGAATCATTATTGATTTATGTAAATATTGCCCCAGTTGAGGCGTCCTGACGGCTCAGACAAACCTAGAACTAATCCCTCGTAATCACAGGGTTCTGTTGTACCTCTGTATCGTTCCTGTCTCCTCACTGTGAATCGTCTTATCATCATAAAATGTTTGATGTTTACGACGGAGACTTTAAGCAGCGATGATTGAGGCGACGGCTACGCCGTTTGAGAAATATTGTAATGGGTTAATATAGTATACCGGAAACCTTTTTATAACCATTTTGTGTTCTTCATTTCTCTTGCAGACAACCATCTAATTGACATTTGTTTCATTACATGAATATAGAGTAATATGGACAGTTTTATTGACTGTTTTTCCCTCGCAGCGTTACGTGACCGGGCATTAACGATCCCCTCGATGAGGGGCGGCTTCAACCACAGGTGCTTTCCCCCGGTGCTGATTGGTGTTCTGCCTCCATCACCAGCAGCCACGACCGTATCTCCTTGTGTCAGTAGACTACGCAGAGTGAAGGTCCGAGGAACACCAAGGTGGACCACGTTTTTCTTTTCCCTGTCATGACTTCGATGTGCTCCCAGCACGAGCTTGAGGGAGCAATCTCCGGGAGACGACGTTACTGCGAGGCAAAGCATCATGGGAAAATGAACACAGTAAGCGGACTACTTTATCACCCCTAAGCGAATTGTTTAAACAGCGTTTGTATAGGAATGGTTCTGTCCCAAGCTCTTTGATCCATATAATCGATTACCACTAGGAAACCTAACTCTTACAATGGCTGCTTCTAGCGTAAGCCTGGCTAGCGGCTAGCTATCGCTATGGCTGCTTTAACGTACTGCTGCTGGGTATGGACAGCCAGTCGTTCAGACAGTTGGGCTGCAGCATCATGAGTCTTGACGTGTTGAGGTAGAATCGTACATGTGCAAAGTGAAACACTTTCTTTTCTGCTGCTCCTGCTGAAGGCTGGTTTCTGTCATCCTAGCAGCTGCTCTCTCTGAACCCGTCTTGTCTGACCCAGACAGGACGTCTGTGCTCCTTTACTGCTAACAACAGGTGTATGTCTTAACTCAGGACCACCCTTTGGGGAGAAGAAAAAAAAAAAAAATACACTCATAGACAATACATGCACAAGGCGCGCACAAAAGACGGCTCCGAGTAAAGTGCAGGCCAAAGAGTGGAGTTGCTGAATGAAAGCGGGTTTAGATGAAAGAGGGTCTTTTTTTGTTTTGTTTTTGACATCAGCTGGCTGCTGAGCCTTTGCTGGCTGCGACAGACGGGTTTGTGCCAACAGGGCAGATGCTGAGGCCCCGGCCACCTGATACGGAAGGAAAAGTCTGAAAAGCAAGAGAAAGGGAGGGATAGAGGGAGAGAGAGAGAGAGAGAGAGAGAGAGAGTTGAGAAGACACTAGAGGATGGGTGTAACGGGAAAACAATAGTGTTCAGACAAGAAAAACAGTAAAATGAGCGTCTTTTCATACCGGCTTCACTCTGCATCTTTATCATACAAACGCACACAGAGAGACGGCCTCACGTTAGTTTAATCCCACCCATGAGCATGGGAGTCGTGGGTTGTGCTCCCAGGCAGGCGGTGCCTTATGTTGTGGCCTTCTAATCATATTACAGTCAGCCGTAAGCTGATGTTCTTGGCGTGGTCCCTGCTGATAAGCATGTTAGACTCAAAACCTCGGCACTGCAGCACCAGCGCTCTGCACCGGAGTGAAGCTGGGGATAACTGTTGACATCATAGTGCTATTTTTATTCATGTCATACACTAACCAAGAACTGCTAGTTCATGATTAATATGTTCAGATTGTATGTGTTTTAAAAGACATTTAATGCACTCAGTAGGGTTCCTCTACCTGTACCTTCTGTGACATCACCGACTGGGATTTTGCCAAATTACTAAATACCTGTTAACTGTTTTTACACGCTAGGATTCCTCTCTGCAAAATGTATGACTATCATTCATCTGCATAGTGTATTTTATTAGAATTTTTTTTTTTTTTAAATCTTAATTGTACTACCAATATATCGGTAATCAGATTTTTTTTTTTCTGTTACAGATTATAGTTATATGTGGCACTAAAGCACGTTAAACAAAGCCGTCACTCCTCCAGTTTGCTTAATCTTTGCTGTTCTCCACATGCAGTGGAAATGCAAACAGACGCACTAAAGGAACTTCCCTATTGTTGTTCCTGATTTTAAATCCCGTCACTATTTGCTCTTTTGAGGCCGTGGAACATGTTGAAGGATGTGTGTATAGGTGGACAACGAGGAATGACTCATCGGTTCAACTGAGGATATGTGAGCGGCGAAAGTGAAGCTCGGCTCCCTCCTAACCGTCGTTGGCTTCGGGGACTTTCTCGGGGACGCTTAATCTCCAGGTGACGCAGAAGTGCTCCTCGACGGTTGGCCAGTATGTTTCCGGCAAATAAAACCCTTCCTTGGATAACATTTGTGGAAGAAAAAGCGGCGATTAACACATGTTCATTTGTAGACTAGTGATAGAGAGATTATAGAGCAGCTAAAATGAAGAGCAGATAAACTACAAACAAATCTTTAATCACATTTAAAGAGCAGTGGAGGAAGGCCTGTGTTGACTTAGCAGCACATAGAGATCCCCTTGTTTGCTGCTCTTTAAGTGAAGTGGAACACGCCAGTTAAACTCTCTCAGATGGCCTGAGTGTTTTATAATGCTCAGCATAAGGCTCTCATCTGCTTTGCGCCCCCACACAGTCGCATAGGCGTAATGTGTGCGTACACATGCGTGCGCGCGACAGTATTGATATGATCGTCTCAACCTACACAGCCCCCTTTGATGGTCTCCACACGTCCTGTGTGTGTGTGTGTGTGTGTGTGTGTGTGTGTGTGTGTGTGAGATCCTCTGAGGGAGGAACTGAGGATGAGGCTTTCTGCGAGTCACAAAAGAGTCACGGAGTCGTTGCGGCGAGGCTTCCCGGGAGCCGGGGCTGATTCAGCGCTCCGTCGTCGCACACGAGGCATCGATCATCCTCGTCGTCATCGCCGCCACCTGACAACGAGAGGATTTCACACACAGGAAGTCAGCAACATTGCCGACGGATGTCGCGTACGTTGAGACCACACAACGCGCTCGCTGCGTGCTCCTCCGGCTACCGGGAGCCGGAGGAGCACGCGGGGCGAACTCCGTCCCTCTGTGACATCACAGCGCCATATGAGCTTTTGACTGACGGGCCGTCTTGTTTGTTTTCCTCTTCAAGACCGAGTCCATTTCCTGTGCTCCCTTTGTTTTAGACCTAAGATTTAAAAAAGAAGAAGAAGAAGAAGAAGAAAAAAAAAAAAAAAGGCTGTGTTTACATTGTGTGAGCGCTTTGAGGGAAAGCACAAAGCCGCCACACAGTGGGTGGATTATAAACTTGGACTGAGTTTCAAACAGACTGAACTTATAAACACAGAATTCCCCCACACTCAACTTGCGGGTCCCAGCCTGCTAGCATATTACTGTGGATCAAACGCAGACGAGGCCTGTCCTCGCACTTTGATGCGTTCGCGTGCGTCCGTCTGCGCTCGCATTGTGTTTGCACCTACTTGTGTGTCTTTTTTTGTTTGCTTTCACACTTCTAAAGTCACACTACGCTTCGTCGTTAATTCCATTTTTACCTGGTGTTTTCCATTACAACGAATCGATGTGCGTGTGCGCGTGTGTGTGTGTGTGTGTGTGTGTGTGTGTGTGTGTGTGTGTGTGTGTGTGTGTGTGTGTGTGTGTGTGTGTGTGTGTGTGTGTGTGTGTGTGTGTGTATTGGCATGACGGCATCCTCAGCAGCACCTTGGTGGGGTGAGCGCTGGTTGCCATGTCGTACGGAGGCACGCGAGGGGGACGACCTGGATCTCCATGTCGTATCGAAGGACTACAAGTGCCTGAATACCCATTATGTGCCAGCTGTTCAGAATGAGGAGTAATTGCTCTGCTGGCAAGGGTCCACGTGGGGCCCCTGCGCTGTGGCTCCCCTACCCCCCCCCCCCCCCCCCCCCCCCCCACCCCCCACCCTGGGCACGCTGCCAAGCCCTCCCGCATACTGCCTCCCTGACCCGGCCTACCACCACCTAACGGCACCCCACCCCACACCCGGGCCCACCCCTACGCCGCAGCCCCGTACCACATCATCCCCCAAACTCTTCCACCCATTACCACCATCCCTCTGTTCCACATTCCTAGAGGGGCACTGGTTAAATCTAATCCCATAATAAGACACTCAGCTGTCCAGGAAAAGAAAGAGAACTTTCCTCTGGTAAACTCTATACTTCCTTTTTTCTTTTTCCCTCCCTTTTTTTCACCCCAAGTGGAGGCAAGATGACACTTTGGGCCCCCTTGGCCAGTTGCCTTTGTCTTTCTTCGGACTTGATTTATCCTTTCTTCCTTTCTCTCGCTCCCTCATTCCCTCACTATTTTTCTTCTGCCAGTGGTATAAGATTGCCTCTGTGTTGGGTCCAGGGTCCCCAAACAGACACACAGGAGGGCCAATTCTCTACCGAAAGGGCCGCATGGCTCTATTGTGCGAGACCGTACACATTAATTTTTTATGCTCCCAACACAGACGCAAGCAATTTCTACATTACATCGCCCAGTCCTTTAACGCACTTTCATCTTGCCAGGCCGAATGAAATAGTTGGGACGTCATTATCTTGAGTTAAAAGGTGAAATGTAGATTTCATAGGAATTTGCACCTTTGGCCTAAATGAATAGAGCCTGTTTCACGTCCACACGTGCATGTTGTGAAAATAGTGCTTCAACACTGTATGTTAGACTGAAATCCCTACAGTCAAAGCAGATTCATGCTTCCAAGTGAAGCAATCACTCGGTGTGCAACGTCTATGTTTTTATTTTCCATAATTCGTCTGCAACTTGTGTAACTTTGGCAATAAAACAATTGGCCAATCAAATGAGAGTAGTCCAAAGTAAAAAAAACAAAAACACTTCCTCTACAGCCAAGTAGACAATTAGCATCCTACACTGTGTTTATGTTCATCCCCTGATTACTATGATTAATCAGATTAAGATCACTGGATGGATATCAAACTGCATGTCTGCTCACATTTTTTCCTCATGTATATTTACTGATTTTAACCATAATTTAGCTGTTTGCATTTAATGCGACTGCTTGTGTTTAGACACCGTGTGATTAACTTTGGCTTCTTTGGCCAAAATGGGAGAAAAGAGACTTTAGTTGAAAGACATATAAGTAAATCAAATGTCCCACCACCACTCTTCTTCTGTTTTTTTTTTGTCTTCTTTGCGGCGCATGCATACAGTCACAACCCCCAGTGAAATGAGACGATGTGTTTACATGCCAGGATGAGTGACGGCTGAACAAACATCCCAGTGCGTTAATCAGGTTATGCATTCATCGATTATTAGTTAACGTGATTAAAAAGATTAGACTCTCCTAGTGTTGTGAGAGCGTTATCTGTAATCCGACTGTAATTAAATTATGAGCTTTTACTGTAAATGTCGGTGAGGAATGAGGATTCTTCTTCTTCGAGAGAGGCGGTCCTCTCGCTGCTGAAGTGCTCACTGAATGCTTAAATGACTCTCACCTCTACGAAGCGTCGCTTTCTTGTCACCAGAAGTGTCTCTGTATTTAGTAGTTAGATAGAACTGGGCCTGAAGTGTGTGTGTGTGTGTGTGTGTGTGTGTGTGTGTGTGTGTGTGTGTGTGTGTGTGTGTTTGCATGCATGCGGCTGGGTACGGAGTGAGTGTGTGTGTCCGTGTTGACATCACTAAACTGGGTTATCAGCTGTAGGAGCCTGGGAAACTGGAACAGCCAGAGATACACAGAAGGAAGACAAAGACAAAGGGGTACAGAAAGGGAGAGAGACAAAGACACATTAGCCATGAACTCTATCATTCTGTCTGGTGGATGGAGAGAAAAGATGATGAATCTCACGACTTTTCTTTAATGCCTTTGGATCAAAAACATGTGATCCACGTTTCATTTCTCAAAGTTTGTCACCACTCTTTCCCGTGTGTGTTTGTCTCTCCTGCTGCTATAATCAGCTCTTTTGCCTCTTACTCTTGTCTCGGCTGCAGTATTTACCCGGCCTGTTTATCCCGGTGAAACGAAGAACGATTTAAGGCGGGGGGGGGGGGGGGGGGGGGGGGGGGGTAATGTTGCTTGTGGTCATTGGAGGGGAAAAACCAAAACAACAGATGGACTGCGTTGTGTCTTTAACCCAGATTCTACCTCTCTAATCCTGTCTTCACTGCAAGAATGTCCACACGGCATGCCGGACCTGACTCGCCAAGTGACCATTCGAATTTGAACCTGGCTGAGCTCGGGATAAAAAAACCAAAAAAAAACCCGGGGGTTGAGTAATGAGTGTTAAGGCTCACCCTGGAACACGGTAGGGTCCTGTGTTTAAGTCAAGGTTGATAACTTGGATGATCATCCGGGAGATGTGTTTTTTGGGGGGGGGGGAGCAGTTGGGGTGGGGGTTGAAGGGTGCTAGACAGTCAGCTGTCAGGGGGTTGAAGGTGGGGGGGGGGGGTGATGGGTTAGCGTCCGTCAGCTGATTTAGTGGAGGCGTTGTCGCGTCCGTCAGCTGATGGGGGGGTTAGGAGGGGGGAAGGGGTTGTGGGTGTGCTGGCTGAATCAGTCAGCTGGCGGAACATCATTAGTCAACCTTCTAAAACCAGGTCATTGGTCGCATTACCAAACCAAGCCCTGCTATCCCCCCCCCCTCCCCCGTAGTTTACCAACACCTCTCCATAATTACCACTGCTTCATTTATTCTTAATTCGTAAGCGTCTTACTTCTTCCCGCCTTACTGCTCAACACACCAGGTTTTGCTTGCTATTGCTTTGCCCCCCCCCCCCCCCCCTCTTCTCTAACACACTGCTCCCCCAATATGCTTGATTTCATTCTTTGCCGTTTTAATTCTATCCCATCTTCGCCACGGTTGCCGCTGCTCGAGGCCGGAGAGAGAATATGTCGAGGCTTTCCAGGTCATGTCGGAGGTCTTGCCTTGGTGCAAGGCGTCGCGCTGTAAATTAGTTGATTAGAAATCCCTAATTACACGCCTCTAATCTTGTCTCAGGGTGCAAGTCTCCAGCTTAGCTGTCTCGCCAGCTGCCTCGAGCGCGGGAGAGAATGAGCCGGAGAAGAAGTGCGAGGGTTTTAGGAGTTCAGGGGTGAGCTAAAGGTTGACGCATACTTAGAAAAAGTATCTGACCGTTGCACGCACGTTTGAGCATTTGGATTGTGGCGTTAAAGCAGTAGACACGCGTTAAAACGTTTTGAGGGGGACGCTGTAACCCCAGTATTTATCCTCCTAGACGGTCAATGATGGCTGGTCAGCGCTTCTGTTGATTCTTACCTACAATCGATGCAATAACAGGGCTGACGCTGCGGCACAAGAGCCACAGAATGATCAATGAGTCCGTAATGGGATCAGAACCAACCGTCGCTACGGAGCCTTCCAAGGTTACAGCTCTCACACACGGGGGGGTGTGATCGGACCAAATCGGCTCGCGTTAGAGAAGATGGTCATCAATCAGAGTTTTGAAGGATTGTAAAGTTCAAAGAACAGAGACATAATGTATGTGTGCTTGATTTTAGGGGGTTGGGTTTGGGGACCATAAAGGACGAAACCAAAGCCCTCCTTTCTTTATACGCACAGAGATTTTCATCTCGACTCCTTCAGACATGCTGACTTTTGAAAAGACAGCAGAGGGAACTGGAGCTCAAACAGAGACCTGCGGATGCATCCTGCAACCTTAATTACCCCAGTCGGCTAACGATGCGTTAAACACAAAGCTTTCCTTGGGATTGGCGTTAATGCAATCAATGAGAATCAAAAGTGTAGTTCTTTTGATGAGAGGAGGAGACAAGAGGGGAGGTCCGTGCCCGTGGAATAGAGCCGTGACGGAGGTCATGGGCAGAAGAAGTCGTCTGAAGCGGCAGGGGTTGTGACCAGTAGGATGCGAGGTCAAGGGTCAAGGCCTCGTCCGGCGACCCTCTGCTCTCCAGACGGCCATAAACTCCTTCATTAGTAGGATTTCAATAGCGACGGATCACGGCAATGACGAGTGGGGTGTCAGTCTTCGGTGTTTTGACATTCTCAGGTGGTGAAGGAATTTATTAGTGCTGAAACGATTCATTGATTGTTTAAAATGTTTCGCCATTGAGTCATTTATCGAGCCACAGAACTTCTTAAATCGTGAGGGTTTCCTCCCTTTTATGTTTTTCCACTGACAATGAATTAATTCAACTGAAAACATGTCAAGGAATTAAAGTGTTTATGAACTATTTGTAACAACATGACTTATGCCTTTAATGGTACAAGTGTCTATGTCAGTTTGGGGATGTCATCTATCGCTCAATTAATCATTCAGTTGATTGTCAAAACAATATTTTTCACAATTTGTTTCGTCAGTTCAGTCATTTATTGAGCAGAAGTGCCAAGCTGCTGATTTTTGATGCGTCAGAAGCAAACTGTGACGGATCGTTTCAGTATTTAACTCATTTTAGACAAATTTGTTAATCAATTTATTGAAGAAATAATGAACATATGAATCAATAATGAAAGAAATCGTTAGCCGCAGCCGTAGCTGATCGTGTTGTGTTTAATAAAGCGGCATGTGAATCAGCCACACTTTGATGCGGTTGTTATTTGGTCAGCAACTTCTTCTTTTTTTTCTTCTCTTTTTATGAGAATCCGTTGCTCCGTGAAGCACTGTGTAATGGACCAAATGTGGTTAAAACGGCTTTAAAAATGAATGACTTCATCTGATACAAATCTATGAATAATGAAAGAGAGGGCAGGGAATTCATTTAGCTGCAAAGAAACCGAGAACGTTCGCAATGAAGGCTGTGTGTGGAGAAAGAAATGTGATGTGATCTGATGACATTAATTAAATCAAACATACGAATACCTGCTCAGCACTGAGACTCTCCACTGTCATTACAGAGCTCAGCCTGTCTCTCGATAGATCACTGCTCTCCCTTTCTTCTCAGTTCTGTTTGAACACGTCTCATCTCAGACACGCTTAATGAAATGCGACGTATAGAAATTCACACGACGCCTCGGGAGTATTTGCCTCGCGGCGTCACTGTATCGCTGCTTTTTTGTTTTGTTTATGCAAAACCTGAATCGCAAAGCTCAAGTGACGAAATGTGGAGAAGAGGGGAGGTCAAGAAAACAAGCAGCAGAGGGAGAGAGAGAGCGACAGGAAGGAGGGGGGAAAAAAGGCGAAGGAGCGAGAAACAAAAGTGTGGGCGTTTTTATTGGTGTCATGAGAGAAAAAAAAAAAATCAATAAAAGAGGTGAAAGAAGAAAAAAAAAGCCTCCTGCTTTTAAGAGCCCCATCCCCGCGGCAATTAAAGGGTCCTTCAAAGAGCCGGTCTAATCAGCGGTTAAATAAAGATAGGAGCAGGCGGTGCTTTGGACGGCCCCGCTCCTGTAATCTAACACCTACTGCCCTGGACCCGGTGGCCCCTTGAACTCGATGTGCGTGTCTGTGCATACACATACTTGTGTGTTTATACGTCTTTCTCCCCTCGCACACATGTTGGCGTACAGAGTGCCCCGACGCGTTCCTGACAGCTTGTATGTGGTTAACAGACTCTTAAAAGGCAGATTAGCCAGTTTAAGCTTCCTCTGTGCGTCCTTCCCTGTCAGTTTCTCGTGTCTGACCTCTGTCTAAACCCAAGAGAGACAAAGCAGTTATGTATGCTTACCTTATATATATATATATTGCAGTTATAGCGAGGCGGTCTACCCTCTGTACCGGTGACCCCTTCCGCTTACCTGCCGTCTTATCTGCCGCGCCATAGACTCATTCGTCACGTGTGTGGGTTCTCACCGTGATAAGGTGCCGGCCGGTGAGTCAATACTTCAGCCTTGAGTCTGTCTTCGCGAGCCTCTCCCTGCTTAAAGAGGCACTGTGTGAACAGAGCAGATACCGGGCTGAGCAATGAGTTTGCTTTTGACACACAGAGGCCGAGATAGACGGGTGAAAAAAAGGCCCTTTTTACACAATGTCAACACATCTCATTCTGCAGCGTTAAAGTTTACAGGGCGGGTTGCTTTAGTCAAACCTTGGTATGTGGACTTATGTTTATGGACGTCCGTAAGTTCAGTGCAGATGAGGGCAGATGTGTAAGCACACGCGTGTCGTGTGGTGGTAACACAAATCTCTGATTGAAACTTTGTCTAGTTATATAATATAATCTTCATGGACCGTTAAGAACAAAAATAAAAACAATCTTTTCTTTTTATTCCATGCAGACTTCTTCCTTGTCAAAACCTGGCGCCTACATTACCCACGATGCAACCCAACCACTGACAGCTCAGTCACAGATTCTGGAGTGTTACGCTATTAGCGGCTAATGTAGCCTCGAGCCGCAGAGGTCTGAGCTGACGTCTTTCTAACTCCACATCTTGTTCATTTTCAGACTTGTAGTCGCCAGACCCAACCGACACTGACTCGAGCGTCTGAAGCCACAGAAGGCCGTGTACAACGCAGTAGTACTCTGCAACGCCGGTAAACAGACTTTGATGTGCGGTCGATGAAGCTGTGCCTAGATGCTCTGTACACGAGATAGCAGGGTTGGTTGAGCGCACCTGTTGTGAGAACAGAGACGCTGTTAGCCAGCTGTTTATTGAACACATTTAAATGACCAAATATACTCATACTGAAATTCACACATACCTACACGTTACATGTTTTTAATTTATTTCATATCTAATACTGCTCATCTTATTTTCAGGTTATGGTTTTGTTTCTAATTGTTGCTACTTGTAACAGAAATAAAAGTAGATTTTCTTTTTTATGATAAGGCTTCAGATAAATGCAATCGAACGCACACAAACAGCCGTCCTGCCCTACACACCTGTGGTTGCGTTCTGCTGATACTTGCACTCTGTCACTCCGATGTTTCCCAAATCCTTCTTCCCTCCTCCACCATTAACCCCTGACACTTTGCCCCCCCCCCAAGCACATCCCCACGGTTAAGCCGGCATTATCAGCGGGCTCATTAGGACGGCATTAGTGTCAGAGATGGACACAGTGATATGGCTCCACAGCTGGATCAGGCAAGCCAGAGAAGACCCCAAGTCCTTTTTCTTTTCTTTTTTTTAATCCACTTCCCGGTCTCTTGGTCTCTTCATGCTATTGTTTAGGGATGCCTCAGTTCTGACACCGAAGGTCAGGGGTCGCTCGTCCACAGGAGCCATCCCGCTCCTTCTCCCCAATGCGCTGTCACTACGATTCACCACTCGCATGGGTCCCTGTCACTCGGCCCCGACACGGCCGTCACTCACACACACACATGCATGTGAATATGCAGAGGCACGCTCGCGGGCAGAAGACGCGTCGCTGGCAGCGCCTCGCGGGCCCCTCGACTACTTTAGAAAGCACTTGAAGATGATGCACAAAAACCTCCAACAGCATCCGAGGAAGCACAATGACCCGGTATTTATTGGAGGAGTGATTTTGTTTGACTATGCGTGTAAAAAAAAAAAAAAAAAAGGTAAATGTAAGCCTCAAATGTTGGTGAACACATGCTTAAAGTATTTTGTTCCTTCAGGTTCCACATTTAGGTGGGTTGATCAGCAGATTAGTCATAATATCTCCCCGAGCATCTCCTAAAAATGACGTTCCCAAACAACGAGACTGCGTTGTGAATTACAAATACACATATTTTGTCGTGGACTATTTGAGTTTGAGTTTGACGTATCACAAGGTGCGCAGTGTGAACCAACTACTTTTTATGGAGACATAACCAAGGAGTAGTTTAGTTGCATAAAACTAAAAGTTTCGATTTCGTAGTCATTTATACACAAACCATGATGTTTTTTACTAAAACCTAACTAGGTAGTTTTGTAGCATATCTGAGCAATTTGTCGCTCGCTCTTTATTTAATGCGAGGATTTAAGGGCGCAAATAAATGTAAACGGTCCCTAAAAGATTAACGTTGGATCGTGAAATACATCGTCATTCAGCGGGTTTTCAAAGGTTGTCCAGCATACGTTTTTGATGGATTTATTTGGGACTTTATGAAAGATATTATGTGGGGAAGTGAGTCAGAAAAGCAGGAGGGTTCTGTTAGCGCCTGTGTGCACAAAGCACCTTTTTCCTGGAAGAACAGCGGCTGCAGGGCGCTTGGTAGCGCTTCACCCAGCATTTCAACAAAACGGCGGATTTTTCCGAAGCATCTTTGTTGTTGTTGTTGTTGTTGTGACTTGTAGGGGGAGAGCTGTAATTTAGAATTAAAGCATTGCGCCACAATACTTAAAGGCCAAATGCAGTTTGCCGTGTTGGCGTCTTTTCCACGTGAAGCAAGGGAGAGTGTCACACTCCCAGATAAAGACCCGGCAGCCTTGGCCCTGTGACCCAGATAGCACCACTTAGGAAACCACTGCCCACATTCCCATCGCCAGCAAACGGCTCCTTCTCCTAATCATTAACACACAAATGGACCGTGTTCTTGTGTGTTTGTGTGTGAGAGTGTGTGTTGATGTGTGTGTGTTTGTTGCGTACTTTGTGTTGGACACAAAGCTGCGATAGACATCAAATGTTGAGACCCACTTACAGCCCAGGTTTAAATTTAGAAGCACAAGATACTTTCAGTCAGAGTGACTTTACCCCTCTTTCCTCTGTCTCTCTCTGCGCTTTGTGTGCTTAAGAACGGATGTTTGAATGGGTGTGTGTGTCTATTAAAAAAAAAAGAAAAAAGAAACCAGTAGTGTTTGATCGTTGCAGTGTGTGAGCGAGGGAGAGTTTAGACCTGTCTTTCCAAGAGTCTGCTCAAACTCGGCTCCCTCTTCTTGCGTTTGTGGCCCATAAAAGTAGAAGAACACAAAAGGAGCTGTCAGAAGTCTCTCTGTGATTTGTTTTTTCTTCCTCAGCCCCTTAAGGCCGTTCATTAAAAATAAAAAAAGAATAAGAGCGTGAAAGAGAGGGGATGAAAAAGAGAAAGCGGCGCAGGTGAAGAGATGAAAAGCAAAGCAAAGGCCCGACTCAACAGTATCGGGTGTTCAGGTGTGAGAGGATGTGTGAGAGTAAGAGCGCGAGAAGGTCTCCGGCGTCGTCGCAGAAGTGAGCGGCTTCACCTCTGTCAGGTGACTGGTGTCCTGAGCAACAACCCACCTCGGGGGGGGGGGGGGGGGGGGGGTGATAGGTTGCTCGGGCCCTGAGGCGACAGGTAGGGGTCGAGGTTCAGAGCCCGCTGGGCCCAGGGGGTCTCCTGTGAGGCAACGAGAAGGGTTCAACGACGATGATCTGGACTGTTTTCCGCTGAAAATGACACTTTATTTTCTTCTTTACTTTTCTATTTTATAATTTTATAGATAACGGCTGTTAGATAGATGTGACGTGAGCAGTCATATAGCTTATAAACCTGACTTCTCAAATTGATTACAAGAAGACAATATAGAGACATGGATTGATACTTTTTCAGAAATTAAAAAAGTGACAAAAAGTGCAATTCTGCATCATTCTTAATATACATAAAAATGAGTTTTTGCAGCCAATCATTTATATATGTAACTTCCTTTTACTTTTCTCCACATACCACAGACGGGGAGAAGCAGGGAGCGGTGGCTGATTATGAGAATGAATGAATAACTTCCTGCCGCTGCTAGAGTGTGTAAGTGTGTTTCTTATCTAGCCCGGCTGTTTCTGTCGGGATCAAACAGCGACTTGGGCATTAGCCACAGAGGACTGTGCTCTTTTATCTGGGATAATAATTCTGTTCGTGCAGAAAGTCGAGAGCAACAGAGGCGGGACATGTTCAAGGAAAAAAAAACAAAAAACTGTTAAGGCAGGGGATTTGGTGAAGGGATTTCACCTGCACAAGTCTCACGCAACACATCCAAACACAACTTCTTCCATTGCTCAAGAGCAACTCGGCAGCCGTCACGGGAAGAAGAGAGGTCCCGTCCGTCAAAGCTTTGCCTCCCCGTCCAAAACTTTATTTCCATCAGGGTACCTCGGCCTATTACGTCTCCCCGAACCCTCTGGTTATTTCCATTCTGCACGGTTGCAGTGAAGAGACGGTCCAAACGGAGCTTCCCTTTTGGGGCCGTGTATCGGACTGAGTGAGTGCCTCTGAAGGAAGGGCAGTAAATCCTATCCTGGAGAGGATGCAGCGTCCCAACAGTAGCCTTTAGGAAGGGGAGAGCGTGACGCATCGCTTCTCCTCGCACAGATAGTGTTGAACTCTGGCATTTGAGGCATTAACATTCAGCCTGCTCCTGTAAAAAAAAAGAGCTGTGAGACAGACTCACCCAGCTGTTTCCAGAACCATTGGCTGAATTTCTGATTGGATTTTGTTCTCCATTTAAACGGAGTGTGTGTGTGTATGCTTGTTTGAAGGAATAGTTTGACATTTTGGGAAATACGCTTATTCGCTTTCCAGCAGAGAGTTAGATGAGGAGATTAATACCGCTCTCACATCTGTCCAGCAAAGCTCATTACCTTAGCTTAGCATAAACACTGGAAACAAGGGGAAACAGCTACCCTAGCTCTGTCCTAAGGTCATAAAATCCTCCCAAAAGCTCGCTAATTAACACATAATGTCTCCGCTGTTTAATCTGTACAACAATTTACGAGACTCCAGGAATGTAGTGATCCCAGCAAAGAAATAGTCCCGACACGTAACCCCCCCCCCCCCCCCCCCCCCCCCCCCCCCCTTTAAAAAGGTGAATTGTTGTCTTTGCACTTGGGTTTTGATAAAGATTAAACAGATGAGATGCAACATGTTTATTAGTTAGCTTCAGAGGTGCTGGTATGTAGACTTTGTTAGCTTTGGACAGAGCCAGGCTTGCTGGTTTTTCCCCTTGTTTCTGGTCTCCGCGTTAAGCTAAGCTAAGCTAAGCTAGCTGGTTTATGGCAGAAGACTTGTATTCAATGGAAAGATTTGACAATGCTATCAATCTTCTCATCCAGATCTCTTAACAGAAAGAGAGGGAATGAACACATTTAACCGAAATGTCAAAACTGTTCCTTTTCAAGCATGAAGACAAACCAGAGGAAAGTCCAGCGCTTGAAACATCTTGATGTTTCTAAATGCATTGAGTCTCGTCTCGTGGATCTCTTAGCCTCCGGTGGATCCGCGGTTTCAGGGGACTTCCGCTCTCCGCCGAGGGTGGCCCTTGCTCTGCAGCCTAAATCGGCTCAGAGATCATCTGGAGACAGACACGGAGCAGGTATGGATTAACATAATCCACCTAAGTCAACTCTCTGGATGAACACTGAGCGCCGTCTGCATGCTGTACACCTACATATACATACTTTCTCCCTGCGCTGTAGTTCACACAAGAACATCTTTGACATGATAATTGCATGAAGTGCCTCGCAGGAAAACTATAAATCATCCTTTTTTTAACAGTTGAACACACCTGCATATAGCTGAACCATTGCTCACCACCTTGGGCAGGCGCAGCATGCAGAAAAAAACAAAAAACACAACCCCGTAATTTGGTGATATTGCCCCAATTGGAGGATTGAGTATATAATGAGTGCAATGGAAGATGTACCCACGGTGTGCGTTTTCATTGCATATTAAATCATTGCTCTCCCGCCCTGACGATGTCTTTGAACTGTCAGGGAGCAGACATTTTCTCGCCAGATATATGGATTTTTTTTTTTCGCCCAACCCCCTTAATTTTAGTAGGACACAATACAGAGTGAGGGACGGGGGGGGGATCGTGTCGTTTGATGTGTTCTTACCCTATCCAAAGTAAAATATCCCTCCAGCTTTGATGTGTTACCTTCAAAAAAAAACCTCCCCCATCCCTCTTGGTTCTCTTGCAGGAAAGCTAAGAGTGATCACACACACACACGCGCTTTGTTTTTTTGGCCAGGTATACATACAGTAGAGGAGGCTAATGAAGTGTGTTTTAGGTGCACGTGCGCGCTCTTCTGTGCACGTGCGAAGGTGTGTGTGCGCGTGCATGCAGCCAATGAGGTCGCCCCGCTTCGCCAGGATCCCTTTATTCAAGCCGCGCTACGGCAAGGGATTCAACGGGGCTTTGGGAGATTTAACCGCTCTGGGAATTTGAGTGAGCAAGAGGAAATACCCTTTAACAAGCAGAGTCAAAGTTTGATTAGCGTTCATTTTTTTTTTTTTTTTTTGTTGCTTTGAGTCTGTTAGTTTATGTGTGCGCCGGCCTGTTCTGGTGACTCACATCCCTCAAGTAATGACACATTATCCCTCAACACACACACACACGGTAAGCCGCCGCTACTTTACAGCCATGATCAAAAGCAGTAGTCGTACATTCTACATACACGTTTCATCACTTTTATCCGCTAACTAAGCCCAGTCATTGCTTTTATGGCATATCTCAAACTTTGAATCCATGTTATTGCTTGTATGCAAAATCCTCCAGCTATGTCCAAGTCTTTCATTCTCTTACGTTTATGACAAACGGTCAACCTCAGGACCAGTAGTTCTGTTTATGATGAACTCCTAACCTTAAACCAGCTGTGCGGCCTTAACGAGGGTACTGCCAGTTCGGTCCGGCAATAATATAGTCCCCCCCCCACCCCTGTCCTCCCCCCCCCCAAGTTGGACACTAACGAGACGCCGCGCACTGACCTCTGCAGCGGCTCAAATTAGATGTAAATTGTGCCTGATTTTTACAGGGGTCCCTAACGCGATCCAGATCCCCCCCCCTCCCCCCACGCCATCGCGGCCAGCGGGTCAACGGCGTGAGAACGCCTCGCTCCCTAACGACATTTGGAGTGGTCGATGAGAGGGGTCACGGGTAATGGTGACCTCGCCGGCCTACACTTCACTTCCTTCTAATTAGAGCGCTGGGCCAGATCAAAGGAGCCAACCGCATCGCAGCAGGAGGGCTACTGAAGGAGGCAGGGTATTAAAGACGAAGAGGAGGAGGAGGAGGAGGAGGAAGACGAGGGGGCAAGAGGAGAGGCCTTTTCTATAAGTAATGGGGTGCAGTGAGGATGGGGGGGGGGCGGGTTTGAAAGTTTTTTTTTCATTAGTCCTGGAGGTCAGAGGGGCACTCAACCTGTGTGCAGCGGTATGGGCCCTCTTCTATAGGTGGTAGCAGTGCCTCAAAGACGAGAGACTAATAGAGAGGTAGTGGAGGGGAGAGATGTATTTGTGTTGGAGGCAGAGAGGGAGGAGAGAGGGGAGGAGAGACGGGTGTAGGGTTAAGCACAGGAGAGAATGAAGCATTATTTCAGGGGCCTTTCAGCAGAGAGAGCCACGTACCTCAGCGCTGTCTGCCGGCCTGCTCAGCGTCTGGCCACAGCTGTAGAGGAGACGGACCCAGACACACAGGAAGTGGAGCATTTAGCACTTCCTTCCTCGTGGATGTGTGTGGCTAGAGCCCCCAGCTTATAACATATGGACGAATGCAAAGTGGATACAAACACACACACACACACACACACACACACATTCGTCTCTTGTGGACACACGAGACCGTCACACAATAAGAGATTACATCTGTCTGCTAATGAGAGCACAGGCAGGCTGGATTACAATATATATATATAATTGAAGGTTTCCACTTGGGAACATTTTGTTCCAGGAGAATAAGATTATGATAGTACAATATGTAAAACGGTGCAGAGATCACTGTTGTTATTAAGGTTGTGAAGAATGTCCGTACAAGTTTTATTTTGTCTCAAGCCGAGACACCCCCAGGCACAAATAATGTTTTTCTTTGCTCTGATCAATTTTGAGATATTTGGGTTTTGAATCCTCTTTAAGATCATCTAAAATACACCTTTTGGTGTTTATTTGACTACATGTTGTTGTGTTTGCGTCTTTAGATTTCCCCTAAATTCAACATTAGATAATGCCTCGTTTGCATTTTCAAACATAACTTTTCAGAAAACTTGATATACCAAAAAAAGACTTGTCTTTTTCTTAGTAATCACCTGAGGACGTTTCATGGTGATTCACCTGTAGTCTCCTCTGAGAATAGAAGAATATATGTGATAAATGAACAAGCGTTTTTATGTTTTTGGTCCGACTGCCTTTTTTTTTCATTTTCACGTTCCAGCTGAGAGCAGCTTACTTTGCACAAATGAATAATTGTATTCCTTTCCATGACGCATCCTTGACGGGATTAATGGGAATCATAAACAAACCAATAACTCTGGAACGTTTTCATACTAACATCTTTAACTTTTGCAGTGACACTGAAGTTGTTTCTGTTGGACTGATATCTGACCAGCTTAAACCGAAATGAATCAGAATTGATTCATAAACGAATCAGAGTTGAATCATAAATGAATCATCATGCCGATTGAAGACGCAACACATATTTTTGTGCTCTTGAAGACTTCACTTGTAAGTGCTAGAACAATATGTTCCCTGTAGTCCTCGGCTGCTATGAATGTGTGGCCCGGTCAGAACATTTGTTGTTGTTGCTCTTGTGAGTTTTTTTTAATTTTTTTAACAGTGCATCAGACCCATTTTTAACAACTTAATGACTAGGTCTGAGTAAGGAAGCGTGTTCCAGTACTCTTGCTATAAAACTTAATCCACAGTTTATTATTGTTAACCATATGTTCGGAATGCTTGTAATAGTAATTTTCCAGTGGTTTGCCGTCTAAACCCAGTCAAATCCAGCGGTTTCGGTCCGTAAGCTGGGCAGAACAGAGGATATCGCTCCAGTGTTGGCGCTGACCTCTCCTATGTGTCTCATAAGTGTGCTGTGGATGAGGGGGGGAAGAGAGGGAATTTCATATGCTGGGAGCTATATGTAGGGATCAGCGAACGGTGAAACTGCAGCCTGGGAAGTGCGTGGTGCTTTGATGGAGCCAGAATTCCTGGGAGCTTCCCGTAATCGTGGGATAAGGCCGTGTCATCCCTGTCACTCACCTGGATTTATCAGCAGGAAATCTGGAAATGAGACGGCATTCCTGCCCGGGTCGAACGGCAGACAAAGAGGGCCACAGTCGCCGGTGAGATGGGATTCGACACTGGACTGTCTCACGCTTTCTCCAAATATATCATCTTTCAGGATACGTTTTTGTATGTTCTCGACCCAAACTACACAGAGAGAGAGTTTGTTAAAATAAACCCCTCGTAGATCACGGTGATTAAAAACCTGTTTGGAGAAGTCAAAAAGCAGATCCTCTTCAGGCAGCCCCCGTACACCCCTCAGGGCAAACCAGTGAACTATGTACAACCCCCTACTATTGATGTTGACATGTTCACTGACCTAGTCTATCAACATACACACACACACACACACACACACACACACACACACACACACACACACACATAATTGGACTACCCTTTCCTTGCTAACCGGCGCTGATATCATCTGTGTCGTCTGATATGCTCTGATCTGACCCCGGTTTGGGCCTCGCCTGCCCCTCTGGTTCTGTTTGTACCCATCAGAGCACAAGACCCCCAGTGGGCTCACTGACCCTGAGATGAGCTTCTCTCCCCGAGACCCTGCAGGGCTGGAAAGTCCTGCTTTCATTTAATCGGACGAGCGGCACAGCCACAAAAAACTGTGTTGTCAGCTCGTGTGAGTAAAATGTTGTTTCATAAACAAAGAGCCACATTCATATAAATGAACATTTCTGAATGATGCCCAGAGGCATTTTTTTTTTCTTTTTATAAAGAACCAGTGACAATGATTTAAATAATTCACAGAAAGTACCATTCATAACTAAGTCTGGCTTATTTTGGACCATTTAAGCTATAAAGTAATAGAGAATAGTTAACAAGGCCCTTTACAATGTTCTAGACTACAAGGCGACGTCTTTGAATCTCTGCTTTGATCAACAGTCCAAAACCCAAAGATATTATTAACATACATCACATGAGAGAAGCTAGAACCAGAGAATATTTGCCATTTTTGCCATTAATATCGACTGTTGGATTCATCGACTAATCATTTCTGCTCTAGATCACAGCATGTCTCTGTAATCTGTTGCGTTTCTGAATATATGAACACATTACATAACGCTGTTTTCTAATAAGATGATTTGTCTTCAACATATTGTCTTTTGCCCGCCGTAGACTAATGTTGGTTCTGACGTGTTTTGGACTGAACTGGGGAACAAAAGCTTGTTTGTGCTCCGCTCGCCTCACTTTAAAGCTGCTATAAGGACAATGATTGATTTGTCTCTGGTGAAGGTCTATTCATATTTTAACAAGTTAATGTATTTCTTCTATCTTTTCTCGTGGTTATTGTTGTTGTCTGTCATTTATTATCTGGGCCAGGTCGCCCCTTTATGAAAGAGATTGGAATATTAAATTGTATGTATGTGGTATTTTCAGGAGGAGAACATGACAGCGTCTCATATTCTTATGGCAGATTAGTGACTGATTCCTTTTTAAACATACACAGGAAACATGAACACATGCACTGTACTGCTGCTGTGACACACACACACACACACACACACACACACACACACACACACACACGCACACTTGTGAGCATTCACACGGAGTCATTCAGGCATGAAACTACGGCTGCAAACATGCCGAGTAACAAGCAGCTATCCACACCAGCTCATTATGGTAACAATTATTGGGGTAATCAATCGGCCAAATTATAGACCAATAACTGAGGCCTTATTGTCCGAGGGGGAAGACAGCGTCCTTCTTCTCCGCCGTCCCGACCCGAATGCATCATTTTGGGCTTGACCCCATGGCACCCTCCACTCTCCTCCCCAGCCCTAATACCTTCCTGTCTCCATTATCGGGCTGCGGAGGTCACGCTGTGTAAAGGTCAGGGGTTTAGGGGTCACGCTGTCACTCAGGCGGGCGCCAAAAATAGGTGCCGTGTGATTTTTTTATTTTTTTTTTAAACCACGGAAGAGCTGGGAGCTCCGGTCCAACGGCCGGCGAGTTATGTCCTCCACGTCGCTGAGCTACACCCACACGCATACGGTAGAGAGTGTGCCGCTAATGTATATGGACTACAACAACTGCGTAGATGTCGTTCGAACCCAAATGCCAAGTTCATTGTTCACGACACAAAAGCAAACTAACTGTGAAGAAAAGGGTTATTTAAACTAGCCCGCAGGAATCCAGTGATAATAGCTGGGAGGAGAGGAGGCCAGGCTGTTAAAACGCTGGTAAAAAGCCCCCTTGAGGTTGGCTGTAATGGGCCTTTGGCTCTGAACACAGGCCTCTCTGACGGATGTTTTGTTGGCACGGGCGCAGGCGTCCGCCACGGCGCTGTAACGCCGCCATGCAAAATCAAAGGCACCGTGTTAGGTGGGCTGCGGGATCAATCAATCACGTCCCTGCCACCGCAGTCTCCAGGAGCTGAATGGACCTGCATCGCGAGCCGCATTCCCAAACGGTGTCTCACCTGCGCCGCTGCGGCAACGCGGGACACTCTTCTTCTCCTCTGTTAACGCGCGCCCACGCTCTGAGATATGTCCCTCCGCAAGTCGCTGCAACGTGAGAATACTTCTTAAAGGCTCTGGTGAATAGGGCGAGGTGACGCGCCTCCATAAAGTGACGCGAAAATGACAAATGGTGCACCGTGTTGTAAGTGTGTGCAGGTATCTTCAGTTACCTGTGAGCTAAGAGGAAATAGTTTACCTCACAAGTCAGGTTATGCATGCTTAGGGTCTGCTGTGTGAGTGTTCAGAAGGCCTTATCTACGTCCAAGCAGAAACTGTGCGGAGCAAAGGGCGCTGAAAGAAACAGAGGATGTGGAATGCGAGTATGAGAGTTTTTTTGTTTTCTGTCTTTTATGACTTGCTCAGATATGTGGTTGCGTGTTGCAGCACAATTTTGGCGCAGACGTTTTTATTTGTTCTCAGTTTTCTATTGTTTTGTGTTTGCGGGGGTCGATGGCAGGATTTGTCAGGTCAGTCCTTAGTTAGTTTCCTCATGAGTCAAATGAGTTGTGAGGTATTCAGTCTCATTCCAGGCGAATGCACACTACCTCTGAATATTGAAAGTCTGAGACCGCAAAATGTGGGGGAGGGAAAAAAAAAAAAAAAGGTATTTGACATTTCCCTAGAAAGGAAGAAAAATAATAAATCACACCTGCGTGAAGCTGTCTTCCTCTTCTAAAGGATGTAGCTGCCCGTATCTGCCGCTATAAAGATTCCTGCCTCCTAACCCGGAAAGGCAGGCCTGTAATAAGAGCCATCAAATCATGTGATTGATCGGCCGACGCCGCTGAGAGGAGAGAACGCAACAGGCTGGATGAGCCGGTGCTTGCCAACGCTGAGGATGGTATGTGGGCGTGTGTGAGAAAAAAAAAAGAAAAAAAGTGAAGACGAGACAGCGAGAGCAAAGGAGGGAGAGAGACTTTAATGGGGAGGATGGGGGACGGGAGGGGGGGGTATCGTTTTTAGAGAGAGATGACAGATGGAAAGAGAGGAAAGACAAGACTACAGAAGCTGAGTCAAGAGGAAGAGAAGGTCGGACGAGTCAAAATGAGAGGGATCAGCGACGGAGACCCCATTAACCTGCAGCCAGCTGTAAATCACACGGAGGGCTGCCTCTCTTTCTGCAAAAGGACCTTGATGTTTCCTCTGTCCTTACAGATCAGTGAATGGTTTGTTAATAGCTTCGTCTAGGCGACACTGACGTGACGGATACCTGCGAGCGCAATGAGCTAAGAGGAGGAGGGAGTGGAAGAGTTGAGCAATTGTTCGTGTTCCTACCTTTGCATACCTGTTGTCACATTTAAGTCTTTACGGCTCAGTGCTCTCTACGCGGTTAGAGACAAGTGGCTGCACATGTACCTGTGTGGGTGTATGCACACTGTTGACTCTACTTGTTTTAACGTTTGCTCTCGGTTGTGTAGGAACAAGAATCGCTTCTTGAGTGAAAATGTGTGAGTTTCCCCCCCCCCCCCCCCCCCCCCCTCAAAAAAAAAAAAACAGCCAAGAAGCTGTGATATGCCGGTGTCATAATCCCCCTCTAATCCGATTAGTTTCATGTATAAACTCCGTCCCGCGGGCGATGAGGGACGAGGAGACACACACACACACACACACACACACACACACACACACACACACACACACACTGTCTCTCCAAGACCTCATCACACCTGGAGCTTCCAACTTACAGTTGTCACACTCGACTGAACGGAAGTCTGATCCCTGATAAGGATCGTGGGTCTTCCCTGATCGGGGTTCAACAGACACAAAGAGAGAGAGAGAGAGAGAGAGCGAGAGAGAGAGAGAGAGAGAGCGAGAGAGAGAGAGAGAGAGAGAGAGAGCGAGAGAGAGAGAGCTGTGGGAAAGCTGCTGCGATGTCTGAATGTGCGGTTGGTATGTATGTATTCCTGGGTGGGTGGGTGGGGGTGTGGAGGGTGGAGGGTGGGTGGTTTGCGCTTGGATGGGGCGGGTGACAGAATGATGATGGGGGCAGATCAGAGCCCAAAGCTGTTTTTTTTTTTTTTTTTTAAGGTAGGAAGAGTTGATTGATTAACGGTCTGAAGCCCTCAGGGGGAAACCTGGGTTGAACTTCCTGTACTGTTCTCACGTGTCGTCTCAAACTGTAAAACAAAAACAAAAAAAGACCTCCTCCTTCCTTAAGAAAGAAGGATATCGAACAATACTCCAATTCAAATGTCACTAGTTATTTCCATAGAACAGATACGTTGGTGTCACTTCTACTTTCGTCTTGGTGGCACTTTGAGGAGATTAATGTATAGCGTGCATTCAGAACATTCCTCTGGATTGCCTGTTGAGAAACTATGCAAGTTGCATTCTATTCTATTTGTAATGAACCTTGAAACCAGCGTGTGTCAAAAAATCACATTCATATTCACACACTCATTGTAGCTGCTCCCCCCCCCCCCCGAGGATGCACAGGCAGCAAAAAGGTGCATTGTAAAATATTTGATTAAAGTGAAAACCCAAAGGAACAATAGAGCGGTTTGTGAGCGGTTTGAGCAGAAGTTGTTGTGCAACTTTTCGAAAAGGAATGCAAAGTGTTTTGAAAAGACATTGGACCAGAGCTGGCAGAACATTCTCTGCGTTTGGCTGTGAAGCGCTGCTGCGAACGCCAAGCCTCGTTCCTCCGGCAAGGCCCAGTACTGCAGCCGAACAGACTGCGGCGTAACACACACACACGGACTGAATGCACACACACATACACACACACCCACAGACTGATTACACACACACACACACACATACACACACTGATTGCCCAAGGGGCTGTTAACAGGTTGCGTATAGCGAGATAGGACTGGGGAATTTAGTCACTGCGTGAAATTGGTTTCATTAGTTTTGTGATTGGCAGATTGTATAACAACAGTTGCGAGGGGCCTGTTGACAACCGAGTTTGTGTTTGTGTCAGCGTCATAATCGGCCCTCGTCTCTCAGACATGATGATGTGATGACAAAAACAATCAGAAACCTTATGCAACGATGCGTTTTCTAGGATTTTCCCAAACAAAAAACCCAAATGAAATCCAGATTTTGTATTTATTTTGTACATGTTGCACCCTTAAGTGTATAGAACGTATATATATCCTTTGGCTTTGCCTCTTTCTCCAGAACACTGTGTTGTTGTGTAATATTGTTGACACATAGCTGTTAGTATCACCGCTTGTATCACTACTGCCGCTGCCGCTGTACCACCGCTCACACTTCTGCTGCTACTTTACATTACGTCTGTTACTACGGCTTCGGTGACCGCTGCTGCCGCCGTTATTGTTGCTTCTGCTACTTCATCAATATTTGAAACATTCCGAGTGTGTGTGCGCGCTCAAGGACGCGGGGGGGGGGGGTTGTGTTCCGGCATCACAGTGAGGATGAAATCAAAGGTTGCAGGTAAGAGATGGAGGTGTGTGTGTGTGTGTTTCACGCCCCTGAATGACCTTCCCAGCGGAGGCACAGAGCTGGAGTGAGGCGCCAGTGATGCATGTTAAGCTGGTCACTCACCAAATTGACACGGGGAGCCTCTGGACCACAGAATGTCCCGACGCAGCGTTTTTGTTTTGCATTTTCCGTGCATCGCGGAGAGAAGGCACAGAGGCTGACGAGGGGGCGAACGCGAACGCAAACACACAGCGGCACTTAGGCCCCGGAAATCTGCTGACATGTCTGCTTCGACCGGGGGGGCGGCGCTCGGTCTGTGGCGCCGCCGAGGGGGGTTCAAGCTGTGACAACGCCGGGTATGTCGCTCCTCACCCAAGGGTGGTCGGAGGACAGAGCCGAGCTCACAAGCAGTGGTTTATAGACGCAAGGAGGACAGGAAAATAAAGACAAAAAAAAAGAAGCTTTTAATGTCACATCTTATTTTTTTGGATATCGCCGTGTTTTTCAGTTCATTGCTCGTTTGCATATTTAACAGATTTGAAATGCATAAAATATACTCTTTTTAAGCACTAATGGGCTCGGCAGCGTTTTATTGCTGACACACCTTCTGAGCTTCTAGACTGGAAATCAGACATCAGCCTTTCTGCTCTTGAGTTGTTTGGGCTGAGATGTGGGGGAAAGTGGGTCATGCTGGAACACCCCTGGGGAAGCGCAGGATGGATGGAGGGGTACATACAGTTGTTGTTGAGTGTTGAGACTCAGAAGGATGCAGACTGTCTCCTCCTGCAAGAAGAGTAAACTCTTCAACCCTCCGATCATCAAAATCATCAAACTCGTGTTTATGAATCTGTTTTTCTGTCACCAGAGAACAGGTTCTACTCTTTATTACGGCTGGGAATGTTTTGATCAGGGCTCTTTTCATCACTTAATTTGCAGATAATAGATAATAAACTTGAATTAATTGGGGGGGTTTTTTAGGTTAAAGTTGACATTTTCAAATATCCTGTTTTGTCTAAAAAAAAAAGCAAATGCTCAGATTGGAGATGCTGACACCAGATTTCTGTCTATTTGCTTTAAAAATGCCCGTAGTGATGAATTGCTTATCATGATTGTTTCTGATTTAATTTTTTCTCTCAAACAAGTGTCAACAGAAGGAGCCAGAGCTCTCAAACTTTAAATATTGTTTAAACACAAGAACTGTACGTCTATTAAAAGGTCTGAAATGAGCTACATTTTGATTTATGTGGAGCTATCGGATAAAAGGACCTGGAAAGTCACTTCACGGCATCTTTCGGTACGTTTTGGCCCGTGACGCTCATCCCCGCTCTTCCATTTTAGTTTCTTTTGCGTCTCGGCCCGTGTGTGACCCCCCCCCCCCCCCCCCCCCCCCCGAGCACAATGTGACAAAAAAGTGGTACGGCAAAGAAAACAGAAAGGAAAGGATGAGGATGAGAGGGGCAGACAGAGGGAGGAATGAAATAGTAATGAGAGGAGATGGGGCAGGCCACTACCGAGCCTCACCCTCTGTACTCTCTCCCTCACCCCCCTGCTGTGATAATGTCCCCCCCCCCCCCCCCCCCCCCCCTTGTCTCGTCTCGTCCTCCCATCTCCCAAATCTCCGATCTCAGCCTCCTGTACCGCGAGTGAGTTTCTCTCCGGTTTAACTTCGTATCCTCGACAGCAGGGGAGAGGCAGCCAGGAAGGGGTGAGAGACATGGAGAGGAACGTGTGAGAGAAGGAACACTTTCTTCCAGTCACTTGTATAAAGCCATCAGTGTCCCTGTTAAGCCCCGTCTGTCCTCCTCACCCTCTGTCTAGTTATCAAAGTGTTTATTCAGCCTGGCATTGTTTCCTCTCTCCTCATTTTCAGAGAGAAACTCTGAGAGCAGAGTGTGATTCGCTGCATTCACTAGAGGACAGTGGGAGCAACCGAAAATGAAAAGACATCTCAGGGGGGGAGGAGAGAGGGGGGGAGGAGGGGGGGAGGAGGAGGCACCCTCTGCTTCAAACACACCAGTCAGTGGGAGGGTGAGGCTTCCATGCCAGTGAGAGGTGGTGGCGAGGTGGTGCCGGAATGGAAAGAGGGGGCCTCTGTGGACCGTACCCCTGCTGATTGAGATGTACCCCACACAGGCAAAACCCCACTTCGTGAGTGGATCTGCGGTGCAAACACCCCCTTTAGCCTCCGGGGCGCGCCAGTCCCGAGTCAAGAGCCCGCTGGGAAGCAGCGTGTGGGGGGATGAACTTGACGTGCCGCTGGACTGAGTCTAAAAGGAGCCCGCGGGTGGGGGGGGGGGGGGGAGAGAGGCGGGCGCAGGGCCGGGGATGGGGACACCGCTCTGTGCCAGGGTTGCCCGGGTTACGGGCAGAAGGAAGAGGCACGATATTCTCTCACTGTCTCAGAGGAGGAGGAGGTTTTTGTTTTTTTTGTGTTGTTTTGTGTGCGTTGCTGTCTGGTTGTGTGTCGCTCTGCCGCTGTGGGGATGCTCCGATCCCTGCCGCTCTGGTGTCTTCACCGCTGCCCTTTGATGATCGACACACACACACACACACACACACACACATAGTTTCATGGATACACACACACAGATACAACAGAGTGAAAAAGTCTCCCACACTGCTTTGGCAGCCCACGCCGCTCTTCTTTGATGCTCTAGGACACACACACACACTCGGATTACGCTCTACGGTGAAGTTGCTCGGTAATGTCGGGCAATTGGACCTATTCAGTCGCTTTTATGATGGGCTAATCACAATAGTTTGAGAAATTTAGGGGCGAGCCGACAGATTGATTGTATGTGCAGTGAAGTGCAGTGTGTGAGTGATTATGCGGGTCTGGTTTTTATTAGGACTCTGTCGAGGGATATAAGGCGGTCACTGTACTACGAGCTACTGAGGTGTTCTGGAATCCATTTGGAGGAATCAGGACTGATGACTGAGCTGTACAGAGGGATGGAGCTCATCCAGATAACTACTGCTCTTCCTTGATCAAACAAACCACCAGCAGAGACCTCTGTCATGCTCACTCTCATTTTATAGTCTTTCTTTTCTTCTCCCTCGCCTTTTTTTCCGCTACCTTTTCTCTCTATTTCTTCTCTTTTTTTTTTCAGTTTTAGGGTTATTTTCCTTTTCGCGTCTGCCCCCTTTTTTTCCCCTCCCCTACATTAACTTTATTCCATCTCCCTCACACCTATTAAGTTGCCACCTGCCACTCGCAATCAGCGTTATTGAGATACCTGCGAATTTTCCAGTGTCGCAGGCAAGCGGGTCGGGGAGATGAAGAGACAGAGAGGAGATGACGAGAGGAGAAATGATCCGTGATTCATCAGGAGCTAAAGAGAGAGAGAGAGGAAGCTCGTTTTTTTCTTGTGTCTTTAAAGGCAGCAAAAATGATTCAAGTGGAACTTTAAAAGAGGCGTTCAGGCTCCAGGTGGAAATGTTATACCTGCGCACACATCTAGAATGACACAGGGAAGGATGAGGGGGATCAAAGGCGGTCCGGGGCTCGAGGAGGCCAGACAATCATCCTAAAACAGATAATTGGCCCGTGTGGGACTTATAATGGAGCTGTCAAAAGGACTCCCTTTTCACAGCACAATGGTATTTGTGTGTGTGTGTGTGTGTGTGTGTGTGTGTGCACTTGCACTTGTGTGTGCACATGCTATGTGTATGTGGACAGACAGGCTTTTAACATTGGGACTAAAGGTCGGCGTTAAGGTCCCTACATGCCTCTGGGGGACGTTTAGACGTCTGCAGAGACAGGAAGAAGTGGGCGGCAGAGAAAGACAAATGGAATGGGAGAGTTGGCTAAAAAAAAGATTTATGCCCTAAAAGTAACATTTTAAGATATGTTAGTGTTGAATAATGAATCCCAAATGTAATTGAATCAATTTGGTAGTTCACAGGTTTAATGGAGATAGAGGAGAGGAGAGGAGAGGAGAGGAGAGGAGAGGAGATTGACGGTCCTAATCCCTCCTTGGTGGCCTGGCTTCCCTTCAACACAACAGGTCCCATAATTACCCCCTCTCCTCTGGCAGCTCACACTCACAGCTCTAGCAGCAGGGAACTGGCTAATACTCTTCATCCTCACACACACACACACACACACACACACACACACACACACACACACACACACACACACACACACACACAAAGCTGGTGTTGTTGGATCTGTCTTGAGCTGGTGGCACGCAGCAAGAAGGACAGACAGAGGGGGACAGTGCGGTCGCTGTGACACTCGTCCAGAATTCTTTAGGAAAATCATTTGGCTGGCAGAAGGTGTAGTCAAGTGGCTGTCGGGGTCTCCTCCGGTCTGTCCGTCAGTCTCTCGCTGCCTGTGTGTGTGTGTGTGTGTGTGTGTGTGTGTGTGTGTGTGTGTGTGTGTGTGTGCCGCTCACCTAATTAACACAGTAGCACAGCCAAGAGTGTGTCGGGCGGGAAAAAAAGTAATAACGGTTACACCGTGGGTATGACAGAACGTGGATCAGAGGAGAGCAGCACAGTGTGGTTACATGATGGGTGTGTGTGTGTGTGTGTGTGTGTGTGTGTGTGTGTGTGTGTGTGTGTGTGTGTGTGTGTGTGTGTTTTCCATCGGTACAACAATAAGACTTGATACTTGTGTTTGTGCTTATGAGGTTTAATGCTTCTGTTGCAGTCAGAGAGGACAGCAAACTCAGAATTGTGTTAGGATAAAGCTTTTGAATCTGGAGTAGTACTCCTCTACTACATTCCTAGGAAAGTATTTCCTAATTTGCCCGTTTGTCTGTCAAGGCCACGCATGTTCTTTGATAAAAGTATCGAGAGAAATAAATATGAAAGATCGCTCTTAAATCTTTTTGAGAAGTAGCGTCGGTTGTTCTCTACGTCTCTAGTCTGTTTTCTTGACCATGGTCCAAAAGAGAGAAAGATTTTTTTTTTTTTGTCACCTTTTGCACATCGGTATCACATTTTCTACCTTGAAGAACATGTTCCAAAAATAGTTTCTCAAGTCTAGTTTTCATAATGGAAATTTGAGAAGCCTTATCGACGAGGTAACAGGAGTGTGTACATGGTGGCGTGCATCATTGTACACACTCCTGTTACCTCGTTGAGTGGTCTGTTATTTATCTGACCACACCAAATCAATTGTTCTGTAGCAAAACATGAGCCGGTGAGACGCAGCCTGACTGTGGGAGGCTCGTATACGAGTCCATCCACACTAATGACTCTTTCCCAGATGCACTCTGGGTCGCTGTTGCGCTTCCATTTATACGCCGAAAAAGCTAGAGACAACCAAAGATAAAGCTGTGAAACCGACTTTCTTGTATGAGCTGCGTCTTCTCTTTGAACCGATCGGTTGGGGGAAGCTGTATGAAACCGCCTTTAAATCTAACTCTTAATTGTCTTAATTACATTTAAATTAGCTCTTCATTAAATGAAGTCTAGACGCGGCTATTTATGTCACACATTTACGTGGAATTACAATTGTACGTGCTTTTGTTCAATTATCTCAAATTGGACCCTTCACCGCCACTTCCAGTCTTGACTGACACCATTGTGTTGTCGTGACACAATTATGTCCCTTGTGTGTGTGTCTCTTTAATTCAATATTCAGCGCTACCCCTCGCTCTATGTTAATCATGCTGTGTTTTAATAAACACTGACTCGTTGTAGAGAGGCAGAGTGCACTGCGCACCTTCTCCACGCTCTTGAGTTTTCACGTTTAATGAACCGACCCTGAAGGACCGCTCGGGACGTTAATAATAGATTAGGACCGTCTGGGTCTTGATGGCTGCTAAACAGCTTCTGAACATGATGTTATGACATATTCCTGAATCAATAAGGAACGCCGTGCACTTTCAGCCCTGGCGGATATTTCTCCGCCTCAGAAGTGCAGATCCTTCAGCGCTCAGAAATTGATTTCCTGCATCTCGTTCTATTCATTATGTCTTCCTCGCCGTCCTCAGTACCGATGCTCTGGCGCTGTGTTCCACGCAGACGTATCGATGTCGGTGCTGTTCTCTGTGTCCTGCTCTGTTTCTCCGCCTCCCACGCTCTCACTGGGGTCCTCCACTCTCTACAGCGTGTGCTGTATGTATGTTCTGCTGCTAGAATAAATATAACATTATGACATGAGAATAACAAATGCTGTCAAATAACCTAAATTAATGTCAGTTTAAAGTTGGAAAACTTTAGTTATTAAGAGTTTATCGACATGATTTATTCATATCTGAACATCCACTATGTTGGACCTCAATCATGTTTACATTATTGACTTATTGTATGATATATGACAGCACCGTGATCGTTTTTTGTTGACCTCGATATTTCCTGTCGTGTTGACGTGATTGTTTGTTTACACGGTATATTTGCATAATTGTGCTGTTCTGTTATCGCTATGTCAGCGGCATGAAACGGTCTTAAGATATTGTTTATCGCAATTATTTCTGTTACAACATAATGAGGTGAACAGACATGTGACATCAAACGGATCACTAATGAGAAGAAGAACTGTCAACTACCCCCCCATCATAAACACAAGCTGATTGAGAAAATATTTTTTTTGGGGGGGTTATTTTGATATGAATTTGAATTTAATGGTCATTTCAGTCAAATTGAGATCTGCATTCACTTTTAAACTAGAGTATTTCGAAAAGGCAATGTAAGCTTCATGTTCATACTATGCATGTTTGGCATGTTTGGCTGTTTTTTGTGCTCTTGCTGAGATCGTTATGTAACGTCTCATTTGCATATCAAGGCAAATAGCTGACATATTTTGCAGGGAGTGAAGCAAACCAGATCAAATCCGCCTCTCAAGCGAAGGGTTGAGGGGTTGAGGTGAGTGTGTGTGTCTTGTGGGGGGGGGGGGTTAGGAATGCCTATTTGAGATAGATAAAAACACTGAACAGCTCTCTTTTATTCTGATGTATGAGCGTATTGATAAAAGCACAAACATATATGAAAGTGACGTAACAGCTTCATATTTTTCCTACATTTTTCTTATCAGAAATGATGGTGGATCAAATCCACCGGATCTCTCTCCCCCTCGTCACCATCGTTCTGTAACTCAGTTACTTCTGTACAAGATAACCATCCTTAGTTACGCAGCCAGTCCCCCCCCCCACCCCCCCTCCTCCCTCGTCCCACCCACCTCAACCAGCCATGACCCCCCCATGGGGGTCATACAATGACTGTCATGCATATCATTATTGGTGGGGGCCCTCCTTCCCCTCTGGGGGTCCGCTCATTGACCTCCTGACAAAGGATGAAAGTGTCCCGTCCAGGGGAGGGGGTTGGCCGGGCCGACGATGGGGTGAAGAACCCTGCGTCCTCCTCCGGGTCGGGATAAGACCCAGCAGGGCTTTCTTCACGCTAATAGGCACGACCCCTGAACCCCACACAAAGAGCATCACTTCAGGAGCCATGGGCACTCAGTGTGGGAGAGCAAGGAGGGACCAATAGGAGCAGGCTGGGGGCTCCGGGTTCCTTTGAGAGAGTCGGACCACTGACTTTACAGAGGAGAGAAACAAGAGAACAGGAGGGAGAAAAGAACAGGAGAGAGAGAAAGGAGATAAGGGGAAGATTTTGTGTTTTTATTTAGGGGAAAGGGCTTGTTGCAAAAGTTCAAAGGGCTCCTCTTTTAGTGCCGGGGTCTCCTTCTCCTGCTTTTCTTCTCCTATTCTCTCCGTCTGTTAATGACTGGAGGTGGAGGGATTATTGTGCCTTTCAGATTCCTTCTTAATTACTTGGTGTGTGTTGTAAGTGTCCAACGGTATTCACAATTTGTGTGCATGTTTCTATGTATTGGCGTGCACATGCTTTATGTTTATACATCCAATGTGCTGATTGTAAAGAGGCGAAAACTACTGAGTCACTGAGTTGAAAATGTTCTGAGAGCTGCTTGTTTTGACCGACCAACGGTTCAGAACTAAACATATTCAAATGCATTCATAAAAAAAATGGAGAAATCAGCAAATCGTTACATTTGAGAAGCTTGAACCAACAAGTTTCTGTCAATTGAAAATTTAAAAAATTGATGAATTGACTAAATGTTTTAGCGTTAAAGGCAACACCTGGCTACTTTACAGCGCTACTACAATGCTGTTGTATCGGCCTGTATTTCGTATTGAAATGTATGTTATTCAACATCAACATGGCAGCAAACCGCTATCAGCGTAACGCCCACCCTCCGTTCCCCCCCCCCCCCCAGGTAGCTAACTGACTGAGTTTTGTTTGCACAGTTAGCACCGTTAGCTATGAGCCGCCGACTCAGCTGTCGACATGTTGAGAGCCGTTGAGAGGCAATCGAAACGCAACCTTTGACCTTTCACGTTTACAGGTCAGATTTGCTTCTTGTCAGAAAAATGCCAGTGCATGCATTCATTTTTTATTGTTAAGGGTCTGTTATCATGTGGTCATGTTGTTTTGGATAACAGGAGGTTTGGGGTACAGTAAAGGTCTTTTTTTGGGGGAGGGGGGGGGTTGGCGGTGGTGAGAAGAGAATAGCTACAGTGGGGTCTGATGTGGGAACCAGAGGCCCCTCCTGGCCTCCTTGTTTCAGCTCCATTGATCAGAGGGGAGGGTTGAGAGGGATGAGAGGGGGCGGGGTACTGTACCTGCAGGGAGCTGGTGTGTGTGTGTGTGTGTGTGTGTGTGTGTGTGTGTGTGTGTGTGTGTGTGTGTGTGTGTGTGTGTGTGTGTGTGTGTGTGTGTGTGTGTGTGTGTGTGAGAGGGGTTCCACTTTTGGTTCTGGTATAATCCATCCACAATGCCTCTGTTCTCTCTCCCCTCCCACTCCACCTTCAGTGTGACAGGTTCCCAAACGAAGCTCTCAGAGTCTTCACACACACTCTTCTACATCATGCAGTAAATATGGAAAGAGGACGACGAGGGAGGAGTAGAAGAGAAAGAG